>NC_061114.1:187194823-187433978 GCF_002878395.1 Capsicum annuum
AACATTCAATAGAACCTTCTTTCCTCATTATTCTCCTTTGTTCCAATTCCTACAAAGCATTGACAAATTTTGCCAAAGGTAATGCTTGACAGATCCTTAGAATTCTCTAAAGAAGAGATTGTGGTTTAATATTTCTCAGGAAGTGTGACAAGAATTTTTTGAACAATTCTTTCAGCAGTAAAATCCTTACCTAACAATCTTACCTTATTGGTTAAGTCAAGTAGCTGATCTGCATCATCTTTTATGGTTTCTGATTCTTTCATTCTCTTCATTTCGAATTCCCGAATCAGATTCATCATTTACATATTTTGAAATCTTTCATTTTCTTATCATTCTTTTTCAAGATACTCCCAAATTTCTGCAGTGGACTTCATTTACATAATTCTGGTGAGAATTGAAGGAGATACCATACAGAAAAGGCATGCTTTGGCTTTGGCTTTCCTTATTTTTCTCTCCTTGAGATGTCTCATCGGATTCATAGTTGGATTATCTCCAAGAGGAGTTATTTCATAGTCCTCTTCTACTACTTCCCATAGATCCAGTGCTTCAAGATGAACCGTTATTCTAATTGCCCAAGCTTGATAATTCTCACCATTGAAGACGGGTGGAATTAGAAAGCTTGTTTCAAAATTTATTTTCTATAAACTATTTAAGATAACAGCTTGAAGAATGGTTATATAGAAAGAACTTGTATTTTTGATTTACTCTCTTCTCACAGATCCCTCAAGATGGAAATGATCTAATACCAATTTGTTGGAAATAAAGAACAAAACTTTATCTATATAAAGAAAAAACAAAACTTGAACCAAGAAGAGAAAGAGCAGAAAAGCTGTGTTATTTTTCATTGCTTATTGAAATGATCACTGCCACATTTATACATAAAACCATTACTGAAAAAATCTTAATTAAAGGATTAAAATAAGCTATCATATCCCTAAAATTATTTCCTAAAGATCAGCAACTGTTGTAAAATCAGAATCTGCATAATTGCATCCTTATTTACCTAAACTTAATCCAATCTTTAAAGCTGTAAGCTGAATTTCAGCAGCTAGTACAACTAATTTGTAGCTCTTGAGGCACTAATCTTAACAAAGCTCTGCTTCAACTTGAAAAAGGCAATTGATGTTTTAGGGTTCAGCTTTTGTTTCCCAATCATTAAGCATCATTGGTAGGTACATCATTTGTTTCTAAAATTGGGTCATAAACACTCAAAGCAGCTAAGTATCTACTTGTTTGATATTGAAGATGTCCCCATAGCGTGGTTGCACTTTCTTTTACCCATAGGCTTTTATGAAGCTATTTGTCAACATGGTAAATGAGTCCATAGGATTTTCAGGGAGGAGGAAGTATTCCTGAGAGGGTCTCTCCAAACTTCTTCATAATCACTGACTCGGCTTTCGCCTTGGTCAGATCATTACTATCTATAGTTGTGGTGAAAAACAGCTCGTTCTCCTAAGGATCTGAGTTTTCTTTGTAATGTCCAATATTTGAAACTCGTCAAAATGGTTCTCATCGAAGAAGTAAT
This sequence comes from Capsicum annuum, assembly GCF_002878395.1. Taxonomy (NCBI): domain Eukaryota; kingdom Viridiplantae; phylum Streptophyta; class Magnoliopsida; order Solanales; family Solanaceae; genus Capsicum; species Capsicum annuum. Next base: position 187,196,349 of record NC_061114.1, read on the forward strand.
GCACCTTATCATATCTTTTAGAATCTGGTCGCTTTATCATTGGCGAGGCTCTTAGAATATGATTAACCTAAGAGTTGAACTTGTAATACGATGCTTTAATTTCTCGCCTTAGCAATTCTAACATGCTCAACCTAGGGGCTTCATCTTTGTACCTGACTTCTTCACCCACAGATCTTATTTCATCTATTTAATCTTTTGGATTGGGTCCATCCAGGTCTTCGATATCATTCTTTCTCTGAGAGATTGGGGTCCCTCATTTATCTCCTACCAGTAACTCAACCATGTGTCTTTCTTGTGCATCCATCAGCTTCAGTAGCTCTTTATGGGTTGTAATTTGAATCCTCACTAGATCCCACAACCCCCATGAGTTGGAATCTTTATCCTCTATGTCCAAATTGACAAGCCTTTTTTGCCTTTATTCTTTGTTTACATTCGTAGTGTCCACAGCAAGAGGTATTTGGTTGTCAATAGGAGTCATTCTTCCAAGGATCTCGCAGGTGTGACGTGGGCATTTTCCCTTGTGTGGTCATTGTTATCATTTTTCATGACCTATTTTCCTTTAAAGTAAAGCACAAAGGAAAAACCATCTAGTAGTGACGAAGCTGAAAACCCACGTAGTTGCTCTGGCCCTACGGCGCGTGTCAAATAGTTTACCATCTTTTGGTACAACTAAATTTCTTCGTGAGTCAAAAGCACATGTTATATTATTTTCTTTGAATTAGTAATGAACGCAAGCAAAAACATAAATAATCTAAGACAAAGATCAAACAAATCAAAAGAAGAAGGAAATAGAAGCAATCTTATGGAGCATGACGAGTAGAAAATCCTTGCTAGTACAAGTAAAGCAAGACCGGGTTTGAGTATGACAATGAAGAAACAGTAAAAACAACTAAAGGAAATAGAGAAAATACATGACCCAAGCTAAAGATTTTTTATTGCTTCTAGCATAGGGATAAGAAAAAATCATATGTTTTACAATGGGAGACGACACATATATTTATAGAGTATAGGAGTTTCCTTTCAAATAATGAGGTAATGTTCTTCTCTCAGTTTCTAGTACCACATCCAATGCCTCTAACTACTTGTCCTCAAGCCGTTGCCAGGACGGTACTCTACGCTTGACATGGTATAGTCGAGAGTTGCCTGCTCACTTGAATGGCCTGACACGCTATCCTTTTTTTCATTCCTTTATGTCCAATCACCACTGCTAGTATTCTCATGCTTCTTTTTTTCTGAATTGCCATTGCCTTTTATCGGGCTCATCCCCATAATAACCTCCTCATGGTTCGGCTGTACGGCCTGACCCAACTTGGCGTGGTCTTTTCTTTAGACATTTTTACCTCACACACAATTCAACTTTGAACGTCATTACACGTAAATCCAATATTAATAAATATTAAATTTGTTGGCATAATTTCAGATATATGTTAAATTATATAAAAAAATTGAAATTTACAGAAAAATGCATTTTTCAAGAATAATGAACTTTGATCTTTTGATTTTTCTTTTTTGGGTAAGCAAGTAACTAAAGTTGTAAACCAGTGGCTATGACAAATACAATCTGAACTCTCCCATTTACAAGTTGAACAACAAAAATGATAGCACTCCTACATAAGCCTGACCAAAGCTATTAAAAAATAACTATCACCTAACCAAAGCTATTACAAAATAACTATCTATCAGTGAACATTGTTTAGTCTAGCTAGTGGACAGTTACGACCTGACCCGAGATAAGGCCATGGCAACGACGAGCATCCCTAACTACGAAGGCTCAAGAGACACCTTAGCATACTATCACAAGCATAGTTCATACATGAATCAAAGTGTGGAAGACATAAATAAATTAATTAAATCTTATATTTAAATGATGTCAAAAGTGTTATGACAATACAATAAGCCAAATCTTATTCAAGAAGCCTCTACTTAATACTAATTGTCTAGGTGGGACAAGGCCCCCGGTTGGACCATAGACTGAAGGAGTCAACATATTATTAAATGCCTTACGAAAGATGGATGGATCACCACTGACATTATCCCAAATATTCTACTAATGTGATGGACCATGGGACTGTGCCTCAGAACCTGCATTAGGGGGTGTCAATACTTGGAAAGTATTGTTATACAGAACAATCCAAAAATAACGTATATTTCACATAAAATAATTGAGATCATAGTGAAAACTATTTATCATATATATATATATATATATATATATATATATATATATATATAAACATGGTCATAATACAATGAACTTCAATTCATGCTTGTAAAATATTGACTCAACTCTTCAATATACTTCTGAGATATATGGTATACCCTCCAAACATAGTATTCATGGGTTATATGGGTCCGCCACTAGCTCTTTGGCCAATCCCACAACCTATGTTTTCTACAACGGGTGGAGTTCTATAATATAATATACTACAGTTCCATCACAAGCGTACAATCCATATTTCAGGACATCATAATCCTGTGTTGGCAAAAATAATTTTGGGTAATGAGTTATCGGAACTCTCTCCTGCTTCGAGTAACCATCTAGATCTCTTAGAGCCAATTTTTAGACTCATAACAATCGTACTTCATGCTTATAAAAATTACATTTCTTATTTTGTTAAGGGCATAACATAATAGGGTATCATCATACCTTGACTTGTAAGTCATATCATATCCTATCCTATCCTATCATAGCATATCATATCATATCAAATCATATCATATCATATCATATCAAATCATATCATATCATACCATATCATATCTATAGACTCTTATCATTTTAAAGCATGTTAATGACCACCCAAAAAATTTAAAATATCACATAAGAGTTCATATTTCAAATAGCATATGAAACTTATGTAAAACACTCTCTTTTCAATACTTTAATATGTGGTGGCCAATTCTTACATAAAATATATGCAGTTCTTTATTAGAAAATAAGAGAATTTAGAATAATAATCACCTATTTGAATACATGTAAATTAACCATGCATATTAGATAAAAGGGAATTTAAAACTCAAGAATTATCATTGCTTGTAAAACAACCCTAACACTATTCACAAATGAATCTCATGATTGAAAAATGGGGACTTATAGTTCATGCTCTCAAATCCACTTCAACATCCATAAGTGATAGTAAGCATTCAATCTTAAACTTTTATATCATCCATTTGAACAACCCATAACATATTAAGACAATAATTTTTATCATGCAAGGGGGATTTCATAAGTCATGCTCTTAAATAAATTTTCAAAACTCATAACATAAATACACATGACTATAACTCAAGTCCATGGAAAAACCCCTTTGTAATTACATAATTTTAGTAAACATGGGTTCATGATGTAGGCTCTTCAAACGCTTTCCAAAACTCATTACATATAAATTTTTAAAACTTGTTAAAACACTAAACTTACGCCCATGAGAGTTAGGATAGTCCCGCATACCATTTGACGAAAGGAAATATAATAATAACCTTGAGTTTGGAATATACATTCTTTAAGAATTGAGAAATCCCTCCTTGATGCTCTTAAGAGAAAGAGGATGACAGTTTGGGGGATTTCAGCTTTAGGGTAATATGACGGATTGGGGAAGTTATGGGGCATTAAAGGACCTTTTTTCCCTTAATTTAATGTGAAAAATATGTTTTAACATCTGGGAAAGAAGTACCGCACTCTGGACCCAAACGTGGAGCAAAAGCTTTTCCACATGACACCAAACACGATGCACCAGCATTGCCTCATGACCTAATCGTGCACCCTAGAAGTGTCCCACTAAAGCACATACAACGTTTGATTTCAAACTCGGATTAACAAATGGTCAGTTTCGTTGGAAAGAGGGCTCTAAGTGTAATGACCCTCACGGTCATTTATCCATATTTTCATACTTTTTTGGTATCCAGGAATTTTCAATAATTGTTTTAAGTTATTTATGACTTGCTGGGACTGATAGTTCGGTTCCCAGGCGGTTCGTTATAGAATTTTAGTAATACCAAAATATATTGTAGAATATTTGATTTAAATTGTCACTTGGTAAAAATATAATTTAGTACCTTTGTAGAATATTTCGATACTGGTAAAATTGTTTAAGTGACGATATATTTATATTACTTTATAATAGTTTTTTTATAGCCTATTAATATTTTAAGTAGAGATAGTAAATTTAGAAATGTTAAAATACTATTATTATTTAATAGAGGTTTTATTAGAAATAATTTTCTATTAATTATTGTATATTTAAAATATTAAATTTATTTTACCACGAATCTATGCAATAGCCGAGTATATATACATACATACATATATATATATACATACATATACATATATATATATATATATATATATATATATATATATATATATATATATAACGGAAGTAAATTCTATAATTTGTAGATATATATGTCTGCATACGTGACATATGTTACCTTAAGGGGCAGTATACTAAAATTTGAATAAGATTAGTGGACAATTAAGCGGTGGGTTTGTTACTTAAGCAATTGTTAGCTAAATTCATGAAAAAATTACCGGGAGTTGTAATAGTTACCATGTTATCCACAAACATTATATTTTGCTATGTATAAGACATATCAATTTATGTTTTAGGAATAAGTTTACTCATTGTATTAATTTCCAAAAAGAATTCAAGTTGTTCAAGCTCAGGGTTTTAGTAGCACTATCTGGAAACTTTGCAGAAAGACATTTTTTCTTTGGCATCTAGGTAGGTTAGACTTACCCTAACTTTAGATTAAGTTTATTTACTGAAATTGTAGACTATTATGCTAGATCTAGATAATTACTTGTAGTTGCATACCATTATATATATATATATATATATATATATATATATATATATATATATATAGTATGCCTTATATATACAGATTAGTACCCCGTTTTAGTAGTTTTTCATATTTTGTCTTTCAATATAATATAACATCTATTACTTTAGGATGTTGAATTAAATTGCAAAACCTTGAATCTGTCCCTTAAAAATTAAGACATTTGTACAGTAATTAGACGTATTTTAGCTTTTCTTCAGGTTCAGTATATACTTTATTTTTGATATTGATTATCAACTTTTTTAACATGTTGACATTGTTATGGTATGTTAAGAATATTAATATTAAAGTGAGGGTATGGTTACTATGAGTTCTAGTTCGAGTTCGGCATCTGATTACGGTTATGGTTCCTTTGAGTTTCAATTCGAGTTCGGTATCTGATTATGGTTGTGGTTTCGCTGAGTTTCGATTTGAGTCTGTCATCTGATTATGAATTTTATTGTATATTATATATGCGGCCTCTAATTATTACGCACTATGTTCGGTTAAAATCTGGCACGTTTTCTCTTGTTATTATCCATCATTATCAGTTTGACATCAGTATCTGACCTTTTGTTACTACCCATTGGTGATGGTTCAAGTACGGTGAACATATGGATGACTATTACAATTTCTTGGGGTTGGGTCAGTTACAAATTATTTACAATTATTTTCTTTAATTGCTACTTGTGTGTCCCACCGGCTTATGGGGGTACGGTTGGGTTAATTGTGTTTTCCAGTGTGCTTATTAGGCTTATGGGGCCCAATTAGGTTATATATGTATGACTAATGGGCTTATGGACGCCTAGTTAGGTTATGTTTGATTTGTGTGTAATTACTGCATTATTTATTTTCTGTATCGCTTACATATATTCCTTTATCTCATTGGCGTAGCTTGGCAGTTATTTACCTTTCTATCTCTTTTTACTGTGAAGTTAGATTATATCCTTGCATTGTACTTATACCATTTCTGTTGATCCTCCTCTATCTACTCTATCCTACCTTTCAGCACTTATTCGGATCTGGGTGATCTTACTATCGTCCGAGGTTGATCCTCCTCTATATACTTTAGATTAGTCTTTTGTACTCGAGACAACTTGTGTATATTAGGTATGTTTTGGATTCTGTCTCATACTCTGGGTATATTTTAGTAGTGGCTGTAGTATCGACCTTACCAGGTCTTGGGAGGGATTCTTTTATGTATTTGGTCCTTTTCCTTTGTTTTTTGTATATGAGATATGTTTTCTTTCTGTTTGTTACTTGTCATTACTATTGCTATCATTATATGAGATGTTTTTTGATTTCTGCCTATTAGCACATTGCCAATTCCAGGCTATGGCTTGGCTTGCCTGTTGGGGGATATGGTAGGAACCATCACAACTTGAGAAATCGGGTCATGACAATAAGATATTTAATTTGACATATAATTGGTCATATAACTCGCTATATTCTAAGAGTAATGATCATTTTAACTTTACCCTAGAAAAATTGTATACCAAAATTCAATAGATAGGAAAGTGCTCAATATAACTTTGAGCTAGGTGATATTTTTTACTTCAATCAATCTCCAAAGATGTTCCCACCCTAAAAAATCATTATTCACACTTATTTATTAGTATAAACCGTTGGGTTTGGGCCTATATACGTCGGAACGAAGGTTCAAACACTAGATAAAAAATGTGGAATATTACATTATCTCCCCATTGTGATCATTCATCCTCGAATGATGGATAAAAACTTGTTGAATCTCTAAAATTATAGAATGAAGGACGTAACCTCACATTAGAAATTTTTTTCAACAAAACATCCAAAGGTATTAAAATAGCTTCTTGATAACCCCTAATGAATTTTGTCAGAACGAAGCATGAAATAGGGAGAATTGATATAGAGATGACCTTGCGCATGAGTTCTATGGTTCATAATTATCACAACATTAGGCATGAGTTTTTTGTGATCATGGGTCTTGATTTAATTTGACACTAATTATGAAATAAGATTTCGCATAACATAGAAATAGAGGTATCCTCCATATTACATGATACAACCGATACACCTTACACTTACCGAAACTACTCGACTATGCCCCAAATAATAAATAACATACTTCATCATTTCCAACTTACAATTCCCCCACAATACACTTAACTATAAAAGTTTGAGTCCCACTACGTAGTACTTCCATGTTGAAGCCTAACCTAGATTTAAAAAGGCACTAGTTTAAGTAGGGACCCATACTTACATCCCTTTAAGAATATTACTTCACCTCATCCCTATAATCAAACGACCTCTGGTCTTACTTCAAGTAGTACTAACCACATGGCACAACAGTTTGTGTATTCATCAATCACAATGTTCAAGCCTACCTTCACTATACCCACCTTATGGATATCCCCACCAAAGACCAACAACTTTAATAACTTTCTCAATAATTTTTGCCATATATCCCCTCTCTAACTATCTTTAATAACAAAATTTCATCTCCCTCTTCGCTTTTCACCTATAACCTTAGCTGGTGTAATCACACCAAAATTTTTCACAATCAAGAACATTTACTCCCTTATCTAACATATTACATGCTTCCATAACCACTATCATACTAACATGAGGAGGTTCATTGATAGACTAGAGAAGAAGCATCAAGAATGGGAGTAACATTGTCCAATTATAACTTATATTAGTTTATCTACTCATGGTGGGGCCTAATATGTAAGATACAGTATAGTAGGAATGAAATGCTTCATATAGAAAATGTCTAAATAATGAATTGAGAGTCATTTGAGCATAAACATAAACAACATAGGTTCTTAGGATTAGGCACCGTGACAAACATGAGTGCATATATGATGAGTTGTGAAACATAAAGCTGAAATTCATGTAGTCAACAATTGAGACAAAGATTGCCACTTGAAGATATCGCTCCTCATTTAATGAACTAAAAATGGCCATGATTTTTCATAAACCTTATTGCTCTGGGATAGACCCGATGCAAAATGAATTGGTAACATATAAAAATCATAATTTCTAAGAACAAAGCATAAAATGAGACATGGATTTACGAATCATGAGTATCATAACATAGAGCATGAATACTTGGAAGCATGGATTATTGAGGGACATTATTTCTTCTACATTAGAGGTCGTAACATGGACATAAGTTGCATAGAGAACTCAAACCTTAGGCATAGGCATGTTTTGAATACATAAGACATTGGTAGATGTCCTCTTAAATTGAAGTAGGAAGAGTTTATTAGAATAGGAACAAATTTATAATGATTCTTCCATGAAACTTGTCACCATGAGAAACTAACTTAGTGTAATGCCCTGAGTCTGTACCCCGGATGCTACACGGTGCTCATAATCCTGAAGTACCACAAGCTAACCCATGACTGGCACCTGCTGCAATAACTGAATAACAATACTTTAATTATACAAAATTTAGGCATAAATCTGCCATAACTTTCAAATAAAAAATAAATAATGAATATCAATACTGAGAACTAAAACTGATACATCTATCTTAAATACTTTAGTCTGAAAAGCCTATACTATCTGAATAAGGGTTTGATAGGATAAGTCCCCAACGAACTCCAACTACTGATATAACTGAAATGATAAATATATCCTCAAACTATGAGGACTCATCACTAACTCTGCTGCTGTTAGATTGGGCTGCTAAGTGCGGTCAGGAGCCTGTGTGTCTGAATCTATGATATAAGACATAATAGCGCAAAACAAAAGTATGTGTCAGTACTTTAAATGTATTGGTATGCTAAGTGAGGTAGGATGATGTGCAAGGGTTCATATGCATGAACAATAACTGACTGAATAACATGAACATAACTGAAAGAGAGTACATGCATAAATGGATAAACTATAACTAAGATCATAGTTGTGTTATGAATCATTATTTTACTAATATCTGAGTTTACTAATACTGTATTACTGGTAACTGAGTGACTGTATCTAACAGTTTTTATTTTAATAAAATATTTCTAAGTTTCGTGCTGAACTATGTGACTAAGTCTAACAGTCATGATTTTTGTAGAACTAAACGAATTTCTTCAATGAGACTGGAACTAAAACATAGACTATGGGAGGTTATCATCTAACCAACATGCCTCTCTCTAAACTGATTAGGGTCCAACCTGTAACCTTATCTAGAAGGGTGTCAGTACTGTACCACGAGTAAAGACAAATGCTTAGTCACCTTCATCTAGAAAGTACTCTGAATGAGAATAGTGGTACCTTCAACTGGCAGTTAAGACAACTCATCAACCCTTAACTAGTAGGTTGATGTCTCAACCTATGCTGGCTACGTAGTTTTGGAATGCAATGACTTCTTCTAAGGATCGTACCCTCTGTTGGCTAGTGAGTCCCCTTTCTTGGGTTCACTCAGTTCTGAATCCTACTCCCAACTGAAAGACACTAAACTAAACTAGACTGATACTGAGTTTTACTGAGTTTTCCTGAGTTCTGTAACTAACTGAGTTCTACTGAATTTCATATCTGACTGAGAGTACTACTGATCATGACCTGAATGATACTATTCTTCACTGACACTGACTCTAGGTAAAAAGCTAAATTGTAGGGTATTAAGCACCCCCCAAGACTCAATAACATAGATAATACTAAGACATGGCAATCTTGATAACATGGCAACAATCAACTATTCACAATGCAGTCACTGAGACATTTTGCCATATTCTTGGGCTTGTACATAAATGAAAGCACATACAAGCATATCATAATTTCAATATTTAATTCTCATGGACATTCCATCAATAACTTACAAAGTATAACTTTAACACGGGAGCAAATTTGAAATATGTAGTTATAGCATGAATTCATCATAAGGTCACCAATAGACCACAATGCACAATTTATTCACTTAGTCATTTTGTGAAACACATGAAAGGCATAACCTTATACTTGGGCATGAACAACATGCTAATGCATCATGACTACTATAATAAATTTAAACATTCAAGGGTTTAATATAGATCCACATGATACTACACATATATTAATTAAATACCCATGAAACTTGCAATAAAAGATGGATTAGAAACTCAACTAATCATTATAATCAAACCCAACATGGTATTCATGAAATCAATACACTTGAAGTGTTAAAAATAGTTTCTTGAACTCTAAGGGTGGAAGGAACCCTTGGATAAACACTTTACATACCTTAATCATTAACTTTGTGGAGATTGGGGTGAATTCATGAGGTTTGTTTCTTGAACTTAATGAAGATAGGGCTTGTTCTTGAGAGGATTTTGTGAAAAGAATGATTGATTTTTCTATTTGGGGCTTTAATCCTGTGTTATGGAGACATTGGGTAAAGGGAAAATAACCCATGTGCCCTTAAAAAATGCGGAACCTGACTACAGAAATTACCCAAATCGGACTGGCTAGGGCATCGCGGGCTCTGTACTGCTACTCTGGGCGAGGCGTCATGGTCTCCATCACGAGCTTCCCCAAGCACCAGAATGGGCAAGGCGCCGCGGGCTAATCGCCCTGAGCTACTATTTTTTAGTTTCAAACATGCCCTTACGTTTGTCTAAAAACTAACTTTCGGAGGTTGGGAAGGTCGTAAAGAAATTCTTCAAAGTTTGGATTTAGAAAAGACTAAGTTCCAACACTTTGCTAAAATTTTCTAAGTCTGGGACCCCTTATCAAGCTCTAAGGACTGAGTTACGCTTAGGATTTTTGCGGGGTATTACAATATCTCCCCTTTGGGAATATTCATCCTCAAATAAGATTGACTAGGCTGAGAATACTAATAGACTGAATTTATGTACTGAACATGCACAACTGAACACGATTACATGACTGTCACTACTGAAATATTGAAATTTCATACTGAATATTCATATTTGATGCATGAATATCTAACTGAACTGACTTATGAATGCATGACTGGGATTGCTAATAAGCTGAGTGTCTCATACTAAACTTGCATATCTGATGCATGAATATCTGACTGAACTGACTCATGAATGTATGACTGAATATACAAGTGTAACTAAAACCAAGTTTGTAAGGGAAATCTGAGAATGAAACTGAGTAAGTTTAAGGAAAATTGTTACCTTGGGCTAATTCTAATTTTGTGGAGAAGAGGTAAGAATACTCGGTCCGTATGTCTGCATCTGCTTCCCAAGTAGCTCCCTTGACAGAATGATGCTGCCAAAGAACTTTAACTAGAGGGACTTCTTTGTCCCACAGTTGTGAATCTGGTAGTCAAGGATTTCGACTGGAACCTCTTCATAACAGAGACTGTTCTGAATATCCATGCCCTCTATAGCGGCTACAACTGCTGGGTCACCTTTGCACTTCTTAATCAAGGAGACATGAAACACTGGATGTACTGAATCTAGATTTGAAGGCAACTCAAGCTCATAAGCTACCTTTTTGAAATGGCTAAGAATTTGGTAAGGATCGACATATCATGGACTGAGCTTCCCTTTCCTTCCAAACCTATTCACTCTTTTCATAGGAGAGATTTTCAAATACATATATTCACCAATATCAAACTCGAGATCCTTTCTACGCACATCTGCATAAGATTTCTATTATCTCTGAGTTGTCTTAAGCCTTTCCCTGATCAATTGAACTTTTTCCAAAGAATAAAATACCAAATCAGGCCCTACTATTGTGGCCTCATCCACTTCAAACCAACCAATGGAAGATCTACATCTCCTTTCATAAAGCTCTTTAAATGGAGCCATCTAAATTCTGGAATGATAACTATTATTATGTGAAAATTTGATCAAAGGAAAGTGGTCATCCCAAATACCTTTAAAATCAATGACACATGCCCTTAACACATCTTCTAAAGTCAGGATAGTGCTTTTTGCTTGACCATCTGTCTGAGGGAGGAAGGTTGTACTGAGGTGAACTTGGGTTCCAAGACCTTTTTGTAAGGCTTTCTAGAAATGAGAGGTGAACTGCGTATCTCTATCTGAGAAAATGGACAATGAAACTCCATATAATTTGACCAACTCTCTAACATAGAGCTTGGCATATTCCTCGGCTGAATAAGAGGTATGGACTGGTAGGAAATGAGATGATTTGGTCATACTATCTATAATAACCCAAACCAAATCATGTTGATGATGAGTATGAGGCAAATCCATCACAAAATCCATGTTCACCTCTTCCCACTTCTAAGTGGGAACATTGAACTCCTGTATAGACCCATTAGGTTTCTGGTTCTCAATCTTACCTGCTAATATGTCGAGCACTTAGCTAAAAACTTTGTAATATATCTCTGCATCCTACTCTAATAATAGATTTCCTGTAAGTCGCTGTACATCTATGTATCCCCTGGATGAATAGAGTAACGCACACCATGTTCTTCTATAAGAATCTATTGTATAAAGTCATATACACCTGGAATGCATAACCTACCCTGGAAATATAATAAACTATGTCCCCCTTTGGAGATAACCTCTATCTTCTGATCTTCGACTAATTCCTTCAACTTAACTAGGCTGGGATCTCTATTCTTCTTTTTCTTCATCTCAGAAACCAGTGATGATTCTGAACTACTCTGCACCCATACACTACCTTCTGCTGAGCATCAAGATCCCGATTTATGGATCTCATGGAACTCGCCTCCTTCATTGCTTCCACTCCAACTAGAACTAAAAACCACCGATACCTACCTAGAGAGTCAAATTCAAATAAAAAAAAGTGAAGGCGACCTCATCCGAGGAGCCACCATCGGTACTAGTCCTTTGTGTCTATATTCATTTCTGACCGCACGAGAATTAGAGTAGAATAAATGGGGACTTAGGGCAAAAAGGATGGTTATAAGGCATCTAGAGGACCTTTTTTTGGTTGGTCATAACCATTTTTCAGGATGATTTAATAAAGGGGGGAATAAAGAAGGTTAGAGTCACTAAGCGGACACCTAGTCAGGCAAGCTGATGAACTTCCTGAGTAAACTTCTTGTTACCATTATCCATATGAGAAACACTACCTATAGACATCCTACTTAGAGCATCAACCACTATATTGGCTTTACTCGAATAATACAGGACACTCATGTCGTAGTCTTTCTGCAACACATACTGTAGACTCTTATGGTCAGTGAACACATCAACGTGCACACCATAAAGATAGTGCCTCCAAATTATTAAGGTAAATACTACTGCTGCTAACTCAAGATCATCAGTAGGATAGTTCTTTTCATAGGGTTTAAGCTGTCTAGAGGTTTAGGCTATGACCTTACCTCTTTGAATCAAAACACACCCAAAACCAACTCTGGAAGCATAACAATACACAACAAAGCCGTATGAACCATCAGGTAGGGTCAAAACTGGGGCTGTAGTGAGTCGAGTCTTCAACTGCAGAAAACTCTTCCCATAAGAATTTGACCACTTAAATTTAACCTTCCTCAGAGTCAATTTGGACATAGGGGATGTAATAGAAAAAATCCCTCAACAAACCATTGATAATAGCCAGACAAACCTAAGAAACTCCAAATATCTGATGGAGAGATAGGTCTGGGCCAGTTTCTCATTGCTTTAGTATTTTGGGGATCAACTCTAATGCTATCACCGGAGATGATATGACTAAAGAAAGTTACTGACCTTAGACAAAATTCTCACTTACTAGATTTGGTGAATAACTGATAGTTTTTGAGAGCCTACAATACTATTTTGAGATAGTCCGCATGATCATACTCACTGCAGGAGTAGACAAGGATGTCATCTATTAAGACTCTAATGAACATGTCCAAGTACTAATTGAACACAAGGTTCTTCAATTCCATGAAAATTGCTATTGATAAGACCAAATAACATGACAAAGAATTGGAAGTGAGCATACTAAGTTCTGAAGGTTGTTTTTGGAATGTCATATTCTCTGACCCTGAGTTGATGATATCCTGATCTGAGGTCTATCATGGAAAAGTAAATGGCACCATGAATTTGGTCAAATAAGGAATCGATTTTGGGGAGTGGGTACTTGTTCTTGACTGTAACTTTTTTAGCTGACAGAAATTGATACACATTCTAAGGGAACGGTCTTTCTTATGCACGAATAGAACTGGTGCACCCCATGGGGACATGCTGGGTCTGATGAATCCCTTATATAAGAGTTCCATCAACTATTCTTTTAACTTCTTCAATTCTACTAGAGCCATTCTTTATGGAGGAATATAGATAGACTGTGTATTTGGAAGAAGGTCTATTTTGAAGTTAATTTCCCTTTCAGGAGAAACTTCAGGAAGATCTTCGGGAAATACATCTGGGAATTCACGTGCTACTGACACTAATTCAAGATTAGGGGTTTCTGAGCTAGAGTATTGGATTCGAACAAGATGGTAGACACACCCCTTAGATATCATTTTTCTTGCCCTTAGGTAGGAATCAAGCTGACCCCTTAGTGCCGAAGTACTACCCTTCCACTCTAGGATGGGCTCATTCAAAAACTAAAACTAGACAATTATTTTTCTGTAGTCGACTAAGGCATAGCAGGAATAAAGTGAATCCATTCGAGAATGACATCAAAACGGTCATCTCTAATTCGACTAAGTCTACTGAGGTGAATTTTCGAGATAACATAATAGGATAGTTCTTCTATACACGCCTGGCTATTATAGATTTACCCACTAGGGTAGAGACTGAGAAAGACTCTTCTAGAATTTTGGCACACTTTGAATTTAATAGCTATATAGGGAGTAACAAAGGACAAAGAAGCTCCTGGATCTAGTAAAGCATAAGCTTGTAAATGATAAACTCATAATGTACCAGTGACCACATCAGGAGAACTTTCCTAATCCTGGTGGGACTTACGGGCATAGAGTCTATTTAGGCATTGCCCACATGTGGCACTGGAAGAGGCACCTTGCTGATTCGGGTGACCTGACTGGGCTGGGGGATAATTATGCTGACCTTGGGAACCTGACTTAGGACAATCTCTGACTTTATGTCCTAGCTTACCACACCCAAAACACACATCACTGCTAGCCCTGCAGAAGCCCAAGAGGTTTCTGCCACATTTCTAACAAAGGGGATTGGTTTGGGCACTGCTGACACTACCCTGAGTCTTAGGGCCTGGTGCCCTATCTTAGTTGTCGGCTATGAATTTTGGTAGTGGAGCACTGGCTGAGGATGGAGCTGGAACTGAGGATTTCATGCGGAACTAAGAATAATTTCCTCCCTCTGACTTAGTCTGCGCAAAGTTGACACTAACTATCCTCACCCTCTTATTCTCCTTCTCTTTCTCCATACTCTTAGCCTCCTCTATCTACTGAGCATGGACCATGATCCTGGATATATCTATCTCTTTAATCAGCATTGCTATTCTACACTCTTTGACCACACTACTAAAAACCCGAAACACAAACTTACACATACTGGACCTGCTATCTGCCACCACATGAGGAGCATATCTATCTAACTGAGTAAACTTGAGAGAATACTCTTTCACTGTCGTATCACCCTGCATCAGATTAATAAATTCTAGAACCTTCACCTTCCTCAACTTCAACGGAAAGAACCTATCTAGAAAAACAGTGTCAAACTCTTCCCACTCTATGGGCCCTACATCTGTAACCCTTTCTGCTTTCTACTATTTAAACCATGAGTGAGCCACATCCTACAAATAATATGCCGCCAATTCCACACTCTCAATAGTAGTTACCCTCATAATATCTGTAAATTTCTACACCTGATCAAGAAATTCCTGAGTGTCCTCATCAAATTTAGACCCAGTAAAAGATGAAGGGTTTATTTGGGTAAAGTCCTAAATCCTGGCTGTAGCATTATTGGCCACTAGGTTGGCCAAAATAGCAGCTAGGCGTTTATACTGGACTGCCACAAAATAAGCTAGGGTGGTGAAAGCTGCTCTGAATTCTGTGTGGGAGACATATTCATCCAGGGGATCTGGTTGGATAAGCTGAGGTGCATGCGGGTCTCCCGCTCCTTTTTCTTTAGTCCTCTTTGGAGGTATATTCTATAAATGGAAGAGAAACTTGGATTATACAGAGAGTTTAACTTGAGGTTATGCTCACCCCTACGACATGAATACTGAAAGAAGGGAAATATTTATTAAAGCATCTAATAACCTCCTGTCCATAAGAGTGGAGCGCTACACATCCATGCACAAGACTCTACTAAATGCGACTTTCTGACTTCCTAGGACTCTGTTGAACCTTATTCTCTAATACCAAGTTTGTAATGCCCCGAGTTATACCCTGGACACTACACGGTGCTCATAATCCTAAAGGACCTCAAGCTAACCCATGAATGGTACCTGCTGTAATAACTGAATAACAATACTGTAATTATGCAAAAATTAGGCAAAAATCTTCCATAAAGTTCAAATAAGAAATAAATACTGATACATCTATCTGAAATACTCGTCTGAAAAGCCTCTAATGTCTGAATAATGAGTTGATTGGACAAGTCCCCAACTAACCCTGACTACTAAAATAAACTTAGTACTAATATAACAGAAATGATAAATCTATTCTCAAACTGTAAGGACTCACCCCTAACTCTGCTACTGATAGATTGGGCTGCTAAGTGCGGTTGGGATCCTGTGCATCTGAACCTATGCTATAAGACATTGTAGCGCAAAAAAAAGTATATGTCAGTACTTTGAATGTATTGGTATGATAAGTGAGGTAGGATGATGTGCATGGGTTCATAGCATGAGCAATAACTGGCTGTATAACATGAACATAACTGAATGAGAGTACATACATGAATGCTTAAACTGCAATTGGAATCATGGTAACACTAAATACTGAGTTTTGAATAGCTGGTTTACTAATATCTGAGTTTACTAATACTATATTACTGATAACCAAGTGACTATATCTGACAGTCCTGATTTCTGTAGAATATTTTTGAGTTTCGTACTAAAGTGAGTGACTGTGTCTGACAGTCTTGATTTCTGTAGAACTGAACTGATTTCTCTACTAAGTCTGGAACTAAAACTGAGAATGTGGGAGTTAATCATCTAATCATCATGCCCCTCTCTGAACTGATTGGGGTTAAACCTGTAACCCCAGCTAGAAGGGTGTCAGTACTGTGTCATGGGTAAGGACAAATGCTGAGTCACCCTCATCTGGCAGGTGCTTTGAATGAGAATGGTGGTACCCTCAACTAGTAAGTAAGACACCTCATCAACTCTTAACTGGCAGGTTGATGTCTCAACCTACGCTGGCTACGTAGTTCTAGAATGCAAGGACTGCTTCTAAGGATCACACCCTCTACTGGCAGGTGAGACCTCATCTTTGGGTTCACTCGGTGCTTAATCCTTCTCCTAAATAAAAAACACTGAACTGATGTACTGAACTAAACTAGACTGATACGGAATTTTACTAAGTTTTCCTGAGTTCTGTAACTGACTAAGTTCTACTAAATTTCGTATCTGACTGAGAGTATTACTGATCATGACATCACTAATACTATTATGTACTAACCCTGGCTCTAGGTAAACAGCTAAATTGTCAAGAATTAAATATCTCTAGGACTCGATAACATAGATAATACTAAGATATGGAACTTTTTGATAAAATGGAAATAGTCAACTATTCACAATGAAGTTACTGAGACTTAAGCCATATTCTTGGGCTTGTACATGAATGAAAACGCATGCTAGGATATCATTATTTCACTATTTAATTCTTATGGACATTCCATGAATCACTTACAAAGTATAACTTTAACATGGGAGTAAATTTGGAACATGTAGTTCTAGCATGAATTTATCATAAGGTCACCAATGGACCATAATGCACAATTTATTCACTTAGGCATTTTGTCAAACACATGGAAGGCATAACCTTATACTTGGGCATGAACAACATGCTAATGCATCATGACTACCATAATAAATTTACACATTCAAGGGTTTAACATGGATTTACATAATAATGCACGTATATCAATTAACTACCCATGAAACTTGTCATAAAAGATAGATTAGAAACTCAACTAATTATTATACTCAAACCTATCATGGAATTCATGAAATCAATACACTTGAAGTATTAAAAAAAGTTTCTTGAACTCCATGGGTGGAAAGAACCCTTGGATGAACACTTTACATACCTTAATCATTAACTTCGTGGAGATTAGGGTGAATTCTTGAGGTTTGTTTCTTGAAATTGATGAAGCTAGGGATTATTCTTGAGAGGATTTTCTGAAAATAATGAGTGATTTTGCTATTTGGGACTTTAATCCCGTGTTATGGAGCCATTAGGTGTAGGTAAAATGACATATTTGTCCTTAAAAATGCGAAACCTGACTACATAAATTACCCAGACTGGACTAGCTAGAGCGCCGCGGGCTCTGGAGCTATTTTGGAGTATCAAATACGCCATTACGCTTGTCTTAAAATTCTGAAACTCACCAGAGATGTACTATTGACTCCTTTGATCATGAATCCTCTTAAAAACTAACTTTTGGAGGTCGAGAAGGTTGTAAATAAATTCCTCAAAGTTAGAGGGCTTTAGAAAATACTAAGTTCCAATACTTTTATGAAATTTTGTAAGTCTATGACCCCTTACCAAGCTCTAAGGGACATAGTTACGCTTAGGATTTTTGTGGGGTCTTACACTTAGTCCATCATCTCCCCCTTGTATAAAAGTCGCAATCCTAGACTTGCAGATATAGCCTTTCATCAAATCTATAGGCACAACACTCAACAAAATAAGGGTATCACTATACACATGAATGTTAGATTCACCCTGATGAACTATATTGGAAAAGTACTAACTTCTTGCTATGACATTCCTCCCACGGGCACTACTCTTAACTTTCTTTTGCCTCTAAGCTTGAACTCTAACCTCACTACATTTCAACCTTATTTTTGGAATGAAGAGTGGTTGTTTTGAGAGTATACAGAAGTTTTAAGTCTTAAAAATAGTTTATGAAATGATTGGATGGTCCATAGGACATAAAAGAACCAAAATAACCTTAATATATTTTTAAAATAAATTGCCGTTGATGAAAGAAGGGAAGTTCGCAACGCAAGGCCCTAGGAAAACCTCCAGCTTTGCATCGAGGCCTATGAAAAACCTTCAACGTTGCAGCATGAAGCCCAATGCAAAGCAGTAGCTCTGCAGTGCATAGCCCATCACAAAGTTGAGGCAGTAAGCTTTCACAGGCTCTCTCGAGTACAAAGCCAACCCATACACACCCCTTAGTGGCGCACAACTTTTTTTCCATGCCCAAACTTTTGCCAATGCATTAGAACACATCTCGGGACATCCTAAATTCAATCAAGGAACCCGAGCTATTACTAACTCATTGCCTTAACATTATTACTTACATATATAATAATTATCCACTCAAACTTTTAAAAGGTTATTATCCTAGGCCCTTTCATACCTTATTTCAATCCTACTAATTCACTACCATAAATTTAGCATCACTAACCTTGAGCTAACATCCTTATCACCACAATCAAAATCAAAAGTTTAAACTTAGTGTCTAGGATCAATCATGTACTACCGATGAAGCATTCCGCATAATATACTAGTCCATCAAATAGAGAAATCAACCTAAGTCTTTTATTTCACTTAACCACTGCCCTATAAGTTCATCCTCTCCACAATCTTACTACCATATCTTAGAATCTACCACACACCTTCTCACATGCAGTACTAGTTTATCACTACTAGAGAAAATAATCAAGTGGGTAAAGTCACATAATAAGGATAGTTGATCTTAATCTTCAGAAATAACCCATTACGATCTTATTTGCATATTCAACTTTCTCACATCATATCTACTTTCCCATGCATGCATACCAACTAACTTCATGATTCTTAAAACACTATTGAGTCTCTACTTATAACTTATTGGTTAATCTACCCCTTTCTATTCACAACTTATAAATGATTTCTAAAACCACCACAACTCTCCGTTCTGAGCTCCTTTCTTATTTAAATAAATAATTAGCATAGCTAATCACTTTGTCCACAGACTACCATGTGATTGACAAATCCTACTATAATATTAGCCAATCACTATTAAAGGACATATCACCCTTCACTCAAGGTTATACAGCTAAAACTATCCTTATTACTTAAAGTTACCTTCACTCAAACTTCTAAACTTATGACTTTATATCACTTACTTTTGGACCATCTTACTACTCATAGGTTATGACACCTTATCAAATACTACTACTCAGGTGAATATATTGTTCCAACATTCTAGCACGTATCATTACCCTTAAGCATGACATCTACAACAAAGATTCTGAAAGAGACTAAATACATTTCATACCTCAGGCTCAAATGTATGATTAATATAAATAGGAGGTATACACTTGAATCAACACACTTTGAACCCCTAACAGACTCCCCCAACCCTAACAGACTCCTCTCAAGCCCTTGTTCTATTTCATAAAATTTTTGATGACTCAACCAGAAAGGACAACATCATTTAAACTCAAAGCTTGGGAACTTGTATAATCTCAAGAATGAGAGATAACTAATAAAACTAGAGCAAGGAAAAAATATGGATAACTTTCAAATAGACAACACTATAGCATGAACTAGAGTATGAAAAAATGGGAAACAACTCCTAAATGTCCAGTAGCCTCCTAATTATAAGTGTGGTGCACAACACACCCATAAGCAAGACTCTACTAGGCATAACTTCGTAGGCACCCTAGGATCATGAGCCATTCTCTGATATAAATCTTGTAACGACCCGGGCTAAGGCCCTGATTGCGATGGATATACTAATCTATGAAGGCTCGAGAAACTCCTTAGCATACTATCATAAGAATAATTCATTAATGAATCAAAGTTCGGAAGACATAAATAAATTAAGGAAATCTTATAATCAAATCATGTCAAAAGTGTTATGACAATACAGTAAGCCAAATATCATCCATAAATCATCTGCTAAATACTAGTTGTCTAGGTCGGGACAAGGCCCCCAGCTGGACCATAGACTGAACGAATCAACATATGAGTAAATGCCTTCCAAAAGATGGATGGCTCACCAAATCTGTCATTATCCTAAATGTTTTACTGATGTGATAGACAACGGGACTGTTACTCCGAACCTGTATTGAGGGTCAATACGTAGAAAGTATTAGTATGCAAAATAATCCAAAATTAACACATATTTTATGTAAATTAATCTAGAGCACTGTGGAAACTATTTATCATAATATATAAATAAAAACACACGGGCATAATATAAAGAGCTTCAATTCATGCTTGTAAAATATTGATTCAACTTTTTAATTTACTTCTGGTACACCCTATAAACATAGTACTCATGGGCTATAAGGGTCCGCCATTAGCTCGTTGGCCAAGTCCTTAACCCATGTTTGCTACAAGGGGTGGAATGTTGTAATCTAATACACCACAGGGTTGTCGCCAGCATACAATTAATATTTCAAGACATTATAATCCTGTGTCAGCAAAACACAGTTTTGGGCATTGAGTTATTTTAACTTGCGCCTTTTTTGGGTAAATATCTAGCTCTCTTAGAACCCATTTTTAGCCTCATAACAATCATACTTCATGCTTATAAAAAGTTTATTTCTTATTCTACTAAGGGCATATCATAACTGGGTATCGTCATACCCAGACTTGCAAGTCAAATCATATCATATTGTATCTATAATCCTTCTTATTCAAAATCATGTTAATTACCATCCAGTATATTTAAAGATCATATGAGATATATTAATTCAAATATCATATGAAACTTATTCAAAACACTCTCTTTTCAATACTTTAATATATGGTGGCCAACTCTTACATAAAACATAAGCAATTCTTTATTAGGGAACAAGAGCATTTGGAATAATAATCACCTATTTGGAAAAATATAAATTAACCATGCATAATAGATACAGAGGCATTTAAAGCTCATTAATTATCATTATTCAGAAAACAACCCTAATACTAGTCACAATGAATCTCATGATTGAAAAATGGGGACTTATTGTTCATGCCCTCAAATCCACTTCAAAATCCGTAAGTGATAGTAAGTATTCAAACTCAAACTTCAACCATAACATACTAAGCCAATAAATTTCATCACGTAAGGGGGATTTCTTAAATCATTCTCTTAAATCACTTCTCAAAACTCATAACATATGTACATATGACTATAACTCAAGTTCATGGAAAAAAACCCTTATAAACATAATCTCATTAAGTATGGTTTCATGATGCATGCTCTTCAAATGGTTTAAAAAACTCATTACATATATATACATATTCATTTTAAAACTTGTTAAAGCCCTAAACTTATGCCCATGAGAGTTAGGATAGTCCCACATGCCTTTTGACGAAAGGAAATTGAATAATAACCTTGAGTTTTGAATTTAAATGCTTAAGAAAAGAGAAATCCCTCCTTGATGATCTTGAGGGGAAGAGGATAATGGTTTGGGGGCTTTCAATTGGTCTTTGGAGAGTTTTAGGGTTATTTGACGGATTAGGGGCGTTATGGGGGGTTAAAGGACCTTTTTTCCCTTGATATAAAGTGGAAACATGTTTTTTAACATTTAGGAAAGAAGGACAGAACCTTGGACCCAAAATCTTTGCCTCGCAACCCCAAACGCGATGCACCAACATTGTCTCGCGACTCAATCGCACACCCTAGATAGTGTCTCACTAAAATACTCATAACTTTTGACTCCGAGCTCCGATTGACAAACGGTCAATTGCATTGGAAAGAGGAATTGAAGAGATTTACTTTGATATATAATGGGCCATGTAACTCGTTATATGCTAAGAGTAATATTCATTAGAACTTGACCCAAGAAAATCGTATATCAAAATTCAGTAGATAGGAAAGTTCTCAACTTAACTTTGAGCTAGGTGATATTTAAGACTTCAATCCATCTTCAAAGATCTTCCCACCTAAACGAATAATTATTTGTACTTATTTATAATTAGAAACCATTGGTTTTGGTTCTACATGCATAGGAACGATGGTTTAAACTCTATTCTAAAAACGTGGGTTGTTACATGGACATTGCATATTTTGCTGCAAATTTATTCCTTTCCAAAGGACTCTTTAGTATTATCTGACTAGGAGGAGGTATATAGTTTTTATGGAGAAATTTTCCTTTCTTTACCACTGACTGTAGCCTTGTCTCGAGGTGACCTTGAATAGAATCAGCTTACAAAGCATACTTTTTGGATTCTTTCACCTTTCTTGTTACCTATCATGTAGAATTACCATGAATAAAATAGGTTTCAAATTTTGCCTATTTTAATATTAGTGTTGTACCCACCCAATCAATAAACAGTCATTCTTAGAACTACTCTTTCAATATATTTTGGCCACCAGCTGCTTCGGGTGTACATACTTTGTCCCAAGATATAAGTTCCCTTTTTCGCAAAATTTGAGACCATATACATATGAAGGTTTTGAATAGTCCCTTAATTATTTTTAAGATCTTCTTGGCAACTTGAAGTTCTGTGCCCAGTAAGTCTAAAGGCCAAACATGACTGACTTGATAAGTTAGAGTTTTCCTGTAAGGAAAGACAGTTTGGATGAGTAATTGTCACAATCCAAGTCGAGGCCCTGGGCGCACTGAACATCACAAATCATGAAGGCCCGAGCGCCTTTCTCTATCTGGCAATCATACACACTTTCATACAATATAAATAAATGGGGAAATTTAATTATACAAAAACATGGTCAATATAATCATTCGGCTGTATAATAAAAAATTAAAACAAAAAAGCTCTATCAACATTTAACATAGGTCTGTGAAACCTCTAATACATAAAAACCAACATCTTGGCTAAACTGGGATAATGACCCCAGTCGGACCCAAAAACCAAAATTAAGTAATAATGTTCTAAAATAGGCTTTCCAAATTAAGAGAGGCTCACCAACTACACACTTCTGTCTAACAAATATATGGCCTAGTGGGATCCCTAGACTGAGCATCAGATCCTAAAATATAGGGGGTCAATAAATATGTACTGGTATGCAGAACAATCCAAAAAACATACATTTTTATAAAACATAGGTGAGAGCATTTCATAAATCACATATCATCTTGAAACGGTTGGAAACACTTGGGTATAATTTGAAACTTTCAAAACTCTACTTTTTATCTTACTTCTGAACTAGATGGTACACCCTACAACTCTGCTATTCCACGGGCCATAAGGAATTCTCCCTTGACTAAGTGGCCAAGCCCTTAACCCAAGTTTTCCTCAAGGGTTGGAGTCTCTGCTTCTCTAGTACGCCATTAGGCCGTTGCCAGCGCAAGATTTCTTATTTATCGATTAACATAATCCTGTGTTGGTAAATCACAATTTCAGGCAATGAATCATATGATTCATGCCTTCTTCGGGTAACCATCTAACTCTCTTAAGATTAATTTAAGGTTCTTTAAATCATATCTTCTTTGAAAAGTTGTTTCTTTCTTAAAATCATCCTGGCACATCAATATAGGGTATCGTCATACCCAGACTTGCAAGTTATGTCACACATCTCTACTGGTCTTATCTTATTTCAAAAGATGCTTATTGACCACCCAAAACAATTCAGTTATCAAATGAAAATTCACCATTCAAAACATTCAAAAATTAATAATTTTCTCTGCAATGCTTTTATCTACAGTGGTCATCTTTTCTTTCAACTTAAAACCATTCTTATGGGAAAACATGAATGTTTATAACACAGGTTGAACACCTTCTCAATATCTCAAAAGGATAAAACAATTTATACATAGTAGTTCATTAACACTCTCAAGATCTTCATAGTTCATAAGATTGATTCACGACTTGCAAAATCCATGGAATTTGTAGGTAAAAGAGAAAATCAAACCTCCCATGTTTTCATTAATTTCACAATGTTAACATCACAAGATCACATAAAATTAATTCAAGTTTTAAGAACTACTTCACAATCTCCACAATTTCTTTATAACAATATGAAATCCTCAACACATAATCATCAACAATCTTGAAAACAAATTGATTTGTAGATATATATATATATATATATATATATATATATATATATATATACTTTAAAAATAATTTAAAAATAACAAAATCAAAGCCCATGAGGTTTAGGATAGTCCCACGTACCTTAGACTACTTAGTTCGAAGAATAGGATCCTAATCTTGACGTTTATTTCTTGAAGATCTTGAACTTACAGTATGGACTCTTGATCTTTGGGAGGTAGGTTAGGGTTTTGTTCTTGATAAATTAGAGTGAAAATGGGCATATTATGCCCTAGAAATATTTTAATCATCAGTTAATACGACTTGGGATTGTAGGGAAAAGACGAGACTACCCCTCAAACTTCAAAGTTATAGAAAAATCCTAATTTTGTGGCACACCGCTGAGCGGTATTAGTCCCACCACTATAGGCACTGCTGAGCAGTGTAATTGCAGTGACCTAATATTTTAGATAATTGTGATTTTGAAGTTTACCGCTAAGTAGTATTGGCTCCATCACTATTGCACAACCGAGCGGTGTAGTTATGACAGCTCACTGCCCCTCATAAGAAATGCTATCATTTTTTGCTAGGGTATCGGATTAAAGAGAAACTGGTGGCGTTGGAAAGAAGACTCGTAGACCTTTCATTTGATATATAGTAAGCCCTTTAATTCGATATATATGAGAAGTTATTGTTTATGAAATATTACCCAAGTTTAGACATTTACTAAAACTTAATCGATAGAATAGTTTTCAACCTGTCTTTGAATTAAGGGACCTCTATGATCTAAATTCAAGCTCAACTAGATTCACTCGCTAACTAATTGATTATCACACATATATTAACAAAGAATAATTAGGTTCGGGTCTATATAGGTAGGAATGACGGTTTATGTTCTAGCCTGAAAATACGGGTTGTTACATTATCCCCCCCTTGGGATCATTGTCCTTGAATGATGACTCGGGATTCAAAAGTACAATTTCAAGAACTAAATGGTAAAAATGAGTTGTATAGAATTTGTACCTTCTATATCATCATCCATGGTTTCCAAGAGAGTCAGGTACCTCACACGCATAGCATTCTCTGACTCTCAAGTAGCTTTCTCAGCTTTTTGATTTTTACACAACACCATAACCAAAGCTATTTCCTTTCTCCTCAACTTCCAAACAGGGCTATCTAAAATGGCAATTGGTACTTCCTCATGCTACATAAATTCTTTAACATTGATCTCCTCTACGGTACACACTAGGGGAAGATATCCAATGAACTTCTTCAACATGGACCCACGGAAAACTGAATGAACAAAATCCAGGCTTGCAGGAAAATCTAACTCATAGGCAACCCCACCGATCCTCTTCACAATCTTACACGGTCCTACGTAACGATGACTAAGATTTCCTTTCCTTCCGAATCTCATGAATCCCTTCATAGGGGAGACTTTTAGAAACACCAAATCACCAACCTCGAATTCCAACTCCCCTTTCCTAACATCAGCATAGGACTTCTAGTGACTCTTAGCTGTCTTAAGTTGTTTTCTACTGATCTTCACCTTCTCAATTGTCTGATAAACAAAGTCAGGCCTGAACAACTGGGTTTTACTCACTTCATACCACCCAATAAAATATCTATATCTCCTCCCATAAAGTGTTTCAAAAGGAGTCATCTGAATACTGGCATGGTAGCTATTGTTGTAGGCGAATTCTATAAATAGAAAATGATCAACCCAACTACCTTTGAAGTCAATTATGCAGGCCCTCAATATATCCTCAAGGGTCTGAATGGTGCATTTAGCTTTCCTATCAGTTTGAGGGTGCAAGGCAATACTCAGGTTCACGTACGTACCTAAACCCCTTAGAAAAGAATGCCAAAACTGAGAAGGGAATTGTGTACCTCGGTCGAATGTAATTGATATTGGTGCCCCATGCAAGCAAATTGTTTCCTTAATTTATAGCTTGGCATAACCATCTCCCAAATAGTTAGTACCCACAGGCAGAAAGTGAGCTAACTTCGTCATCCAGTCTAAAATCACCCAAATGGAGTCATATTGGTTTCGGGACTTTAGAAGCCCCATAATAAAGTTCATATTAATCATCTCCCACTTTCACATAGGGAAGGCTATCTCTTGGGAAGTTCCACCAAGCCTCAAATGTTCCACCTTGACTTGTTGACAATTCATACACTTAGAAACAAAATAAACAACATCTCTCTTCATATTATTCCACCAATAAATAGGATTAAGGTCATAGTACATTTTAGCAGAACCTGGGTGAACAACATACCTTGAAGTATGAGATTCATTGAGAATTATTTCTCGCAATCCATCTATATTTGGAACACATAGCCTACCTTAATACCTCAAAATACCATCACCCTCAATTTTAAAGGCCATCACCTTCTGTTGACCAATATCTTTCTTAATCTGCATCAAGATGGGGTTTTTGGCCTATTTTTCCTTAACTTCAGCACATAGGAAAGATTTAACTATCTCATGAACAATTAATTCTCCATCTTTGGAATCCAGAAGTCGAACCCCTAGATTTGCAAGTTGATGAATATCGTTCACCATCTCTCTTTTTTCTTTCTCAACATGAGAAAGACTGCGCATTAAAAACCTACTGAGAGTGTCGGATACCATATTCACTTTGTCCGAGCTCATGTCATAATCCTTCAATAGTTCCAACCACCGCCTTTGCCTAGGTTAAATTCTCTCTGTGTGAAAACATACTGCAAAATTTTTTGGTCAGTAAAAATATCAACGTGTACCCCATTAGATAAGGCTACCATATCTTAAGTGTAAATACCACAGCCGCGAACTCCAAGTTATGAGTGGGGTAATTTTGCTCCTACACCTTCAACTGCCTAGATGCATAAGCTATCACCTTACCATAACGCATAAGTACACACCCAACTCCCACTCGGGATGCATCACAGTAGACAACAAAACCCTCTGTACCTTTGAGAAGGGTCAAAATTGGTGCGATAGTCAATTTGTCTTTCAATTTCTTGAATCTATTCTCATAAGAGTCAGACCACAAAAATTTCACCTTTTTCTATGTCAACTTGGTAAATGGAGCAGGAATGGAGGAAAAACTCTTTATGAACCTTCTGTAATACCCTGCCAAACTTAAGAAGCTCCAGATATTGGTTGGAGTCATTTGTCTGGGGCATTTTCTCACTGCCTCAACCTTTTGGGGGTCAACCTTAATCCCTTCACTCAAAACAATATGTCTAAAGAAAGTAATAACACTAAGCCAGAATTCATATTTTGAAAACTTTGCATACAATTCATGATCTTTGAGGGTTTGAAAGATGATTCGAAGGTGGGTGGCATGATCATCCTCATTCTTAGAGTAAACTAAGATGTCATCAATGAAAACTATGATGAACAGGTCTAGAAACTGATGGAACATTAGGTCCATGAAGGCTACATGGGTATTGGTCAGTCTGAAGGACATAACCAAGAATTCATAATAGCCATATGGACCATATGGGTTTTGAAAAGATATTTTGGGAATGTCAGCCTTCCTAACCTTAAACTAATGATATCCCAAATGAAGGTCTATCTTAGAGAAATATTTTGCACCTTGGAGTTGATTAAATAAATCATTAATCCTGGGAAGAGGGTATTTATTCTTAATAGTGACCTTATTCAATTAACGGTAATCTATACACATACGAAGTGAAATATCTTTTTATGCACAAAGAGCACCGGAGCACCCAGGGAGAAATACTTGGATGTATAAAACCCTTATCAAAAAGGTCGTTTAACTGTTCTTTCAACTCTTTCAATTTTGCAGGAGCCATTTTGTATGGCGGGACAGAAATAGAATTAGTGTTCAGCAATAAATCAATGCCTAAATCTATTTCCCACCAGGTGGTATCCCAGGGTGATCATCAGGCAAGACTTATGGGAATTTATTAACTACAGGGACAGACTGGAGGGAAGGAGTTTTAGTACTAGAATCCTTGACCCAAATAAGATGATACAAATAGCCCTTAAATATAAGTTTACCGGCTTTGAGATAAGATATGAACTTCACCCTAGGTGCTAAAAAATACCCCTCCCACTCCATCACTAGTTTATTTGGAAAGGAGAAGGTGACTTTTCGTGGTCTAAAATCTAGTATGGCATAGCATGAATAAAGCCAATCCATTCCTAAAATGGAATCAAAATCAATCATATCAATCTCTACTAGGTCTGCCATGATAGTCCAATTATAAATGGACATAATACAGTCTCTATACACCCTCTTAGCCATAATAAAGTCACCAACATGAGTAGAAACTGAGAAAGGTTCTGAAATAACTTCAGGCTCAAACCCAAAACTGACTTCCACATAAAACAAAGTAGACCCTGGGTCAAGCAACACATACATATTATGGGAAAAGATTTGTAACGTACCCGTGACCATATTTGGTCAAGCCTCCGTATCCTGGCTATTAGATAAGAAATATAGCTGGTTACAACCACCAATAACAACTGAAGTAGTTCCCTGTATAAAAGGGGCTATAGAGTTCGTTTGATACTTAGCACGTCTAAAATTTCCCCTCACCATGGTATGCTCCCTCTTGATATAGCCTAGTTGGCCGCAGAAATAACAAACAAGAGCAACAAATTGGCATGGACCAATATAATCCTTCCCATATTTTTCACAGTATGGGTATGACCGAGGACTATGAGCTAAAATACTTGAGACTTAGTTCCTTGCATCCTCGGTCTATGTCTAGGCTAAAAATTCTGAAACCACCGATCAACTAGAGGTCTGGATGCTGGGGTACTGGCTGACGATTGTGCATTACTCTAAAACTTCCTATTTGACCACTTGTTATCCCAATTACCACCTTGGTGCTGACAATAATTATGGTCTGTAGATCTGGCTCTCTTGGGCTGCCTTTCATTCTCCCTTGCCTCTGCCAACCTTTTCTTCTCCTCTTCAATCTACTGCATATGAATGGATATCCTAGAGAAATCCATGTATTTATTGATCCATTGCATTCTAATACCAAATCATCCGAGAGATTGGATGAAAACTTTCTCATACAAGCTCTCAAGTTACCTGCCAATTCCAGAGCATAATGGGATAACTGGTTAAATTTTAGGGTATACTCCTTGACACTCATTTTCCCCTGATTCAAATATATAAATTCTTTAGCCTTGGACTCTTTCAATTCCTAGGGAATGAATCGATTCAGGAAAACTTTCACAAACTCACCCCATACAGAAGGCTCAGCATTACTACCCTTTGAATCCTCCTATTTATTATATCTCTGATTTGTCACATCCTTTAGCTCATTCGCATGCATAACTCTAAAAATTTTCCTTATCTCGTCAATGAACACTTGGGGGTCCTCCTCAACCTCTGTACTAGTGAACACATCTGGGTTTAGTCTCATGAATTGGCCAACCTTGATAATAACAGATGAACTAAACATAGATCTTTAGCTTGTTAGGCCTAAGAAGCCACCAACTGAGCTATCATATACATAGACTATCGAAACTCAGCATTAGATACTTCTCTTCAGAGAGGTTGAGTATGATTAGCTCAAGACCAAGGAGCCTTGGGTGCCCTAGGTAGACTAGTCTAAATAGGGGGAACTCCTGCAGTAGCAACAAACTTTAAGGTATGAGCCCTTTTATGGGTCTACATTCCATGGGTAGGGCAGACATCCTCAACTTCGGCGGTCTGTTCATTGGGTCAACGGGGAGCCATGATAACTTTATAAAATATAAGAAATCATTGATTAGATGACATTCAGACTCTATATCATGAACTAAAATACAAAAAAGAAGGGAGACATTCCTAAATGCCTTGTAGCCTCCTACCTATAAGTATGGCACACTTCAGACCCAAAAAAAAGACTCAACTCAACACGATTTTGCAGACACCCTGGGACCATTAACCATGATCTAATACCAAGTTTGTCACGACCCGAGCTGAGGCTTTTGGCGCTATGAGCATCCCAAACCATAAAGGCCCGACTTCTCTTCTCTATCTAGAAATCATGCACCCATTAATACAATGTAAAGAAATGCAGAAGTTTAATCATACGAAAACATGGTCAATATAATTATCTGTCTATATAATCCA
This sequence comes from Capsicum annuum, assembly GCF_002878395.1. NCBI lineage: Eukaryota > Viridiplantae > Streptophyta > Magnoliopsida > Solanales > Solanaceae > Capsicum > Capsicum annuum. The sequence continues at coordinate 187,227,180 of NC_061114.1, forward strand.
AACTGAGAGCCAAAATATTTAATATAGGTCTGTGAAATCTCTAATACATCAAAACCAACATCTTTTCTAAACTGGGATAAGGCCCCTAGCCTGGCCCAAAAACCAAAATGAAATAACAGTGTTCTATAATAGGCCTTCTGAAATAAGGGAGGCTCACAAACTACATCTTCTATCTGACAAATCTATGGCTTAGCGGACCTCGTGACTGTGCCTCAGACCGTGAAATATTAAGGGTCAATATAGATGTACTGGTATGCTGAAAAATCCAAAAATAAAATATACATTTTTATAAAACATTAGTGAGAGCATTTCATAAATCACATATCATCTTGAAATAGTTGAAAACACATGGGCATAATCTAAAACTTTCAAAATACATTCTACAATTCACGACTTTACTCTTTATCTTATTTCTGAGACAAATGGTACACCCTACAACTCTTCTATTCCATGGTCCATATAGTATCCGCCCTTGATTCGGTAGTCAAGCCCCAAACCAAAGTTTTCTGCAAGGGTTTGAGTCTTTACTTCTCTACTACTCCATTGGGCCATTGTCGGCGTACAATTTTTCTTTTTTTGAGTGGCATAAACCCATGTCGAAAAATCATGATTTTGGGCTTTAAATCATATGACTCATTTCTTCTTTGGGTAACCATCTAACTTTCTTAAGCCTAATTTTAGGTTCTTTAAACCATATCTTCTTTTAAAATTTCTTTCTTTCTTAAAATTATTCGGGTACATAAATATACAATATCGTCATACCCAGACTTGCAAGTCATGTCACACATCTCTACTGCCCTTATCTTATTTCAAAAGATACTTATTGACCACCAAAAATAATTCAGTTATCAAACAAAAATTCATGATTCCAAGCATTCAAAAATCAACAATTTTCTTTGCAATGCTTTTATCTACGGTGGTCATCTTTTCTTTCAACTTAAAAACATTCTTATGGGAAAACATGATTGTTTATAAGACAAGTTGAACACCTTATCATATGTCAAAAGATAAAACAATTTGTACATAGTAGTTCATCAATAGTCTCAAGCTCCTCATAGTTCATTAGATTAATTCACAACCTGCAAAATTCGTGGAATTTGTAGGTAAAAGAGAAAATCGAACATCCCATGCTATCATTAATTTCTCATTGTTAACATCACAAGATCACAAAAAAGTAATTCAAGTTTAAATCACTACATCACAATCTCCACAATTTCTATATAACAATATGAAATCCTCAAGACATAATCATCAACAATCTTGAAACAAAATTCATTTGTAGATATATAAATATAAATATTTAAAACTAATTTAAAAACATGAAAATACATGCTAATGAGGTTTAGGATAGTCCGACGTACCTTAGACTACTTAGTTCGAAGAAAAGGATCCAAATCTTTACTTTTGTTTCTTGAAAATCTTGAACTTATAGTATGGACACTTGATCTTTGGAAGGGAAGTTAGGGTTTTGTTCTTGATATATTAGAGTGAAAGTAGGCATATAGTGCCCTATAAATGTTATAATCATCAATTAACATGACTTGGGATTGTAGGGAAAACACGAGACTGCCACTCAGACTTAAAAATACAGAAAAATCCCAGTTTTGTGGCTCACCGCTAAGAGGTATTGGTCCCACCTCAATAGGCACCACTGAGTGGGGTAATAGAGGTGACCTACTATTGGGGACAATTGTAATTTTGAGGTATACTATTATGCAGTATTGGATCCACCGCTTTTGCACCGCCAAGCGGTGTAATCGCGGTAGCTCACTGCCTCTCACAAGAAATGCTATAACTTTTTGATCGGGCATCGGATTTAAGAAAGGCTGGTGGCATTGAAAATAACGCTCGTAGAAATTTCATTTGATATATAGTAGTCCAAGTTATATTCAATTAAAATTGACCCAAGTTTAAGTTTAGACATTTGTTAAAACTTAATCAATAGAAGAGTTTTCAACTCGTTTTTGAATTAAGGGACCTCTATGATCTAAATTCATGATCAAATAGATTCCCACACTACCTAATTGATTATCACACATATATTAACAGAGAATCATTAGGTTCAGGTCTATACGGGTAGGAATGAAGGTTTATGTTCTATCCCAAAAATGCAGCTTGTTACAGCAACAAGCTATCCTTTCAGTGATCTTATCTACCATGGAATTTCTCCTTCAATAAATTCTACCATAGAGAGGAAAGCCTTCTATTGTTATTTTTTACTCCTGCCATATATTATTCAAGTTTTCATGTGTACAAGCAAAGCTAAAGGTTGTGCCTCATTGTCCTTTAGCACTTAGAATTGAAACTTCATAAGGAAACTAAGACCACTTCTATATATTTCATTCATCCCTTCAAACAAAGTTACTGTGTGAGCAAAGTTCAAAATCAAATAATATTCTACTAGTATTTGAATTTGTTCTTCCACTTCGTGGGAATACTTTGGATATGTTGTGTATTTAAATTTGTTCCTACAATCAATATCTCTAACATTTATATTTGGTTATTTGCCACTACTTTCATTGCATATAAGTATTCTTTGCATTTTAATATTTTAATTAATATGTAAAGAACAAAAGTTGCATACAAGCTTGAAAGGAAAATTAACATCTAATTATGAAGAGATATGTACTTTGACAGGCTTCATTTAAATGCATAAGGAGGTGATTATGTTCCAATATAATAGAGTCAACGTGTTTCCAATGATGATCTTCTTTTTCTCTCAATAAACTCTACCTTCATAGTTTCCCTCAATTAAATATTAACACTATCTTTATGACACGGCCCGAATTGAGGCCCTGGCCATGATGGCCATCCCGAACCATGAAGGACCGAGAGCCCTTCTAACTGGTAGTCATATGCATAATTCACAACTATAAAATGCAAAAATAGAATAGAAATAAGGTCATCTGATTATATTAACAAAATGGTACGACATAAGTTCAACAAGACTCAAATTCATCTAACATCTGTCTGTGAAATCTCTAACAATATGAGCATCAACATCTATCTAAAAATTAGGCAAGGCCCCCAGTTGGACAATGGCCCCCAGTTAGACAATGAATCAAACAAACTAACAATGTTCTAGAATAGGTCTTCATAAATATGGAAGGCTCACCAATTGTAATCTCTGATAGAATTTAACCTACTCCTTAGCAGGACCCTGGGATTGTGCCTCAGATCCTGAAATATAGAGGGTTAAGATAATCATACTGGTACATAGAGAAATCCAAAATAATGTAATTTTATAAAAAATAAGTGAGAGCAATTCGTAAAATATGTCAGTCTAATATAGTTGAAAATACATGGGCATAATCAATAGACTTCAAAACATTTTTGTAAATCACAACTCAACTCTTTGTATAACTTCTGAGCTAGATGATACATGCGATAACTCTACAATCCTACGGGCTATATAGAATCCGCCCTTAACTCGACCACCAAGTCCCTAAGTCAAGTTTCCTGCTAGGGTTGGAGTCTCTATCTCTAATATGCCATAGGGCTGTAGGCCAGCATATAATCCCTCATGGTGACATAATAATCCCGTATCAGCAAAACACGATTTCGAGCAATGAGTTTTCTGAACTTGTGTCTTCTTCAGGTAACCACCTAACTCTTATTAAGCACATTTTTAACTCTTTATCACATGCGATATTTGAAATCAAAATCTGAAAATCTTACTCTATTATGAGATTCATTTGTTTGGTATCGTCATACCAATAGCTGTATGTCGTATCTCTAAGCCATAAAATATAACATGTTACACCTATTTAATTCAAAGTATTGTTTAGACTACAAACATATTCAAATAGTACAAGAGAATTCATATTTCAAAGCACATGTCAAACCATGCAAAAATTCTCTCTCTTAAATATTTTGGCTAGTGGTGGTCAATTTCTCAAAACAATCATGCAATTCCTTTGATTATCACATTTAGCATTTTAAAACAAGAAGGTATCCCTCTCTTCAATTCTCAATCAATATAAAGTTCCTATAAGATAGTAAAGCTCTTGACTCATACCTTAAGACATGTAATTTAGTAACCCATAATTTGTAATTCAAGGAGTAACACAATAAGAGAGGAAAAATTCATTATTCATGCTATCAATTCATATTTCAAAACTAAAAATCATATATATACATATAAACGAGTAACAATCAATTTCAAGGGAAAGATCTCAAGACCAAAACACTATCATCAAAAGGGTTCACAATGCATAATTATCAATCTAAATTCAAAACCCTTTGTATATACATGATTTTTCAACTTTAAAACCTTTTTAAAAATAATTTCACCATACCCATGTAGTTTAGGAAACTCCACGTACCTTTTATTTAATATTTTGAAGATTGGATACCTAATCTTGACTCTCTTCTTTAAAATCTTGAAGTTAAATGGCTTGAATTCTTGTTTTGGAGAAGAAGAGTTGAATCTTGTTTCTTGGGAGGTGGCTAGGGTTTTTCTTTGATAGAAAATTGAATAAAGAGGCAACTAATGCTCCTTGAGGCTGAAATTTTGTGTTATGGATAGATTTTGGGAGAGAGAATATGATCAAAGTGCACCTAGACCCTTAGGGAGTTAAAATTGCATGTGAAACAGCTTCAGATCGCATTATGTATCGCATCAACTTACTGTCTCTCACGAAAAATGCCATAACTTTTTACTCGAGTATTGGATTAAGGCAAAATTGGTACCGTTGGAAATATTACACAATTATCTACAATTTGATTGGTCTTAAGATGAAAAATTCCCCATATATCAAAAGTTAAACATGTCCAAAGTTGTCCTTTATAGAATAAAATACCAAACTTTGGACGATTAAAAGGCTCTTAGCTTAACTTTGCTCTAAGTGATTTCGATGAACATTTTTCACCTCATAATCACTTAACACACTAGGATAAAGAACATGATACATGAATTTAAATATGAGTCATGGTATTAGAGTTTACACACGTACGAATGACGGACCAATTTTGATATGAGTACGAAGAGTACAAGGAATATAAGTTCTTCTAAAAGTACAAGCTCAAATTTGCAAAGTGGTTGAAGACCTTTTAGAACCATCTCAAAGCGTTACCATAAGTTGAAGATAAGAGGAGGGACTTTACACTCTCCATAGGTGCCTCACTTGAAGGATATTGTGAACTTTTTACACTCCAATTCAACACTCAAGAGGCGCCTCCTCCTTAGCCCTCATTAAGGGTATTTTAGTCCTTATCTTGTAATAGCTAAAAATAGACATTTGTCTTCTAATTTTTATTAGTTTTGATGAATTGATTGAGTTATACTCATATTGTATTTTTCATAGTGTAGATCTAGGAAAAGGTATTGAAATTAGGGTTAGCATTAGTGAGGTTTTCACTTATGTTGACATTTTCGCAAGAAAGGTGGGTGCTTGAGGATATTGAATCCCTTTGTGTCTATCTAAGAGTGTGGTGTTACCTTCATTGGTTGTGTGTATATTGGTGTTTGATACATACCTTGGTGCTATCCATTGGTGAAGGTCTATGTCTCACTCCTTTATGTTTTTGAAATCTGATTTTGTGTTTACATTCTAGTGTCTTGTCTTCATCTTCTTATCCTCTTCTTAGTGTGTTTTCAGTTTTTTAGGTTAGATTCTTATCATTTGGTATCAAAATCCATGTTTTATGTTTGTTCTGACAACCTTAAGTCTTGGTTTATTGTTATCTTAAGAAAATCTCCACAAAAATAGAGTCAAGTCCAAAGAAAAATCATAAAAAAGGTGTTGAGTTGTGTTTTATAGTAGATCCAAAATTTCAAACCTAGATCTTCTAAGTGTTTTTTCGTTTTTATTGTTTCTAGAGCTAGATCCTTTGTCACTACCACTAAAGGAGTCTAGATCTAAGTTTGGAGAAAGATTCAGCTGATTTTGAGCCTTTACACCATTGCTGAGGCATGTTTGAAGCTTTTTGAAGGTGGATCCGTGTGGTCTTAGTGATTGTGGTGTTGGTTTGATGTAATTTTGTGTTTTTTGTGCTTGTCTTGGTAAAGGTAACCTATATCTAAAAGAAAATTTGAATTTAGGGTTCATTTGCTTAGTGGTCAAACTTAGTCAACTCTTGAATATTCATCTTGTTCTTCCATCATCTTCATATCTTAGTGAATAAGTATATTCAAAGAGCTTTTTTGATCTAAAAATAGGGAATAAAGAGAGTATACTAGTTGTTTGTATAAGAATATTTCCTAGCATATCCAAATTCATCCAAAAGAAGAAAGGGACAAAGGGAATAAACATATACAATTGAAAGTACAAGGGGGGACCAATTGATTTCAAATTCATTTGAATCTTGAAAAGGGCTCCAAACTTGGATTTTCCCACTTAAAATCCTCCTCCTCACCATTTTAGTTCATGTTTCGCCGAAACAAGAAAATTGAGGATTGAAAATTTTTGAAAGTGACATCCAATCATATAGTGCCACATCATCACTTATGTGAACAACCAAATTGGGTTGTAAGTTAGATTTTATAGTTTCAATTTGTTGTTTCTAGTTTCTTTTGTGACTGATTCTATCACTAATTTGTAAACTAGTAACTATCTACTAGTTTGGGAATTAGTCTAGGGTCCTTTGTTTCATGTCAACGTTCCTTTTGTGCTTTTCTCATTTTGTAACTCGTTATAACTTGTTGGTTCAAGTCCGTAAGAAATTTTATTTGAGTCAAATCAAATGAAAATCTATTCTGGGCAAAAGTATACTCATCCCTCAATCACTTACAAGGATGAATCAAAGTTTTAACACTTGTGAGAACAAATGTGAAGTACGAACCGAGAGTGAGAGTGGTTAGGTTTTTTGGGGCTAACTTGTTTATTCATTTTGTAGGTTTTGCTTTATTTAGGTACACTTGACACGGAATATAAGGGTACTACATCCCAATCTTTGTCAAATGACATTGGTGGGGCTATATTGGCTTGACTTAGAAATGAGATCAAGATGGAAAAAATGGATATTGGTAGGCTAGAGGTGGATTTTGGTTCAATGAAAGGTGAGATGTCAACCTTTAGTGGAAGGTTGGAACAAGTTGAGAGTCGAAAGAACTCACAACCCTTTACTCCTTATCCCTACCATGCATTTTCTGGTGTCTAAGTTCAAAGCGCATCTACCACCATCACCCTGAGACCCTCCACCGAATGCTTTACCCTCTAAGATATCCACAAAACCAAGTCCAAACTCCTCCTAACCGAGACCTACAAAGACCCTTACACCCTCAAATGAACCAAATCATACAAGAAGGGCTTGGAAACGAAATACCTCTACAAAATTCTAATTACCAAGCTTCAAATCCAATGGAACAAAGACTTTACCCTCCAAAACACCCAATTCTTCAAGTCCAAGTACCAAATAACCAAAGACCTTACCTACCCCTCCAAATTCAACAAAACCAAAACCATCCAATCCACATTGAAGACTATGGTAAAGGGGAACAAGAGGGTTATGGTGTTCCTAATGATGAATACTTTATTGAGGTTAAAATGAGGGAAAGGTATAAACAAAGGGGACAACATGGTAGGATTCGAGGACAAGAAGCAAGACACGGCCATGGTAATCACCAAGGAACCAATAAGGTGGGCATAAATTCCATCAAGGTTGGCATTCCAATTTTTAATGGAGAAAGTAATCCCTAGGTGTACTTTTCTTTAGATTCATCTTGTGAGAAGTTGTTCAAAGTTAATGACTTGTCCGAGAAAAATAAAAGTTGTTATTCCATAGCTCATTTTGAAGGCTAAGCAAACACTTAGTGGGATTACACAAAAAGGTTTGGGAATGTGATGAATAGAGGCCAACCTCCTCTTTGGGAGATATTGAAGAGACTTATGAGAGAGATATATATACTGGAGCATTATAGAATAAGCTCCTTGCAAGCTTTAAAACATGAGGCAAGGGAGCAAGAATGTCATGGCATATAATGATGAGTTCCAACAACTCATTTAGAAGCTTGATCATAGGGTGAACAAGTGCAACATGATGTCATACGCTTCAAAGTTAGGTTGAATAAGGGCATATCTTCATGTTTGACTCTCCGTAAGTTTGAAACATTTGATAGTATTTTCCAAACGGATATGGAAATTGAGAGTAAGATCAATGACAAGGCTTCCCAAAGTTCCAAGAACTATCTATCTACATCGAGTTGGCTTATGAGCAAGGAATTGATTCCATCTAATGACAAGGAACACTACAACAAGGATGCCCCAGGCATCCTCCAAAACTTTGAAGGTAAACCCACTTCTACTTCTCATTCTAAAGGTGTTCAATGCTTCAAATATCTAGGGTAGGGACAAAAGTCTAGTGACTGTCCTAACCGACATAATGTCATCCTAAGGGAGGGGACGTTATACTATCTTGGAGAAGAAGTGGAGTTGGAAACCGAGGGGAATGAAGACAACTATCGAGATGGAGAAAATATAGAACCTAAGTTTTAAGAAGAAGGTAGTGAGGAAGATGTGTTGCCGTGTGAGGATGAATAAGAAATCCCTAGCTATATGGCTTGAAGAACAATATTTAGTAAGGCGTTGGATGATTTTAATCAAAGAGTGAATATCTTTCACACCAAGTGACTTATTAAAAGAGGTGTATGTTCAATGATTATTGATAGTGGGAGTTGTGTTAACATTTCTAGTGTCACCATGGTTGACTACTTAAAACTACCCACTATCCCTCACCCAAATATGTATAAGCTTCGATGGTTGAATTCTTGTGGTGAATAAAAGGTCAATCGATAAAGTGTAATTAGATTCAAAGAGGGAACTATCAAGATTAGGTGTTGTGTGATGTAATCCCTATGAAAGCATGTAACATATTTTTGGGAAGACCTTGGTAATTTGATAGATCCACTTAGCACGATGGGAGGACTAATACGTACGAACTTGAGCATGGTAGCCGAAAGTTAACTCTTCTTCCGATTTCACCATATAATGTGTATGAAATCCATGAAGAAACCAAGGATCTGAAAAATAAAATAAAGAGGGAAAAGGAAAACAAAGCCGCGGGTTCTGAAGTTAGAAAGGGAAAGAAAAACGTGCTTGTGGGACTTGCCCACAAAGGATCTTTGATACTCACTAACCCAAATGCTAGCAATTTAACTAGCATTGATTCTTCTTTTGTGTAGGTTCAATCTCATATGCTTTCAAAGAAGGATCCAAAAGGAATTCCACACAACCACTTGGTTGATGAGCTCTAGGTACCCTTGGCCGAGAGTTCTAAAAAAGTGGACTGCCATGGTATAAATCTAGGTAATATCACTACACTCTACACTTATTTGCGATTAAAATGTTATGATGTGGCTATTAATATCCAATGTGAAGTATTTTTCATCATGCCTAATGTAGAAGTGCATGCCTCATTCCTTGGAAGTACCCATGATGTGTGTGATGATTAACTTGCTCTTAAGTATAGTTCACTACTTGAAATTATAAATGGTGTGACCAAGAGCTTTCAATCTAGTGTTGATGCTTATAATATTGATCATATTGGACATAATCCTTTGAAGTTGTATGATATAAGTTGTGGCATTAGTCTTGTTCATAGTGATCATGTGTGTGGAAATAATGTGAAGACTAGAATGTATCTTGTTGAGGGAAGTCTTCTAGGCCGTAGGTCTTGACTCTTTAATGTTGTTCTTCGTATAAAAACAAATGCCTTGTACGATTGGGTGGATGGAACTCTAGTGAAAGGTAATGATAGCCTTGGTTTGTGTCCTTGGTTACTTGTACCCTTTGATCCAAGTGCATTTTTGAGGTTTGGAAGGGATAGCTTCGGCTTACGTTTATTCACTCTTGATGTTAATCCTAATTACCTCCTTTGTCTTATTTATGCTAATATTTTTATGTCACACCTAAAGGACATGTAGATGTATGTCAAGTGTGAACAGTCTTGGATTGATGATACAATTATAGTGCTAATGCTAACCTTCATACCGTGAGGATTATGTGTTTGTTTTTCCTTCGCTTTGATTTTTGCAAGGTGTGAATTTGATATCAAATTCCTTTCAAGATGGAGAGGATGATATAAGTATGAAGAGCACAAGGAATACATGATCTTCTCAAAGTACAAGCTCGAATTTGTATAGTGGTTGATGACCTTTGAAACCACCTCAAAGCATTGCCATAAGTTGAAGAGAGGAGGAGGGACTTTACACACTACATAGGTTCCTCACTTAAAGGATATTGTGTACTTTTTATACTCCAATTGAACACTCAAGAGGCGCCTCCTCCTAAGCCCTCATTAAGGGCATTTTAGTCCTTGTCTTGGAATAACTATAAATAGACACTTAGCTTCTAATTTTTATAAGTTTTGATGAACTGATTGAGTGATACTCATATTGCAGTTTTCATAGTGTATGGCTTAGAAAGCTATTGAAACTAGGGTTAGAATTAGTAAGGTTTTCACTTGTGTTGACATTTTGGATAAAAAGGTGGGTGCTTGGGGATATTGAATCCTTTCTGTACACCTAAGAGTGTGGTGTTACCTTCATTGTTTGTGTGTGTCTTAGTGATTGATACACACCTTGGTTCTATCCATCGGTGAAGGTCTATTTCTCACTACTATCCTTTATGTTTTTACATCTCTTTTGTGTTTGTGTATTGAAATCCGATTGTGTGTTTACATTCTAGTGTCTTGTCTTCATCTTCTTCTTCTCTTCTTAGTGTGTTTTCGGTTTATTAGGTTAGATTCTTATCACATTTTTATCTTGAAAATACGGGGCATTACATTATCTCCCCTTTGGGATCATTCGTCTCCGAATGATGGGTAGGGACTTGTTTAAACTCTAAAAGTTTAGAATAAAGAGCGAAACCTCGTATTAAACATTTTTCCTCAATAAAATATGCAAAGGCATCAAATGAGCTTCATGATAAACCCTAGTGAAACGTGTAAGAACGAAACATATGGTATTGATACTTTACATAGGGATTATCTTACACACGATGTCTATGATTCATAATCATCACAACATAAGGCATGAGTTAATTTGGTGATAATAGACCTGATTTACATTGGTACTAATCATGAAATAAGGTTTTATGGATGAAAAGAAATTGAAGCATTCTCCACCTTACAAGATACCACGAAAAGACATTACACTTATAAACACTACTCATCTATGCCCCATACAACAAATAACATACTTCATCATTTCCAACTTACAATTCTCCCATAACGCTTCTAACCACAAGAGTTTGAGTCTCGCCGCGTAATACTCTTATGTTGAAGCCTAACACCGATAAAAAGGTGCTAATTTAAGCAATGGGACTCCAGATAAGAATATTACTTCAACTTATCACTACCATCAAACACCATCGGGATTTAATTCAAGGAATACTAACCACATAGTACATGGGTTGTGTTTTCATCAATCAAAACATTCAAGCCTATAATTACTACACCTACTTCATGGATTTCCCCCTACTAAGACCAGCAAATTTAATCACTTTCACAAAGATTTTCGCCATATATCTCCTTCCTAACTATTTCTCATAATGAAAGTCCATCTCCTTCTTTCCCTCATCACCAATAACCTTAGCCAAAGAGATCAAATCAAAATTTTCACATTCAAATACATTTACTCCCCCTCCCTAAGTCACTACTACTCTTCCATAACAACTATCATACTATCATTCGGAGGTTCATTGAGGGACCCGAGCATATACATCAAGAAAGGGAGTAACATTATCATACCATCACTTATACTTATTGCACTACTCAAGGAGGGACATGAGGTGAAGTTATCATATAATAACCACAAAATGCTTCATATATCAAGTGTCTGGATCATAAGTAGAGATTCATTCTTTCATAAACACAACATATCATAATATCTTAGGACAAACCACAGTGAGAAAACATGGGTGCACATATCATGAACTACATAGCATAAAGCCAGAATTTATGTAGTTAACAACTAAGACAAGGATTGCCACTTGAAGCTATTGATCCTCATTTAAAGAACTGAAATTTTCCATGAGTTAGAATAAGATTTATCACATTGGCTAATACCGATATAAAATGAATCAGTATCGTATAGAAAGCATAGTTTCTTTGAACCAAGCATTACTTGAGACATGGATTTTTCTTATGGATCATGAGCAACATAACATGGAGCTTGGATACTTGGAATATTGGATCACTGAGGGACATTATTGCTTCTAGTTTGGAGGTCGAAACATAACATGAGTAACATAGAGAGCTCAAACCTTAGACATTGGAAAGTCTTAAATACATAAGACATTGGTAGATGTCCATTCAAATCGAAGTAGGAGGACCTTGCTTGAATAAGAATTGATTGATCATGATTCTTGCTTGAAACTTGACACCACAAAAAAATTAGGGAACTACTTTAATCCATCATCTTCCCCTTAGAGCAAAGTCACCCTCCTAGACTTAAGTACATAACCTCATATAAAAATTTATAGCCACAACTCTCAATACAAAAAAGACATCACCACATACTTAAACTGTAAACTCTCCCTGAAGAACTATCCTCTAAAGGCCTTGCTTTTCTGTAAATGCTACTCTTAACTTTCGCTAGCCTCTATAGCCCTCACCCTACAACTCTTACTCACGTGGGTATACATATCCACATTCCTTATCACATAATCACTTATTGTCCACCACGTAAGATACTCACATTAAACCTCACATTGCAAAACTTACAACTTAACAAAATTTTCACAACTATACCAAAGGCTCATATTTCCTACCTATATTTCCTCAAGTTCAACTTTAATAAACACTATACAACAACTCACCAAAATTCTATGTATTACAAAATTGAAAAACATAAGCTAGGTACACCTGATACTTATACATACAACCTTATTTACCAACATGTTATCTAGGGTTCAACTTATTATGATATGACTATCACTCTTATCACCTTAATGACTCAACCACAATTCATCATTTTTAACACTATTCCTCAAGTATATATATCACAATTCATCCACTCCTTTTTTCAAAAGTTGCCAACCTAGGACATTTCACACATCACATCAAGCCTACTAATTAATTTCCACAAAATATGCATCATTAATCTTAAGCTACTACTCTTACCACCACACTTCACATATAAAGTTCAAGCCTATAGTCTATCATCAATTATGTACCACCAACGAAGCATGCCACATACTATACTAATCAATCAAATAGAATATATCAACCTAAGTCTCATATTTTAGTAAATGATGGCGCATAAGTTCATCCTTTCCACAACATTACTACTACATCTCAAAATCTACTACATACCTTCTCAAGTGTGCTACTAGTTTACAACTACTAGAGAAAAGAAAAATCAAGGGGGTAAAGTCACATAATAAAGATAGTCGATCATAATATTATACTATAACCCATTACCATCTATTAACATATTCTACTTCCTCATGTCATATTTACTCACCCACGCATACATCACAATAACTTTTAAAATTCAATAAACACCAATAAGTCTCTACCCATAACCTATTAACTAATCTACCCCTTTCTACTTACCACTTATAAATGCTTTCTACAACTACCATAACTATCCACTCTAAGCTCCTTCTTAATTTTGAATAAATAACAATCATAGCCAATCATTTTTCTCTGCACATTTACCATACAATCTACAAATGTTGTTACCACATTAGTCTATCACTATAAAATGGAAACCCATCCCTCAATCAACTGTTATACAACTAAACCAGCTTCTTGACAAAAAAGTCACCCTCATTCTGACTTCTAAGCTTGTGACTCCATCTTACAGCTCATAGGTTATGACACTTCATCATATACTACTAATTAGGTGGAAAATAATGTCCCAATATTCTACCACACATCATTACCCTTAAGCCTAACATCTACAAAGGTTTTTGAAAAAAGGACTGAATACACTCCATACCATAGGATCAAATGCACAATTAATATGGATAGGGGTATATGCTTAAATAAATACATTTTAAAGAACTCATGGACTCCTCTAGAGTCCTTGTGTAATTTCATAATCTTATGGATAATTCAATCAGATAGAACCACATTGCTATGGGAGCTAGACTGTTAGACATGTATTGCCTCAACAGTGAGGCATGTCCCATAAAATTAGAACAAAGAATGAATTTGGATAACTTTCTTATGGACAATGCTATATCACAAACTAGAGTATGAAAGAATAAGAAACAACTCCTAAATGTTTGATAGCCCCCTGAGTATAAGTATGACGCACAACACACCCATAAGCAAGACTTTACTAGACATGATTTCGCAGACACCCTGGGACCATGAACCTTGTTGTACTACCAAGTTTTTCATGACCCGAACCGAGGCCCTAGCCACGAATGGCATCACAAACCATGAAGGCCCAAGAGCCCTTCTAACTGGTAGTCACATGCATAATTCATAACTATAAAATGCGAAAACAAAACAAAAATATGGTCATCTGATTATACTAAAAAAACAATACGACCTAAGTTCAATAAGACTAAAATCCATCTAAAACCTATCTACGAAATCTCAAACAATAAGAAAATCAACATCTATTTAAAAATTGGGACACGACCCTCTGTTGGACAATGAATCAAATAAACTAACAATGTTCTCAAATAGGCCTTCCAAAATATGGGAGGCTTACCAACTGCAATCTTTGGTAGAATTCAACCTACTACTTAGTAGGACCCTGGGAGTGTGCCTCAGATCCTAAAGTATAGGGGGTTAAGACAATTGTACTAGTACGTAAAGCAATCCAAAATAATGTACTTTTGTAAAACATAATTATGAGCAATTCATATCACATGTCAGTCTAAAACAGTTGAAAATATATGGGAATAATCAATAGACTTCAAAATATTTCTGTAAATCACAACTAAACCCTTTGTCTTACTTTTGAGCTAGGTACTATACCGTACAACTCTACAATCTCATGGGATCTATGAAATTCGCCCTTAACTCGGCAGCCAAGCCCCCAACCCATGTTTGCCGCAAGGGTTGGAGTCTCTATCTCAAATACGCCAAAGAGAACTAGGCCAGTGTATAATCCCTCTTGGGGACATAATAATCCTATATCGGTAAAACACAGTTTCAAGAAATGAGCTTTCTAAACTCATTCCTTCTTTGGGTGACTACCTAAATATCGTTAAGCCCATTTTTAACTCTTTAAGACATGAATTCTTTGAAATCAAAATTTGAAAATCATACTCTGTTATGGCATTCATTTGTTTGGTATCGTCATAAGAAGACTTGCAAGTTGTATCTCTAAGAAATAAAATATATCATGTTACAGCTCTTTCATTTAAAACAATGTTTAGACCACCAACACATTCAAACGATATAAGAGTATTCAAATTTCAAAACACATGTCAAACCATGAAAAAGTTCTCTTTTCAACATTTCGGCAAGTGGTGGTCAATTTCTCAAAACAATCATGCAATTCTTTTGATTATCACATTTAGCATTTTAAAACAAGAAGTATCCTCTCTTCATTTCTCAAACAACATAAAGTTCATATAAGATAGTAAATCTCTTGACTTATACTTTAAGACATGGAATTTACTAACCCGTAATTTATAATTCAAGGAGTAATGCAATAAGAGAGGGAAAAATCATTATCCATACTCTCAATTTATTTTAAAACTGAAAATCTCATATATACATATACACGAGTAACAATCAATTTCAAGGGTAAGGCCTTAAGATCAAAATATTATTATCAAAAAGGTTCACAACGTATAATCGTGAATGCAAATTCAAAATCCTTTGTAAATACATGATTTCTCAATATTCAAACATTATTAAAAATGATTTCACCATGCCCATGTAGTTTACGAAAACCCCACGTACATTTTGAAACCTAATTTTGACACTCTTCTTGAAAATCTTGAAGTTAAATGGCTTGAATTCTTGTTTTGGAGAAGAAAAGTTGAATATTGTTTCTTAGGAGGTGGGTAGGGTTTTTCTTTGATAGAAAATTGAATAAAGAGGAAACTAATGCTCCTTGGGGCTGAAATTTTGTGTTATGGACAGATTTTGGGTAAGGGGATATGACCAAAGTTCCCCTAGACCCTTAAGGAATTGAAATACTATATGAAACAGATTCAGCCCTTTACACGTATTGCATCAAGGAGAGCAACACATCACATTGCTATTGCATCAGCTTACTGCTTCTCACGAAAAATTTCGTAACTTTTTACTCGGGTGTCGGATTAAGGCAAAATCGGTATTGTTGGAAAGCTGACTCAATTATATAAAATTTGGTGGGTATTGAGAATAAAAATTCCACATATATCAAAAGTTATACACGTTCAAAGTTGACCCTTGTAGAATCGAATACCAAACTTTGGCCGATTCAAAGGCTCTTAGCTCAACTTTGCTCTAAGTGATTTTCATGAAGATTTTTCACCTCAAAATCACTTAACACACTAGGATAAAGATCATGACATATGAATTTAAATATGAGTCATGAGATTAGAGTTTACACATGTAGGAACGATGGTCTGATTTCTAGCTCAAAAATGTAGGGCGTTACACTATATCTCCACATATGCTCCATGTTTTGTCTCTTCATATACTCTAATGAACTATACCAAGTGCTCTTAATTCATTGATTAAGAAAAAAGTTATAGCTCAATGATAATGGAAAAGAGAAAATACGTAAATAATCTTTGGGTTTATTTATTAGGGGGGAATACATATTGAATCAAGTGATAGAATGAGCCTGTTCCATTGGAACTAGATGTAGGAAATGTCGATGCACTAGCATCACAGGCCAGCCCCAGGTATATTTGAGCTCTCAGTCAATTCAATAAGTAATGCTTGATAAATCACCATGTATATTCTTAAGTATACTAGGAACTTGTCATTGTATTAGGTTAATGCTATTAACTATATATGCCATTATAACATTTATATATATATATATATATATATATATATATTTCCTTGAATTTTAGTAACATTGAGAGCCAATCACGCTTTAGCACCTTTTATGCATGTAAGCTACTATCAATGTTTTGGGGGCTAAGCATTGGTTGTGCCACGACTGGTGCAGGTACTACTTTTCCTTTTTATTGGAAAATTGTGTAATTCATGTGTCTACAGCTGATACCAAATCCAAATTAAGAAAGGAAAACCATGTATCTACTCTAATTTACGATATAAGTGCTGCATATCTATGGATGTAATTGTAGGACTTTTCCATAAAAAGGATTTGTCGTAGCTACCCCCTTAGGACTGCCCAGTTTTACCACCGAAGGAAAGGCCTAAATATGATTTGAGCTTTTAGTGAATATCCATCTCAGAATGAATAGTTCTATTCTAAATTCCAGGAGGGTCTAAGAGAATCTGTAGATATTCCTGATATAAAGAATGTGCAATTAAGGGGAATAATTATCCTTGCATTATCTAATACAATTTCTTGAGCTATGGATCAAGTAATGCCTCCATGATTTAATTGGGTCCATAGAGGTTAATTCGTATTCCCTCGGCCCTATAAATTATTAGCACATTTTGAATTCTTGAAGGAGATAATCATCAAGTACTATTGAAAAGTCATCACCAACTAAATATCTTATGATACAAGACGTAAAACACAAAAATGGAAACAAACATGAAACAAGAACAAACAAAAGAAAATGAAACAATAACATAAAGGATAGATAGATTGACATAAATCGGTAACGAGAGGACAAACAAGGGTATACTGAACCCTAGACCTTCTTATCAATTACCAACAACACCAATCTCTTATGAGGACACAAACGAGAATGGATTTTCGAGCACCCACGTTTCTACAAAACCAAAGAAACTCCCAATAAGTTTCAACAAAACACTCTCAAGTGTATTCAACACATCATTCCACAAATACCTAAAAAGGAAAGAAAACTAGCTATTTATAGACATGGGCTATAGATTACACAATGGGCCCAAAATTGACCATAAAAGCTATTGACCCCGAAAGTGACCCAAAGCCCCAAAACATTGGAATGGACGCTCATACTCTCTCAAAGACCAAGCTATCATCCAAATGTTGTGTCGCCCATTCCTTTCTTGGAGGATATCACCAAATATAGATTCTTCCCGAGCTATCCTCCATTCATGTATTTTACCTCCTAGAATGACCTAGTCCTGAATCCGTAGATGTGCTCCTTAAAGCATAGATCCCAAAGGAGTGGAGCTCATTGATCTTATATCATCCTCCTTTTCTTGAAAAGGATTCGTCCTCGAATCCAACTCCTTTATAAACTTGTCGTTGCACCTTTCAAGTTTGGAATTCTTTGGTAAGAATCTTTTAGGACTTTAAGCTCATTTTCATATGGCATTCTCCTTGCATCCTTCTTTGATATTGTTTGTTCATGAACCTGCACAAATGAAGGAGTGATGCTAGGTAAAATGCAAGCATTATGGTTAGCGAGGGACAAAGGTTCCATATTGGAATTGGTCTTTTAAATTTGGATTTAGGTTGGTTGAAAAATGTCTCCAAAAACTTGGTTTGTAGTAGGTTGGGTAGGGGGAACATGTTCTTGAGGTGGAATCAGAAGTGGTCTTTGGTAATGAGGTGTTTGTTGGTAGAATTATAGTAGTTGGGGTACATTTAGTGGGGTTTGGGGAGTAAGACATGACTCCTTTTCCATGTTCCCTTTCAAGCATGACCCATCCTCCTTCTAACTATTCAATTATTGTTGCCAATCCATGATGGCTTCCCATACTGTTTTCAATATTGCACCACCCATAGTTATTTAGCACAATTGAGAAAAGGGATGAAACAAAAATCAACGATTCTCTTGAGGTTAAATACTTTACTCAACAAAGGAAGACCAAAGAAAAAGAACACAAAGAAATTACGACAGAAAAGAAGAACAAATAAGAACTAATTGAAAAACTAAGTAGATTACAGTTTAGTTGTTAATTGGTTTCAAGAATCAAAGAAATAAAAGGAGGAATTAAGAGATGAAATCAATGGTTTTGAACCTTATTTAGTTGAGTTTTGAAGTTGATAAGGTGTTCAAGAGAGTTGGAGATGCATTGGATATGTGTTAGAGCTGCCTAGATGCACCTTGGACGCATACCAAACGCGGGGTGGACTGTTTTGAGGTGTCGGAGCAGGTTGGGCGCAGATTGAGGGAACGTTGGATGTATGAGGGTGTTCCCTTACTGGTTGGACCTGATTTGGATGTGTGGAAGCATCCCAAACGCGGGTCCAAGTCATACCAAACGCAGGTCAGCCACCAAGTCACTTAAAGTACCGTTTTTGTCCTCCTGTGGTCCCCCTTTGTCCCCTTCTTTGGAATATTCTCTTGGATCTTCAAAAAGGTGCTTGTACAAACACTTTGTACACAATTTTATTCACTTTTGAGGATCAAACAATCACTTTTTGAAAAAAATTCAAGATGAAGATTTTAATCTTCCTCAAGAATACTAAAGAACACCAAGTACACCAAAACTTCAAAATTTTCTCTCTCTTAGACCGTTGATCGAAATGTGACTAAATTTTGAACCAAGGCTATTTTTAACCTTATAAACAATTTTAAAGCATCAATTTCCTCAGATTCTCAAAAAAAAATTCCAGATTTTAACTCCACCTTCAACCTTCAAACTTGAGATTGTCAACAATGGTAAATGCTCCTATTCACCTCCGATTGTGATCAAATTCAAGATTTAGACTCTAATGGTGTTAGGAAACAAGAATCTAACACCAAAACACAAGAAAAACAATGAAATAAAAGACTCAAAATTTGACCTAAAGACAAAAACGTGAATAGTGAAATTTTTTTTGGATTTTTAATTTTCCAACACAATAAGACCCAAGACTATAATCGTGGAAATGATTCAAAGATCGTCTCTGATATCAAATGATACGAGACATAAAACAAAAAAATGGAAATAAAAACGAAACAAGAACAAACAAAGGAAAACAAAACAATAACATAAAGGATATATAGATTGACACAATCCAATAACAAGAGGACAACCAAGGGTAAACTAAACCCTAGACCTTCCGATCAATGTATGGAAACACCAACCTCTTACGAGGACACAAACGAGAATGGATTTTAAGCACCTACATTCCTAAAAAACCAAAGAAACTCCCAACAATTTTCTACAAAATACTCTCAAGTGTATTCAAAACATCATTCAACAACTACTTAAAAAGGAAAGAAAACTAGTTATTTATAGCCATGGGCTGTTTATTACACAATGGGCCCAAAAATGACCCTAAAAGCTATTGGCCCTAAAAGTGACCCAAAGCCCCAAAATATTTGAATGAATGCCCATACTCTCTTAAAGCCCAAGCTATCATCCAAATGTGGTGTCGCCCATTCCTTTCTTGGAGGATATCACCGAATATGGCTTCTTTCCAAGCTAATCTCCATTTATGTATTTGACCTCCTAGAACACCAAGTATTGAATCAGTAGATGTGATCCTTGAAGCATCAATCCCAAAGGAGTGGATCCCATTGATCTTGTATCATATTATAAGAAAGAACTAAAATAGAACCCTAGAAAAAGTCTAAAAATATATTGAAAAGAGCAGTTATACAAAATAAGTGGAATTATACCTAAGCTAGCTAGGTCCCTTCTTTTGAGTTGTGTGTAAGAACAGAAAACAAGCAAAAAGTGTGAGATTTAAAAAGAAGTGTGAGAGAAACTAAAGAATATAAGGGAGGTATGAGTCCAGATTCAAAAGGGCCACCTTTTTAAGCAAAAAAAGAAGAATATAAGTGAGAATGAGTCTGGAGTCAAAAGAGCCACCTTTTTAAGCAAAAATGTCAAAACAACGTGTCCGTTTTGACATATCAAAACTGGATATTTGAAATCCAACCGGTTAAGGACTAGTTTGTCAATCACTATAATATGAGTGAATTGTTCATTTTGGTATATCTCAAAGAGAAGGTGTCTGTTTTGACATTTTTGCTTAGAAAGGCTGCCTTTTTGGTTACGGAGTCTCTACAGAAATGTGAGTGAAATAAAAATTTTAGTGTTGAAGATTTCTTAGATGAAGTTGATCGTATTCTTGACTAATTATGTGCAAATTGTAATTGGCTCGACCAGTTAGTGTCCCATTCATTGTTTTCCTTCACCATCAACTTTCATGGACTCCTTCTTGATTATAAGAATAGTGATAGTGGACGAAAAGAATTTTAGTGCTCTTTTCTGCTTGGCTACAAATACTTGTTTGGAAAAAATAATATCAAAAGATTATTCTTGATTTCCAACACATGCCTATGGAAGAAGTTGCAGTCCTCTTTTGATTTGCTTAAAAGTAATTGGTTTTCAAAATGCTTAAGTAAATCAAATTCAGGTCCCCTTATTATTTGCCAAAATGGAAAGAAACAGTAAAAAATGAGGATGTGAAGCAAGAAACTGGTAAATTACCTAAATCGATAATGTGTTAAAGTACAGAGAAATATTGCTATAAAACTATAGCCTTTTCTCTGAACTGGTTATATTATTGATAGAAAAATAATAGCCATTAGAACTATAAGTTAGTAGACAGCCTATGCAGTACTTCAGATAGGGCTTCCCAATGAAGTATACACTAGTGTTAATCATAATGTAGTAAAATAAGCTTGAAAATTGCCTTAAGTTGTTTAGAAGCTTCTATATCATCAAACTCATCCGAAGATCAATAATCAGGTCCTATCAAAAAGTAATAAAGGTCAATATTCATGTTTGAAGTAACAAGAATGAAAGAGCTAATTCCATAAATTTAAGTGCAAGGTAAGGTAGCACTAAACAATCATCATAATTCTAAATACTTAATATGTAATTCAGTGCTTAAAGAAAAAGAGTGTGCTTTATTCCTTGCTTGTTCCAGGCTCGAGATGATTTTAGAAGGTACTATTCATGACTCAATGAATAGAAAAATCATTTTTTTTCCTAAAAGAGTACAGGTATGATTCTTTATTATAGTTACTTGTAATCAGCATAGCAGTGTTATATTAGTAACAGAAATCCTTCATATAATTTTAAGTACTCTTATACAATAAAACATAAAATTTCACCATGTATTTATGGTATACACAAAAATAATGCCTCAAAAATCTTTAAAAAAATTCTCTATGACCTTCATATAATTTTAAGTACTCTTATACAATAAAACATAAAATTTCACCATGTATTTATGGTATACACAAAAATAATGCCTCAAAAATCTTTAAAAAAATTCTCTATGATCATTGTACTGGTGGATTTATAGGCATAGAAAGATTTCTCATGAAATTCTCAAAAAGACTTCATGAAAGAGAAGAAAAAGCACCTTTTTACATGTTCGATACCTACATCAACTCTACACTCCTTGCCTTCACAATTGTAGTCCCGCTCGTGTCTCTTGTATCAATAGGGCATTCATATAGATTGGCCGACTCTTTGGGCTGCAGGCCGGTCCTTATTTGTGGATCGGCCCTTGCGATTTTGGGAGCCTGCTGACTGCGTGGTTTCATGGTGTTATTCTTGAATTCATCAGGTTAAGAATTGCTTGATTTCGTGTGGGGTTCCTGCATCAGGTTGGTTCCTACGTACACATTCATTTAATATACTAAAGTATATTTATTCAATCTACCAACTCAATAAATATTGGTGCAAGTAATTCCCTCCATATGCCGCGAGACAAGAATAAGATATGCCCAAGACTGTATGTCATTTTTCTTCTTCTTCACGCTCATATGAAGGGCTTTTGTGGCTAAAGCAAAAAATCTAGCTGCATCCCAAAATTCTAGAAATGGATGGCGGTGGAGTTTGGTTTAATGTGCCATGTTTGCGTCTCCAGTATTTCCATTGTAATTTTTGTTTAATGAGACACCATGGTATCTCATTAAGCAACAACACATAGAGAGGGAAAAATTAGTCCTAAGAAAGATAAGGAGATTTGGAGCAGAAGCGGAGTTTCATCAGCTGACTCACTTGATAGAAAATGAAGACAAGGAGCAGTCCTAGAAGAAGCTGCTACTCTCACCAGTTTTGGTGATTAATCTATGTGCACAAATGTTCCAGCGGCTTTTAGGCTTGGAATCCATCATCTTTTTTAGACCTATTAAAGTCCATAGGGTACAAGTACATTGCATCATTTGTAGATCCAGTTATTGTTGGTTCAACTCGAATGGGAGTGGCTGGACTTACTCCCTTGCATTACAAAGTCTTCAGGCGATGAAGAACTTTTCTTTTTGTATGTTGAGGCATTCTTCTCTCGGGGGTATTTTTCATTTTTTTTCTTTTTCAAATATATCTTCATAGATCGATTTATTCTAATATTTATAGATTTCCTTGTTTTTTTGTATTTCGTGGAGCAAATCCACTGTCCCAGCTAAATCAAGAACAGGTTTGGATTGATGAATTTGTGTTGTCTAAAGACAAATTTTAATTAGAGTTTTCCAGTATATTCAATAAAATTAGCTTTTATGCATCACACATGTATCTCATGTGTCACACATGTATCTCGTGCGATGTACGTGCATCTTGTGCGAACTACGTTCATTTTGTGCGCTATATATATATATATATATCCTATTGTCAGTTAGTAATAATATTTAGAAAAAATAGGGACTCCAAAAAAGTTGGGGCCTCAAGCCATTACTTTAGTAACTTTCGTCTAATATTTGCAGATTTCCTTGTTTTTTGTATTTTGTAGAGCAAATCCACTATTCAAGATAAATCAAGATGAAGGTCGGCTCAATGAATTTGGTTGTCTAAAGCCAAATTTTATTCAGAGGTTTCAAGTATATTCAATGAAACTAGCTTTTGTGCATACATGTATCGCATGTGTCACACGTGCATCTCATGCGATGTAGGCACATCTTGTGTGAATTATGTGCATTTTGTGAGTTAGACATGCATCTTGTTGTTAGTTAGTATAAATATTTAGAAAAAATAGGGCCTCAAAAAAGTTGAGGCCTCAAGCCATTGCTTTAGTACTTTTCTTCTAATATTTGCAAATTTCCTTGCTTTTTGTATTTGCTGGAGAAAATCCAATATTCTAGCTAGATCAATACCATGGTTGGCTCAATAAATTTGATGATCTAAAGCCAAATTTTAATTAGTGGATTCAAGTATATTCAATGAAATTATCTTTTGTGCATTACACATGTATCTCATGTGTCACACGTGCATCTCGTGCAATGTACGTGCATCTTGTGTGAATTACGTGTATTTTGGGTGCTATACATGCATCCTATTGTCACTTAGTATAAATATTTAGAAAAAATAGGGCCTCCTAAATGTTGGTGTAACACCCCGCATTTTGGGCTAGAACGTAAATCATTATTCTTTCACCTAGAGGTTGCAAAACTCATGAATCCTATGCAAATTTAGTGTGTAATTAATTATGTATTGTGTGAATCTAGTTGATCATGAATTGAGATCATAGAAGTTCCTTAACTCAAAGACGGTTTGAAAACTTTCCTATTGTTCAAATTTTAGTGAACATTGAAACTTGGGTCAACTTTAATTGATCATAACTCATTATATATGATGAACTGGGTGACCTACTATATATCAAATGAAAGATCTTCGAATTAGCTTTCTATCGATACCAAATTCGTCTAAAACGGACACTTGCTGAAGAAGTTAGAGCATTTTTAGTGTTAGCATTCCTGTTTGACTGGCCACCGCATCGCGATGAGCCTTAAATTGACAATTGTAAATTCCAGTAGCTCATCGTGATTTCCAGCGCATCGCGGTGAAGCCTTAAATGGCGTTCCAGTCCCGAATTTTAAATTCTAATGTCTAACTAGATATTTCCCATGGCCCTAAACCCATCCAAATACGGGATTTAATCCCAAATACACCTAATTACATATACTTGCACCAAAATTCATCAAGAACAATCTCTAGGGTTTCAAACTAGAATCCCAAATAATTTAAGATTCAACCGTGTGTTTTTGAAGATAATTAGAGATTTGGAATCCCCAATCTGTAAGCTTCAAGAATCATTCATTATTCTCCGAAATAGAGGTACGTGGGGTTATCCTAAAGTTCATGGGCATATTTTCAAAAAGGAACTTACACAAGAATTTAAATTTATACAAGTATATATATGTTTTTACAAATGGGGGTTTTCAATTGATACAAATAAATTTTTTTGATATATGATTTTGAAAGAAATATTGAGATATCATGGGGTTGTTTGTTTGAATGTATTTAGATGGT
Organism: Capsicum annuum; assembly: GCF_002878395.1. Lineage (NCBI taxonomy): Eukaryota > Viridiplantae > Streptophyta > Magnoliopsida > Solanales > Solanaceae > Capsicum > Capsicum annuum. Next base: position 187,252,296 of record NC_061114.1, read on the forward strand.
TGAATTGTGAACCCGTGACCTGAAATTTCGAAAGGGTACGATTTACACTAGTTGTGAATTTTCTAAATTCCCCATGATAATGTTTATACCCTATATTACACTTGTGTTGAACCATTGAGAGCATGAGTTTTGCAATTGATATGACATTACTCATAAATGATTAAACTTCTTGAATAATTGCATGTTGAGAACCATGGTGTATGCGTTTTAGTGGTTTGAAAGTCATACATACGTACATGTGGTAAATGGTATAAGAAGTTGGAAAGTTGATGTGATATTGATGACTTGCAAGTCAGGTATGACAATGCCCTGCAGAGTATGACATGTGATTGATTAAAATGAGTTTCATGCATTTATTTTATTAGATAGGTGGTTACCCAAATAAAACATGAGTCAAATGACTCTACGCTGGAAACCGTGTACGCTGACTCGAGAACTTGGTACCCTACTATGTGATCTTGTGTACCTGACATTATGTCATCCCAAATTGGGACTATGGTTAGGAACCCTGCTTTGTGATCTTGTGCACTACCATACTTGATTGGGTCAAGACACCCTGCTATGTGATCTTATGTGTCTTTCCCTCACTTATACTCTAATATCGGCAGCAACTGAGATCCGACAGTTGGTGAAAATGTGATATTGTAGGGTGTACCTCCTAGCTGAAAATATGAAAATATTATGTTGTTGAAAAATCACTATACTATGCCCATGTATTTTTGAAATCATTTTGCAATAATGTGTTTTATAATAGCTCTCATTTAGTTTATATAAGAATCTATACTTTGTTTTGGATTACTCTATGTACCAGTACTTTGTATTAACTCCCTTCCCTCCTAGGTTTGGAGGCACAGTCTAGGGTTTCAGATAATCAGTAGATTTTTCAAATAGATTTGCAGAGTCAAGTGGTGAGCCTTCTATGTTTTGGAAGGCCTGATGTTTGGCAGTTTATTTATCATTTAATAGTATTGGGTCTACTGGGGGCCTTGTCCTAATTTTCAGACAGTTGTTTGTTTTTGTCATGTAGTAGAGATTTTGTAGACGGTTTTTAGATGTCGATAGATGTTGTGGGACATTATTTCCCATTATTGATTTCATTAGATTCGTGACCATGTTTCCATAATATTGTGTATCTTCCACATTTCTTTTTATCATATGAATTATGTACATGATTACCAGATAGATAAGAGTGTTTCGGGCCTTTATGGTTCAGAATACTCTTCACGGCTAGGGCCCTGGTTCAGGTCGTGACAAACTTGGTATCAAAGCATAGTTCATGGTCCCAGGGTGTCTGGGAAATCGCGTTGGGTAAAGTCTTATTTATTAGTGTGCAACACGCCACACTTATAAGAAGGAGGCTACAAGGCATTTAGGAATATCTCTTTTTCTTCATGTTCTAGTTTGTGCTATAAAGTCAGAATATTCCTTTTTCATACTCTAATTCGTGCTACGGTGTTATTCATACAAAAGTAAAGTCATTCTAATTTTTTTATTTGATGTGCTCAGATGTGTCTTATTACTGGGGTGAATCAAGTGCAATGGTCCTTTCTAATTGAGCCATAAAGATTATAATAAAATGTTGTGCAGGGACTTGAGAAGTGTCTGTTAGTGCTTCAGAGAATATTGATTCTGGTGTAAACTTTGATATTGATGAAATCGTGCTTTCCAGCCTGTGCTTCAGATGTCACGCTTAAGGGGGATGATATGTAACAGAATGTTGGAACTGTATTTCCACCCGAGTAGTAGTAGTATAAGTTATGTCGGTGTGATGACCTATTGGTAGTGATGTTGGACTAAGATGTTGGTGATATGTAGTTGTAAATTTTAAAGTTAGAGTGAAGATGACTTTTGTGTAAATAATTATTTTAGTTGAATAACCGATGTTTGAGGATGATTTACCCCTTTATGGTGATAGACTAATGTGGTAGCTAGTAGCATGTGTGGATTGTATAGTAGTCCGTGGAGGAAGTGTTTGACTCAAAATTTTATTTATATAGAGTAAAATATGTATTCTTGGGCCATTGAATATTGTGTGTCAAGTTTTTATCTCTTGTAATCTTGATATTATTGTATTGTTGAAAACAAAGTTTAGTGAAGCCATGTGGGGCTCTTTCGATTCACTAGCATAGTTGCTTTGTTATTCATTTCATTTCCTTGTTCAAAACACAAAAAAAAATCAAAGTCTAGTGAAGCCGTGTGAGGCCTATTTCGATCCACTAGCAATTTGTTGTTCTTCCTTGTGGTTCTTGTATTGGTTGGAACTGGGGTTTAGAGGCAAAATGGCAAAAAAAATGGTAAGGGCAATTTATGAATATATGTATAGCCAAATCTTATTGCATGAGATCGAGTTGGTAATGGAGGTGAATTGTTGTTTGCTTCAAGCATGAAAATGGCTAGATTAGGTAGTAAGTTATAATTATAGACTCATGGTTGTTTGTGGAATTGGAAGGTAGTCTAAATATGTGCTTGAGTACGTAAGTGTGATGTGAGGAAGCTGTATAAGTAGATAAGATTGTATGGGGTATGATATAAGATTAAGGTTGACCATGTTTATTGTGTGATTTTACCCCCTTGATCTTCTTTTCCTTAGTAGATGTAAACTAGTACTTTATGTGAGAAGGTATGGAGTGGATTTTGAGCTATAATAGTGATGTCATGGAGGGGATTGTGACTGTAGGTAGTATTTGAATAAAATGAGTAGTTGGAGTTGATTATCCAATTTGATGGACTAGTTTATTATGTTGCATGCTTTGCGTTATTAGTGGTAGACGATGGATGCTAGACTATAGGCTTGAATTATAGATTGTAGAATATGGTTGCGACAATAGTATTTTACGATTAATGATGTATGATTTATAGGAATGAATTAGTAGGCTTGATATGATTTGTGAAAGAGCCCAGGTTAAAGATTTATGAAAAGTTTATGAGGTAATCGTGAGGGATATGTGTACATAAGGACTAGTGTTAAAATGATGAATTGTGGTTGAATCATTAAGTGGTTAAGAACATGGGTATATTGGAATAAGTTGAACCCCAGGTAGCAGGTTGTTAATAAAGTTTTATAGGTATAAGTGTATGCTATACCTTGTCTGTATTTTTGAAATTTATAGTATGGAGGGGGAGTCTAAGGAAGACTCAGGGGTTGTTATTGTATGGTGTTCGTTATAGTTGAATTCAGGAAATATAGGTAAGAAATATGTGCCTTCGGTATAGTTTTATAGATATCGTTAAGTTGTTGATTATGTGATTTGAGGTGTAATGATAGTATCCTAAGGAAATCAAAGATGGAGTGTTAAGTGTTTCAAAGTGTGGGTGTCTATGCACATGGAAATATTAGTAGTAAGTCGATGATTCTAAAAGTTAGAAGAAAATATCCTAGAAAAAAATATAGTGCCTTTGTATTACGAATTAATGAGAGAAGTTTGAGTTCATATATATACTGATACCCCTTTTGTGATAAGGAGTGTGGGTGCATGCACTCACGAGAGTAAGAGTTGTAGAGTGCTGGCTATTGACGCTAGCGAATGTTAAGAGTAGTATTTTTTTCCGAAAGCAAGGCCTTCCGAGTATAGCTCATCAGGGAGAGTTTAGAGTTGAATTTTATGGTGATGTCTCATTTGCGTGGAGGTTGTGCCTACAGATTTTGATATGAGGTTATGTCTGCAAGTCTAGAGGTGTGACTTTTATCTAAGGGGGAGATAGGGAATTAAGTTAGTTCCCAAATTTTTCTCAATTCGACAAGTTGCGGAGGAGAAATCATGATAAGTCTATTCTTACTCAAGTATACTCCTCCTACTTCCATTTCAGAGATTATTCTGCTAATGTCTTACGTCATCTGTTCAAGTTATGCCTATGCCTATGATTCGAGTTTCCCATAGACTTATGTCTATGATATGATCTCCAAACTAGAAGCAATTATGTCTCTCACTAATCCAGTCTTTCATGCATTCAGGCCTTATGTTATGTTGTTCATGATCCATGAAAATCTATATCTCTCAGCATGCTTGGTCTTAAGGAAACATGATTTTATATGTCACTGATTCATCCTATGTTGGGTTTAGCCAAAGTGATAAGGTTTATGCAAACTTATGGAAAAAATATCGGTTCCTTAAATGTGGAGCAATCGATTCAAGCGGAAATCTTTATCTTAGTTGAGATGTAACAGTCCATATAATTCTCGACTCAATACCACTCTTAGTGGCACATATGGAGAGCTTGTAACCTGAAAACTTTTCTAATGGTTAAAAGATTTAGTCATATTTATGAGCTCTTAACTTCCATGATTTTAAATTGATCTTCTCGACCCCAAGGCGTAAGTTTTTGAGTTGATTCATGTTCAGAAGTGTAAAGGGGTGGTTCGGGTAAAGTTTTAGATTTTTCAAACCATGTTTGAGGTGCGTTTAAGTAAGAAAACCAGTGGATCAATGCAATATCGGTGCGCCGCGTTGGTAATCATATTGGCCAAACCAGTGTCTCAACGCGATCTCGATGTGTTGCGTCTCCTATCATGTCGGGTGCCTAGTTTATCTTACCAATTTTTCCAAATCTAGGAGGGAAATCCCATCTCTTTCCCCCATTTTGTCTTGATATATGCACCAATATTTCTCCCTGTGCTCTGTCGTGAGAATTCATGTTGTATTGTGTTTTCCGAATGACTTTTTACTTATAATCCAGAGACTTGTTATATGGACCACCTTGTGGTTATTCTATCATGTCTTCATTTCATGTCCTTTCTTGAGCAGTGCAATGAGTAGAGGCTATGGTTTAATGGTGTTATTTCCATTCTTGATAATTATGCTCGAGTCTCTTAAGGACCCTCCGTATGATAGTATAATGGTGGCTGTAGAAAAGTGGTAATGTGTTAGGTAGAGGAGTAGATGTGCTTAAAGGTTAAAAAATTTGATGTGATTCTCGAGCTGAGTTTATAGGTGAAAAGGAAAAAGAAGGAGGTGAACTTTTGTTGTGTGAATTAGCTAAGAAGGAGGAATGTGGTGAAAAATATTTGTAGAGTGATTGAAATTGTTGGTCTTGGTGTGCAGATCCAAGAGGATGGTGTAGTTGATTAGGCTTGAACGTTGTGACTGTTGAAACCACAAATCTGTGTGCTATATGGTTAGTACCCTCTTAATTAAAATCCCAAGAGTGTTTGATGATATTGATGAGGTGAAGAGTTTCTTAAAAGGATGTATAGTGCAGGTCCTATAGCTGCAGTTACCACCTTGTTACTCCGGGTTAGGCTTCAACATAAAAAACGCTTTGCACTGAGGATCAAACTCTTGTGGTTAGATGTGTGATGGAAGAATTGTAAGTTGGAAGTGATGAAGTGTGTTGTTTGTTGTTTGGACATGGATGAGTAATGTTTCAAAGTGCAATATCTATTTCATTTAAACATGAGAGATAGAGAATGATTCTATCGCTACCTTCCGCGAAAAATCTTCTTTCATTATTAGTACCAATATACATTTGGTGTATGATCAACAAATAAATCCCAGCCTTATGTTTGGAAGATTATTTTGCATAGAGCTCATGTGCAAGATCATCCCTATGTAAAGTCTCATTATATCATGTTTCGTGCTTATAAGTTTTGCTAGGGGTTATCATGAAGCTTGATTGCTAGCATTCCATAATTTGTCGAGGAAAATGTTTAATGTGAGACTACGCTCTTTATTCTACACTTTTAGTACTTCAACAAGTCCCTTCCCATCATTCGGGGACGAATGATCCCAAGGGGGATGAATGATCCCTATGTAAAGTCTTATTATTTCATGTTTCGTGCTTACAAGTTTTGCTAGGGGTTATCATGAAGCTTGTCTGCTAGCATTCCATAATTTGTCGAGGAAAATGTTTAATGTGAGACTACACTCTTTATTCTACACTTTTAGTACTTCAACAAGTCCGTACCCATCATTCGGGGACGAATGATCCCAAGGAGGAGATAATGTAACACCCCGCATTTCGGACTAGAACGTAAACCGTTATTCTTTCACACAGAGGTTGCAAAATGCATGAATCCTATTTAAATTTAGTGTGTAATCAGTTATGTAGTGTTTCAATCTATTTGAGCATGAATTGAGATCATAGAAGTTCCTTAACTCAAAGACGGGTTGAAAACTTTCCTAACGTTGAAGTTTTAGTGAACATTGAAACTTGGGTCAACTTCAATAGATTATGACTCATTATATATAACCAACAGGGTGGCCTACTATATATCAAATGAAAGATCTTCAAATTAGCTTTCCATTGATACAAAATCCGCCTAAAACAGACACTCGGTGAAGAAGTTAGAGCATTTTTAGTGTCAGCATTCCCGTTTGACTGGCCACTGCATCGCGATGAGCCTTAAATTGACAATTGTCAATTCCAGTAGCTCATCGCGATTTCTAGCGCATCGAGGTGAAGCCTTATACGGCGTTCCAGTCCCGAATTTTAAATTCTATGGTCAAACTAGATATTTCCCGTGGCAGCAAGCCCATCCAAACACGAGATTTAATCCCAAATACACCTAAATACATACACTTTCACCAAAATTCGTCAAGAACGCTCTCTAGGGTTTCAAACAAGAATCCAAATAATTCAAGATTCAACCGTGAGTTTTTGAATATAATTAGAGATTTGGAATCCCCAATGCATAACCTTCAAGAATCATTCATTATTCTCCGAAATAGAGGTACGTGGGGTTATCCTAAAGTTCATGGGCATGTTTTCAAAAAGGAACTTACGCAAGACTTTAAATTTATACAAGTATATATATGTTTTTACGAATGGGGGTTTTCAATTGATACAAATAACATGTTTTGATATATGATTTTGAAAGAAATATTGAGATATCATGGGATTGTTTGTTTGAATGCATTTAGATGGTTGAATTGTGAACCCGTGACCTGAAATTTTGAAAGGGTACGATGTACATGAGTTGTGAATTTTCTAAATTCCCCATGATAATGTTTATACCCCATATTATAGTTGTGTTGAATAATTGAGAGCATGATTTTTTCAATTGATATGACATTACTCATAAATGATTAAACTTCTTGAATAATTGCATGTTGAGAACCATGGTGTATGTGTTTTAATGGTGTGAAAGTCATACATATGTTCATGTGGTAAATAGTATGAGAAGTTGGAAATTTGATGTGATATTGATGACTTGCAAGTCGGGTATGAAGATACCCTGCAGAGTATGACATGTAATTGATTAAAATGAGTTTCATGCATTGATTTTGTGAGATAGGTGGTTACCCGAAGAAAACACGAGTCAAATGACTCTACGCTGGAAACCGTGTTTGCCGACTCGAGAACTTGGTACCCTATTGTGTGATCTTGTGTACCTGACATTATGACATCCCAAATTTTGACTATGGTTAGGAGCCCTGCTTTGTGATCTTGTGCACTACCATACTTTATTGGGTCGAGACACCCTGTTGTGTGATCTTGTGTGTCTTTCCCTCACTTATACTCTAATCTCGGCAGCAACCGAGATTTGACAGTTGGTGAAAATATGAAATTATAGGGTGTACCACCTATCTCAGATGTGTTGCATTGTTGTTGAAAAATCAGTATACTATGCCCATATATTTTCAAAATTATTTTGCAATAATGTGTTTTATAACAACTCTCATTTAGTTTATATAAAAATCTCTACTTTGTTTTGGATTACTCTGCGTACCAGTACTTTGTATTGACCCCTTTCTCTCCCAGGTTCGGAGGCACAGTCTAGGGGTCCAAATAATCAGTAGATTCTTCAGACAGATTTACAGAGTCAAGTGGTGAGCCTTCTATATTCCCGAAGGCCTGATATTTATTTATCATTTAATAGTTTTGGGTCTACTGGGGGCCTTGTACCAGTTTTTAGATAGTTGTTTGTTTTAGTCATGTAGTAGAGATTTTGCAGACGGTTTCAAAATCTCGATAGATGTTGTGGGATATTATTTTCCATTATTGATTTCATTAGAGTCGTAACCATATTTCCGTAATATTGTGTATCTTCCGCATTTCTTTTTACCATATGAATTATGTGCATGATTACCAGATAGATAGGGGTGTTTTGGACCTTCATGGTTCGGATTGCTCGTCATGACTAGGGCGTTGGTTCGGGTTGTGATAGTTGGGGCCTCAATCCATTTTTTTAGTACCTTTCTTCTAATATTTGCAAAATTCCTTATTTTTTGTATTTCGTAGAGCAAATCCACTGTTCCATCTAGATCAAGAGTCTAGACAGATACTACATTTCCATTGCCTTGAGTATCCTCCTCATAGCATGTTACTTTCTTCTTTATTGCCCGAAGGATAGAACGGAGGCAGTATAACCATAACCGAATGAGTATAGAGCTTTAGGTTGATGTTCTGAGGCCGCGATGTATTTTTTCATGACAGTTGTCATAAGTCTAGTTACATTGCCTCTCATTTATGCCTTGAAGGCATGGCTATTCATTTTCCTTGGTAGTGTAGCTCTCTGCACTGGAATTTTATAGAGATTTTTTTATGGAAGAATGCCAGACTAGCTGAGTTAACCACTAATTAAGCACTAAACTTTGATTGATAGCATGTAGGTTGTTGAACCAAATATGAATTGATAGCATGCCTTTTTGCAATTTGGTTTACTATATATGTGATGATGCTCACTTATGACGTATATATATATATATATATATATGCTTACAACTGAAGTCATTGTGAACTCGCGAATAGCACCAGTTTTTAGTATGTTCAACTTCCTTTTTAAAATCAAGAATATTTTTTTAGAATTTAAATCAATGTGCCTTATATACATATAATGTCACGGCCCGAGCCGAGACCCTATTTGTGATGAGCATCCCAAACCATGAAGGCTCGAGTGCCCTTCACTTTTTGGACATCATCCATATGTTCACATACTATAAAAGACAACGTGGAAATAAATATCGATACGGAATTATGGTCAAATAATATAATTGAAAGGAACAATTCAAAATGGGATTCCATAACTTCTAACAACATCAAACAATAGTCTGTGAAATGTCTAATACATAGGAACTAATATCTTGTCTAAAACTGGGACAAGGCCCCCAGTATACCATAAACAGAAGAAAACAGCAAAATCTGAAAATCAGGCATCCCGGAATAGAGTAGGCTCACCAACTGCAACTTCCAACGCACTCAAGCCTATTGCTGGATGGACCCCAGGACTGTGCCTTAGATCCTGAGATAAAGGGAGTTAGTACATATGTACTAGTAAGAGGAGCAATAAAAAATAAAGTACTTTTACATATAACGTAAGTGAGAGCATTTCATAAAACATTACGCATGAAATAATTTAAAATACATGAGGAATTTCAATGACCTTAAAACAATTTTGTAGATGCAATTCCTTTATTTGTTTTACTTCTGAGATAGGTGGTACACCCTACAATTCTACAATCATACGAGCTATATGGAATCCACCCTTGACTCGGCAGCCAAGCCCCCAGCCTAAGTTTGCCGTAAGAGTTAGACTTTCTAATTCCAATACGCCACAAGGCACGAAGCCAGTGTATAATCACTTTTTGGGACATCATATCCCGTATTGGCAAAAAAAAGTTTTGGGCAATGAGTTTTATGGATCATGCCTTCTTCGGGTAACCACCTAACTCTCTTTAAGCCCCTTTCAAATTCTTTCTAAACATACATCATTCTAAACTGCAAAATCTGAAAATCTAAAGGAAATTCTGTATTCTGTTCTATTCTATTATCATGGCATTATCTATTTTTGTATCGTCATTACAAGACTTGCAAGTCATATGTCTAATCCATATAACAATATCAATTTTTTCCTTCAGTCCAATCGATTTAGTTGACCACCAAAAACATTTAACAATGCAAAAGAGTTCTTATTTCAAAACATGTTTCAAACTATGCAGAGATTCTCTCTTCTCAACATTTTAACAAACATGTCGTGGTCAACTATTTTGTAACAAACCATGCAATTCATTCATTATATATCTTTAAAATTTATCAACGTGTAAAACCTCCCTCTCTTCAAATAATAATGAAAGCCAAGTCTTATGCAAAAGTGAAGACGTTTGTAACATACTTCTCAAAATGAAATTGACCAATTCATAACATATGAACACAAGGGGATTTATAACAGGAGAGGGATTATGATTATTCATTCTCTAAATTCAAGTTTAAAACATCAAACAATAGGCATATATATATATATATATATATATATATATATATATATATATATAATGTGAACAATAAACGAGTTTCAGGGGTAAGGCCATAAGACCAAAATGTTGATGTCAAGAAGGTTACATAATGCATAATTGTAAATGTAAATTCCAAAACCCTTTTGTAAATTCATGATTTCTATAACTTTAAACCTTATTTAAAGTGTTTTCAATAAGCCCATCTATTTTATGAAAACCCAACATACCTTAGATTAGGTTTAAAGTGTAAAGTTGAATCTTGATTTGTTCCTTGGGCTGGACTTAAGGAGTGATTTTCTTGTTTTCTTGTTCTTAGAGGAAACCCTAGTTTGATGTTATTTTGAGAGTGAAAAGAGGATTTTGATGTGGTATAACTGATAATGATTGACTAATAACATTTAGAATATAATTTAATTCATGTGAGAAGTTTCTGGGGAGGAAAAGTATAAAAATACTCTGTTAAAAATGCACTTTTTGTGCGATTTGGCCTCAACTGATGGTTTGGCTGTCGGACCGTTAATCTGGTGATGGACTGCCACTCAAACCGTCAGTTCTTGGCTATAAAATAATCTTACTTCTTAAGGATTGATAGGAAACTAGAAAGGCCATCACTGACTTGATGGTCCATCAGTCTAGCCGCCGCACCTCGACAGACTGACACCTCTCAGTAAAATGGGCATAACTTTTTAGCCAATATCGGATAAAGATGAAACCCGTGGCATTGGAAAGAGGACTAAAAGGATGTTCATTTGATATATAGTAGGCCGCCTAATTCTTTATATTATAAAATGTATCATTGATGGAAGTTTAACCATGTTTAGATACTCACTAAAACTCAATCGATTGGAAAGCTTTCAACCCGCCTTTGATTTAAGGGACCTCTGTGATCTCAATTCATGCTCAACTAGATTCCCACACTACATAATTTATTAATACACTAAATTTGCAAAGGATATATTGGCTTTTGGAACTATTATGTCTATGGATGACGGTTTACATTCTAGCCCAAAATACGGGTTATTACATTATCCCTCCCTTTGGATCATTCGTCCTCAAATGATGAATCGGGACATAGCAAGCACGATTTCAAGAACGAAATGAAAGGAGAAGAGTAGTATAGGATTCATACCTTCTAAATCATCATCCATGGCTTCGAAAAAGAGTCGGGTACCTCTCACGCATATCATCTTTTGACTTCCACGTGGCTTCTTCAGCTTTTCTATTCCTCCACATCACCTTATGTCACGACCCAAACTGAGGCCCTAACCATGACAAGCATTCCGAACCATGAAAGCTCGGATGCTCTTCTCTATCTGGTAGTCATGCACAATATTCATACAATAAAGTAAGATGCGGAAATATAACTTAATATCTTGGTCATACTCTGAACTTAATTTAACGATAAGGAATTTAAAATACAACAACTCTAGATAATGTCTAAACCAGTCTGCGAAGTCAAACTTAATCTTATATTATAATCCACTATGATCTTGTCCCCATATTCTATTTTATCACATAATACTTAGTTACCCAAGCATACATTTAGACTATCTTCAAATTCCACAAATAACAATGAGTCTATAATCATAACTTATTGGCTAATCTAACCGTCGTTATTTATAGCCTATACTCTTTCCCTATTTTTAATAGATAATAATCATGGCCAAACACTTGATCCTGTCAGGTCTGAAGAGCATAGAGTCTATTTAGGCATTATGGACTAGTAGCACCAGAAGTGGTACCCCACTGATTTGGTGATCTGACTGAGCAGAATAATCATTCCACTTATGCTGGGACCCTATCTGAGGACACTCTCAAACTTAATGGACTGGCTTTCCACATCCGAAACAAACATCACTACCAGATCTACAAATATATTTATGGTTCTTACCATATGTCTGACAAAGGGGACAAGTGTGGGGGCTGCTAATATTACCCTGAGACCGAGAGCCTGCCACTCTATCTCTAAACTTAGGAAGTAGAGCACTGGCTGAAGAAGGAGCTGGAACTGATGGCTTAGGATGAAACTGAGAACACTTTCCTTCTTCTAATTTTGGCTGAGCAAAGTTAAAACTACCTGTCATTGCTCTCTTATTCTTCTTCTCCCTTATCTTAATCTTCTGCTCCTATATCTACTAAGCATTAGTCATAGGTCTGGCTAAAGTTATGTCACTATTCAGCATGGCGGATCTACACTCATTAACCACATTGTCATTCACCCCTGAGACAAACTTACTCATCTTTGTCCTACTATATGCAACCACATGCGGGGAATATATGGCTAATTGAGTAAACTTAAGAGAATACTCTTAACCTAATATATTGCCCTGCCTGAGGTTGATGAATTCTATCACCCTGGCTTCTCTAAGCACTAGGAGAAAGAATCTATCAAGGAAAGATGAAGCAAACTCCTCTCATTCAACTGAACCTACATTATCTTTCCTTTCTGACTTCCACTATTTTAACCAAGTATAAGCAACATCCTACAACTAATATGCATCTAGCTAAGCACTCTCACAGTAATCACCCCCACGATGTCTATCACCTTCTGCAGCTGATCTAGGAATTCCTGAGGGTCCTTATCTGCCTTAGACCCAAGAAAGGTTGGAGATTCATTCGGGTAAAGTCCTGAATCCTAGCTGCAGCTACATTGGACACTGGGTTGGTCGGAACGATAGTTTATCATTCATTTTGGGAAGCTACTAACTAAGAAAGAGAGGCGAATACGGCCTTGAACTCCGCATGAGAAATATGATCATCCAAGGGATCTTCTTAGATAGGCTGGGTTCTTCTCTTAGGAGGCATGTTCTGAAATAAAGAGAAGAAATGGATTAGACTAAGAAATTGACTTGAGATTATGCTCAATGGAACGACATGAATACTGAAAGAGGGGAAATTTTTCCTAAAAAATCATATAGCCTTCTGCAAATAAATTTAGCGTATAACACACCCATGTACAAAAATCTATTAGATGGGACTTTCAGACTTCCTAGGACTCTATTGAACCTTAGTGTCTGATAGCAAGTTTGTAATGCCCCGAATCAGGTACCAGGAATGCTACAAGGTGCTCAGACTTCTAAGGACTCTATTGAATATTAGTCTCTAACCCATGACTGATATCTGTACCCGTATTCTATATAAAATGTTGAATACTGTAGAAACATACACAGAGAGCCCATAAGATTGAATAATGAACATAATGTAGATAATATAATATATGAGTGGGGTGATAGAATACCCAAAACAAAATTGAAATACTAAAGTCTAAATCAAATCTGAAATCTAGTCTGTATCTAGTCTAAAAGCCTCTACTATCTAAACTGTCTGAATAAGGCGTTGATGGGACATGTCCCCGACTAATTCCAACTAATAAGCTAATCAATGAGATAATAAAGAAATAGTCGTTTCCTCAAAAGATGAGGACTCACTTTTAACTCTATCTATGGATATCTGGAATCTATTGCTCATCTAGAACTCGTGTCTCTGAACCTATGGTATATGACACCATAACGCGAATGTGTCAGCATTTTGAATGTACTGGTATGCATGTGAGTTAGGCTCAATGCATGGCGTTTATATGCATGAACAATAATAATGACTGACTTACTATCATGAGTGTGAGACTACATGCATGAGACATAAAAACTGACACTAATGCCATGAAAACATGATATCTGGATCTTAATACTGATGACATGACATACTGACAAGATGAAAGATTTTTTTTGACAATCCTAAATCAGATAGAACTATCTGAGTTCTGTACTATATCTGAGTTGACTGTATCTGATAGTCCTGGAATCTGAAGAACTATTAGATTTTTTTTACTAAGAATGATTGACTGTATCTGACATCCTGATTCTTTAACATGAAACTGTTGGAAGTAATATTTAACCAACATGCCCCAAATGTGCTATAATATCTTAGATGGGGTCCAATCTGTGACCTGATTGCAATGGTGTCAATATCGAGCCACTGGTAAGGACAAGCTGTGAGGATCCTATACTGGTAGGTACTCTAAAGGAGAATGGTGGAAACCCTAAACTAATAGGTTAGGCCACCTTATCAACCTTATACTGACAGGTTAGATCTCTCTACCTATGCTAGCTACGTAGTTCTGGAACACAAGGATTGGTTCTAAGAATCATACCCTAAACTTGCAGGTGATTTCCCATCCTTGGGCTCACTCGATGTTAATTTCTACTCCCATCTGAATAGACACTGAACATGATTTATTAAACAAAATATGGACTGAGTTACTGAATTCCAATTACTAGCATAATACTACTGATATCTGACAACTGACTGAGTTCATGAGATCATGGAGATTTCCTGAGTCATATGACTGTCTAAAGTCTAAGGATTCATAGCTTGACTGAGAGTATCGTGAAAATATGACATGGCTCTATGTACACAGCTAATGTTTCGGGTACAAGTACCCCCTGGATTCGATGGAAGGAAACTGACAACGCATGACTTACTTGGACACATGACTAGCATCATAATCCATAATACATTTATTGAAGCATTTCATCAAACATTTGATAGGCATAAGCTTGTACATACATGGGAATTTCATGATATAATGCTAGTTAGGAAATTTTTATTTATCTTTGCATTTATTATAACATATTGTAGGCATAGTACATCTAAACATCATTGTACAACAATTAAACATCATGATTCTATTCTAATTTCATCATTCAAGGCTTTAGTCATAAGGTTGCATGAATCTATATCTATAATAATTAAACCCACATAGAATTTATACCCAACTTGGAGTAGAATTCAATTTCTCATTTATCAATATGAACAATAATATCCCAATCATGAAATCATACATAAAATCCATAACTTGAAGTTGGAAAAGGGATTCTTGGACTTCATAGAAAAAAGGAGTCCATGAATGAACACTATGGATACCTGGGTTAAGATTCTTTAAGGTTCTTGGAAAATTTCTAGACTTGTTCTTGAATTTCCTTGAATTTCTTGAAGAACCATTTAAACCTAGTTATTGGCTATTATTCTTTAGAGAAATCCTATCTTGAGGTTATGGAATAATAGTGAATAAATGGCAGAAATCAGATATAATTTGGTATATATAGGTGGGTAGTAAAAGCCCAAAATACCCGTATTTAAAATGGCCTAGAAATACTGAACATAGGGTCTAGACTTGTTCTTGAATTTCCTTGAATTTCTTGAAGAACCATTTAAACCTAGTTATTGGCTATTATTCTTTAGATAAATCCTATCTTGAGGTTATGGAATAATAGTGAATAAATGGCGGAAATCAGATATAATTTGGTATATATAGGTGGGTAGTAAAAGCCCAAAATACCCGTATTTAAAATGGCCTAGAAATACTAAACATAGGGTGCAACAAAAAAGGGCGACAGTCCATTGGAACTACGAAGGTCCATCGGTCCTAACCGTCGGACCAGGGCAGAAATGTGACTCACTGTCTTAGTGCGATGGCGGACTCCGATGGTCCTTTGGACTAACGACGGTCCATTGGTTGACACTATCGTCCCTAGGAAAAAATCAAGTTCACTACCTTAGTGCGACGGTAGGTTCCAATGGTTCATCGGGCTAACGTCAGTCCATCGGATTATACCGTCAAAACTGGGCCACCTAATCTGCTTCCATAAAATATCTATAACTTCTTCCCCCGATATCGGATTTGGATGAAATTGGTATCGATGGAAAGATTATTCAATTTCCCACGTGATAGAAGGTGAAAATCTTAAAAATACACGTACAAAAATAGATTCGTATTCCAAAGAAAGTTCTAATATCCTTGAGATGATTTTAAGCTATGAAAAAGGCATATAATATCTCCCCCATGAGAAAATTCATCCTCAAATGAGACTGACTGAGACGGCAAACAATAAGCTGAACATAAATTGAATATGAAGAAATGGAACATAATTTCATGATTGACATGACTGACAAGCTGAACACATAATACTGAACATGCATATCTGATGCATGTGTAATTGACTCATGAATGCAAGACTGAGTGTTCTAATAACTAAGTTTCCTTATAATGAGAATGCACGTCTGATGCATATTTATATAATTGAACTGATACATGAATTCGTGACTGAATAGGCAATGGTACATGATACCAATTTTGTGATGAACACTGAACATGAAACTAAGTAAGCTTAAGGAGAACTGTTACCTTGAGCTTGGTCTAAGTTGGCGGAGAAGAGGTGAGGATACTTGGTATGCATATCTGCAGCTAATTCCCAAGTAGCTCCATCAATGGACTGATTTAACCAAAGAACTTTAACTAGAGGGATTTTTTGTTCCTCAATCTACGAGTCTGATAGTCTAGGATATCAACTGGAATCTCTTCGTAAGAGAGGCTAATCTGAACATCTATGCTCTGAATAGGGACTACAACTGATGGGTCACCTATGCACTTCTTGAGAAAAGAAAAATGAAAAACTGGATGAACTGAGGCTAGATCTGAAGGCAATTCGAGCACATAAGCTACCTTACCAAAGCGACTAAAATCTTGAAAGGACCGATATATCGAGGACAAAGCTTTCCCTTATTGCTAAATCTCTTCACTCTCTTCATGTGAGAGATCTTGAGGTAGACACAATAACCAATCTCAAACTTGAGACCCTTTCTATGAATATCTGCATAACATTTCTATCATCTCTGAGGAGCCCGGAGTCTTTCTCTAATCAACTGGAATTTTTTTAAGGAATTGAATACCAAGTCAAGCCCTACAACTAAGGCCTCACTAAATTTGAACCAACCAATCAGAGATCTAAATCTCCTACCATAGAAAGCTTCAAATGAAGCCATCTGAATACTGGAATGATAGTTGTTGTTGCATACAAACTCAATCAAGGCAAATGGTCACCCCACCTACCCTTGAAATCAATTTCACACGCTCTTAGCATATATTCTAGAGTCTGAATGGTCCTTTCTTCTTGACTATATATCTAAGTATGAAAGGGTGTACTAAGATGAACTTGGGTACCAAGACCCTTTTGAAATGCTTTCCAAAAATGAGAGGTGAACTGGATACCTTTGTCTAAGATAATAGATAATGGAACACTATGTAATCTGACCAACTCTTTGATGTAGAGTTTGGCATAATCCTCAGCTTAATAAGAGGTATGAACTGGAAGAAAATGAGTTGATTTGGTCATTCTGTCTATAATGACCTAGACTAAATTATGTTGATGACGAGTTCGAGGTAAACTTGTCACAAAGTCTATGTTCACTTCTTCCCACTTCCAAGTAGGAATAATGAACTCTTGCACAGGACCAGTATGCTTCTGATTCTCTATCTTAACCTGCTAACATGTAGAGCACTTAGTCATAAATTTTACAATATCTCTCTTCATGCTACTCTACCAATATATCTACCACAAGTCGCTTTATATCTTTGTGGCACCTGGATAAATTGAGTAGCACAAACCATGCGCTTCTGTAAGAATTCGCTACCTTAAGTCATCTACACCTAGAACAAAGAGACGACCCTAAAAATGAAGAACACTATCTTCCCCTTGGGAGAAAACTTCTACTTTTAGATTCTGGATTGACTCTTTCAACTTGATAAGGCTGCGTTCTCCATCTTGTTTTTCTTTCACCTCAAAAACTAGAGATGATTCTAAACTACTCTGAACACATACACTAACCTCTGAAGAATTGACTAAGCAAACGCCTAGTATGGCAAGCAGATGAACTTCTTGAGCTAACTTTTTCTTACTATCCTCAACATAGGAAACACTATGCATGGACAGTCTACTGAGAGTGTCAGCCACTACGTTGTCCTTGCCCGGATAATAAAGGATACTTATGTCAAAATCTTTCAAAAGCTCTAACCACTTTCTCTGATAAAAATTAAGGTCTTTTTGAGAAAAGACATACTGAAGGCTCTTATGATCTATGAAGACATCTATATAAAAATCATAGAGGTAATGCCTCCAAATCTTCAAGACAAAGACTACGGCTACTTACTCAAGATCATGAGTAGGATAATTCCTCTCATGTGTTTTAAGATGCCTCGAGGCATAGACTATGACCATATAATGCTGCATGAGGAAACAACCTAAACCCACTCTATATGCATCATAATAAACCACGAACCCATTTGAAACATCTGGAAGAGCTAAGACTGGAGCTAAGGTGAGTCGAGTCTTCAATTCGTGAAAACTATTCTCTCAAGGATCTAACCACTGAAACTTGATTTCTTCTGAGTCAATCTAGACATAGGGGATATAATAGAAGAAAATCCCTCAACAAACTATTGTAATAGACAGCCAAACCCAATAAACTCCTAATATCTGATAGAGAGATAGGGCGAGGCCAGTTTCTTACTTCTTTGGTCTTTTGAGGATCTACTCTAATTCCGTCACCAAAAATAATATGACCAAGGAATGCTACTGACCTTAGACAAAATTCGTACTTACTAACTTTTGCGAACAACTGATGATCTTTAAGAGTCTAAAGTACAATTCTGAGATGGTCCGCATGATCTCGCTCACTGCGAGAATAGACTAGAATATCATCTATGAAGACAATGATGAACATGGCCAGGAACTTCTTGAACACACGATTCATCAAGTCTATAAAAGAGGCTGGGGAACTGGTAATACCAAAGGACATAACTAGAAATTCAAAGTGACCACATCGAGTACGAATAGCTATTTTTGGAATGTCATATTCTCTGACTCTGAGATAATAATAGCCGGAGTAGAGGTCTATCGTGGAAAAATAGATAGCACCCTGAAGTTGTTCGAATAAGTCATCTATTCTGGGAAGAGGATACTTGTTCTTGACTGTGACTTTATTTAGTTGATGTAATCAATGCCCATTCTGAGAGAATAGTCTTGCGCATTGATGGTAATCAATGCATATTCTGAAAGAACCGTCTTTCTTATGCATGAATAAGTTTGGTGCACCCCATGGGGAAATGCTGGGTCTAATGAATCCCTTAGCTAAGAGAACGTTCAACTATTCTTTCAATTCTCTGAGATTTGTTGGTGCCATTCTATTTGGAAGAATAGATATTGGTTGAGTATCTAGAAGAAGATTAATGCCGAAGTCTATTTCCCTTTTGAGAGGAATTCCAAGAAGATCTTTGGGAAAGATATCTAAAGGTTTATTTACAATTGGAACTGATTCAAGACTGGGAGTCTTTGAACCAAAATCCTTAACATGAACAAGATGATTAACACATCCCTTAGATATTATTCTTCTTACCCGAAGATAGGAAACAAGTTGACCTCTGAAAGTGGATACACTACCCTTCTACTCTAGGACCGGTTCATTCTGAAACTGAAATTGAACTATTTTGTTTCTGCAGTCAACTGTGGCATAGCAGGAATGAAGCCAATCCATGCCGAGAATGACATCAAAATTTGTAATCTCTAATTCGAATAAGTCTGCTGAAGTGACTTTCTAAAATATCATAACCGGGCAGTTTCTATATACCCATTAGGCTATGATGGTTTTACCTACTAGGGTAGAGACTAAAAAGGGCTCAGCTAGAATATCGGGAATGATTTCCAAATGAACTACTATATAAAGAGTAACATAAGACAAAGAAGCTCCTGGATCTAGCAAAGCGTAAACATGCACATGAAAGATCTGTAACATACCAGTAACTACATCAAGAGAATTTTCTTGATCCTGTCGGGTCTAGAGAGCACAGAGTCTATTCGGACATTGCGGACTAGTAGCACCGAAAGTGGCACCGTGCTAATTATGGTGATCTAACTGAGCTATAGAATGATTCTGCTGATGCTAGGACCTTGTCTATGGAAACTCTCAAACTCATTGGGCTGGCTTTCCACATTCAAAACAAACATCACTACCAGATCTACAAACACAATTGTTGTTCTTACCACATGTTTAACAAATGGGATAAGTGTGGACGCTACTAATATTACCTTGAGATAGAGAACCTGGCGCTCTATCTCTGAACTTAGGAAGTGGAGCACTAGCTGAAGAAGGAGCTGGAACTAATGGCTTAGGACGAAACTAAGAACACTTTCCTCCTTCTGATTTAGGTTGAGCAAAGTTTAAACTACCAGTCTTTGCTCTCTTATTGTGCTTCTCCCTCATCTTAATCTTTTGCTCCTCTGTCTGTTAAGCATGAGTCATAAGTCTGGCTAAATTTATGTTACTATTTAGCATGGCGGATCTACACTCATTAACCATGCTATCATTCACCCCTGAGACAAACTTACTCATTCTTGCCCTGCTATCTGCAACCACATGAGTGGCATATCTGGCTAATAGAGTAAACTTAAAAGAATACTCTTTCACTGACATATTTCCCTACCTAAGATTAATGAATTATAGCATCTTGGATTCTCTAAGCTCTAGGGTAAAGAATCTATCAAGGAAAGTTGAAGCAAACTCCTCCCATTTAACTGACCCTGCATTATCTGCCCTTTCTGACTTCCACTGTTTGAACCAAGTATGAGCAACATCCTGCAATTGATATAAATCTAGCTCATCATTCTCACAGTAGTCACCCCCATGATATCTATCACTTTCTGCACCTGATCTAGGAATTCCTGAGAGTCCTCATCTATTTTAGACCCGAAAAAGGTTGGAGGATTCATTCGGGTAAAGTCATGAATCCTAGCTGCAGTAGAATTGGCCACTGGGTTGGCGGGAACGATAGTTGGTTATTCATTTTGGGCAGCTACTGACTGAGAAAGAGCAGCGAATGCAGCCCTGAACTTTGCACGAGAAACATGATCATCCAAGGGATCTTCTTAGATAGGCTGGGTTCTTCTCTTGGGAGACATGTTCTGAAATAAAGAGAAGAAGTCAATTAGACTTGAGATTATGCTCACTGGAACAATATGAATACAGAAAAAGGGGGAATTTTTCCTAAAACATCTTATAGCCTCCTGCACATAAATGTGGCGTACAACACACCCATGTACAAAACTATATTAGATGCGGCTTTTAGACTTCCTAGGACTCTATTTAACCTTAGGTCTGATACTAAGTTTGTAACGCCCTGAATCTAGTACCCAGAATGCTACATGGTGCTCATGACCCCGAAGGACCACAAACTAACCCATGACTGATATTTGTACCCGTATACTGCATAAAATGCTGAATATTGCAGAAACATACACTGAAAGGACATAAGATTCAATACTAAACATAATCTAGATAATATAACATCTGAGTGGGGAAATACAATACCCAAAACAAAATTAAAAATATTGAAGTCTGAATCAAATCTAAAATCTAGTATACATCTAGTCTGAAAGCCTCTACTATCTAAACTGTCTAAATGAGGAATTGATGGGACATGTCCCCAACTAACTACAACTAATAAGCTAATCAATGAGATAATAAAGAAATAGTCATTTCCTCGAAAGATGAGGACTCACTTCTAACTCTATCTGCAGATATCTAGAATCTACTGCTGATCTAGAACACGTGTCTCTGAACCTATGGTATAAGACACCATAGCGCAAATGCGTCAGTACTTTGAATCTACTAGTATGCATGTGAGTTAGGCTGAATGCATGGGGTTCATATGCATGAACAATAATAATAACTGACTAACTATCATGAGCGTGAGAATACATACGTGAGACAAAACAACTGACACTAATACCATGAAAATATTATTTCAAAATTTGAATACTGATGACATACCATATTGACAATACGAGCGATTGTTTCTGACAATCCTGAATCAGATAGAACTATCTGAGTTCTGTATTGTATGTGAGTTGACTATATCTGATAGTCCTGGAATCTAAAGAACTTTTAGATTTCTATTACTGAGACTGATTGATTGTATCTGACAGTCCTGATTTTGTAACATAAAACTATGGGAAGTAGTATTTAACTGACATGCCCCAAATATGCTATAATAGATGAGCTGAGGTCCAATCTGTGCCCTGATTGTAAGAGTGTCAATATCACCCCACTAGTAAGGACAAGCTATGAGGACCCTATACTGGCAGGTACTCAAAATGAGAATGGTGGGAACCCTAAACTGACAGGTTAAACCACATTATCAACTATAGACTGACAGGTTAGATGTCTCAACCTGCGCTGGCTACATAGTTCTGGAACACAAGGATTGTTTCTAAGAATCACACCCTAAACTAGCAGGTGAGTTCCCATCTTTGGGTTCACTCAGTGCTAATTTCTACTCCCATGTGAATAGACACTGAACAACATTTCTTGAACTGAACATGGACTGAGTTACTGAATTCCATTGACTGACGGAATACTACTGATATCTGACAACTGACTGAGTTCTTGAGATCATAGAGATTTCTGAAGTCATATGACTGTCTGAAGTCTATGGATTCATAGCTTGACTAAGAGTATCATGAAAACATGACACGGCTCTAGGCACACAGCTAATATTTTGGGTACAAGTACCCCCAGGACTCGATGGAAGGCTACTAAAAATGCATGACTTGCTTGGAAACATGACTAATATCATAATCCATAATGCATTTTTACAAGCATTTCGTCAAACATGTGATACGCATAAGCTTGTACATATATGAGGATTTCATGATATCATGCTAGTCAGGCAATTTTCCTTCATCTTGGCATTTAATCAAACATATTGTAGGCATAGTACACGTAAACATCATTGTACAGCAATTAAACATTATGATTCAATTCTAATTTCATCATTCAAGGGTTTAGTCTTAAGGTTGCATAAATCTATATCTATAATAATTAAACCCGGATAAAATTTATACCCAACATGGAGTAGAATTTAATTTCTCATTTATCAACATGAACAAGAATAGCCCAATCATGAAATCATAAAGAAAATCCATAACTTGAAGTTAAAAAGGGATTCTTGGACTTCATGGACGAAAGGAGTCCATGAATGAACACTATGCATACCTGGGTTTAGATTCTTGAAGGTTCTTGGAAAATTTCTAGATTGGTTCTTAAATTTCCTTCAATTTCTTGAAGAAGGACTTAACCCTAGCTCTTGGATATTAATCTTGAGAGAAACCCTTTCTTTAGGTTATGGAATAATAGTGAATAGATGTCTGAAATCGGATATAATTGGGTATATATAGGCAGGTAGTAAAAAATCAAAATACCCTTGTTTAAAATGGCCTAGAAATAATGAACGTAGGGTGCGAAGGGTAGGGCGACGGTCCGTCGGTCCTGACCGTCGGACCTGGGAAGAAACTTGACTCACTGCCTTAGTACGACGGCGGCCTCCGACGGTTCGTCGAAGTCTGTCGGCTGACACCGTCTTCCTTAGGCAGAAAGTAGGTCCACTGCCTCAGTACGATGGTAGGCTCCGATGGTCTGTCGGGCTAGCCATGGTCCATCAGATGCTACCATTGGAACTACGCAGCCCGATCTGCTTCTGTATAATTTCCATAACTTCTTCCCCAGATACAGAATTTATACCGGATTTTAATAAAATTGGTATCGATGGAAAGCTTATTTAATTTTCCACATGATAGAAGGTGAAAATCTTAAAAATACAACGTGTACAAAAATGAATTCGTATTCCAAAGCATGTTCTAACATCCTTGAGATGATTTCAAGCTAGGAAAAAGACACGAGTATTACAACAATATATTCATATTTGGCACACATAGCCTACCTGGATACCTTAAAATCCTATCACCTCCAATTTCAAAAGCCATCACCTTCTGTTGACCAACATCTTTCTTAATTTGCATCAAGATGGGGTCTTTGACCTATTTTTTCTTAACTTTAGCACATAGGGAAGATTTAGCTATCTCATGAACAATTACTCCTCCATCTTCAGAATCCAAAAGTCGAACCCCAAGATTTTTAAGCTGATAAATATCTTTCACCATCTCCCTTTTTCCTTCCTCAACATGAGCAAGACTACCCATTGACAACTTGCTAAGGGCTTCGGCTACCACATTTGTTTTGCCCAGATGATAGTGAAGGCTTATGTCATAATCCTTCAACAGCTCCAACCAATGCCTCTGCCCTAGATTCCGTTCTTTCTTCAAGAAACATACTATAAACTTTTGTGGTTAGTAAATATATCAAGATATACCCAATAAAGATAATGCTACCAGATTTTAAGTACAACACCACAACATTTAACTCCAAGTCATGGGTAGGGTAATTTCTCTCGTGCACCTTCAACTTCCTAGATGCATAAGCTTCCACCTTTCTATGCAACATAAGTACACAGCCAAGTCCCACCCATAATGCATCATAGTACATCTTAAAACTCTCTGTACCATCAAAAAGGGTCATAACAGGTGCAGTAGTCAACTTGTCTTTTAATTTCTTTGAATTATTCTCACAGGAGTCAGACCACACAAATTTCACCATTTTCTATGTTAACTTATTTAGTAGAGAAGCATTGGAAGAAAAACTTTCCATGAACCTTCTGTATTACCTTGCCAAACCCAAGAAGCTCCGAATATCAGTGTGAGTTATGGGTCTGGGCCATTTTCTCATTGCCTCAACCTTTTGGGGGTGAACCATAATACCCTCGCTAGAAACAATGTGACCAAGAAAAGCAATAGCACTAAGCCAAAATTTACGCTTGGAAAATTTTGCATACAACTTATTATGTTTGAGGGTCTGAAGGGCGGTTCGGAAATGACTGAAAATATCTTCCTCATTCTTGGAGTAAACTAAGATGTCATCGATGAAAACTATGATGAACAGGTCTAGAAACTGATAGAACACCCTATTTGTTGGGTCTATGAAAGATGTAGGGGCATTAATTAATCCAAAGGACATGACTAAGAATTCATAATGGCCATATCAGGTTCAGAAAGCTGTCTTGGAAATATCATCCTTCCTAACCTTCAATTGATGATATCCTGAATGAAGGTCTATCTTTAAGAAACATTTATCACCTTGGAGTTGATCAAATAAACCATTGATTCTGGGAAGAGAGTATTTGTTCTTAACTGTGACCTTCTTTAGCTTGCGATAATCTATACACATACGGAGGACGCCATCTTTATTATAGACAAAAAGTATAGGTGCACCCCAGGGAGAAACACTAGAATGGATAAAGCCTTTATTTAGAAGATCTTTCAGCTATTTTTTTAACTCTTTCAATTTTGCAGGACCCATTTTGTATGGCAGAATAGAAATAGGATGGGTATTTTACAATAAGTTAATGCCAAAATCTATCTCCCAATTAGGGGTATACCTGGAAGATCATCGGGAAAGACTTATAGGAATTTATTAACTACAGGAACAAACTAGAGAGAAGGAATTTTAGTAATAGAATCTTTTACCCAAATCATATTATACAAACAACCCTTAGAAATAAGCTTACGGGCACTTAGATAAGATATGAATTTCCCCTTAGGTTATAAAGAATACCCCTCCCACTCTATAACTGGTTTATTCGGAAAAAAGAAAGCAATTTTTCAGGCTCTACAGTCTAGTGGGGTGTAGCACGAGTGGATCTAGTCCATTCCCAAAATATCATCAAAGTCATTTATATTAAGTTTTATAAGGTCTGCCATAGTATCATGATTATAAATAGACACCATATAATTTTATACACCATCCTATCCACAATCGAGTCACCAATAGGAGTGGAAATAGAGAAAGATTCTGGAATAACTTTAGGCTGAAACCCAAAATTGACTGCCACATACGGGGTCACATAACACAAGGTAGACACGGGATCAAGTAACACATACACATTATGGGAGAAAATTTGTAACATCCCCATGACTACATCTAGCGAAGCCTCTGCCTCATAGTGATTAGATAAAGCATACAACCTATTGCAACCGCCCTCGGTAGCTGAAATAGTACCCTTTGAAGGTGGTGGAGGCGCTGAGGGATTGGCTTGGGACCTACAACCAGCTAAGTTACCTTTGGTGGAAGGACAATCTCTTTGAAAATGGTCTGACTGACCAGAAGTATAACACAACAACCTGCCCAGCTGATACCTCCCTAGGTGATGTTTACCGCAGTTCCCACATTGCAGAAAAGGTTGATATGACTGAGCCACACTGCCATAGGACTGATTACCTTGTATTTTCCAACCACTGTTAGACTGAGGGTTAAAGGACCGATGATCAACTAGGGGTCTAGGCGCTGGTGCGTTGGTTAAAGACTGACCATGACTCCAAAACTTCCTTTTCGAACACCTATTACACCAATTATTACTACCTTATTGTTAACTATTATTCTAGTCTGTAGATTTGGACCTCTTAGTCTTCCTGTATTTCTCTCTTGCTTTAGCAAATCACTTCTTTTACTCCTCAACCTGTTGTATTTTAACGGATAATCTGGATAAATCCATATCTCTATTCACTATTGCCCCTTTGCATTCCAACACCAAATCATCCGAGAGACCGGATGCTAACTTCCTCATGCAGGATCTTATGCTACCTACCAATTTTAGGGCATAGCGGGATAACTGATTAAACTTCAATATGTACTCTTTGACACTCATTTTTCCTTATTTCAAAATCATAAATTCTTTCTTCTTCGATTCCCTCAATTTCTGAGGAAAGAATCGATCAACAAAGGCTTCAACAAAATCATCCCACACCGAAGGCTCAGCATCACTGCCCTTTGAATCCTCACACTAATTATACCATTTATTTTCCATGTATTTCTGCTGATAGGCTTCCAACTCTACACCTCCAACCTCATTCACATACATAACTCTGAAAATCTTCTCCAACTCATCAATGAACCCTTGGGGGTCCTCCTCAACCTTTATGCCAGTGAACATAGGTGGGTTCTATCTCATAAATTGACCAAATCAATTAATCTCAGAAGAACTCAACACAGAACCCACATCTTTAGACCGACGGGTCTGATGTAATCATATGGATGGACTTTTTGAACTTAGTATTTGAGTCCTTCCTCTAAGGAGGATGGTGACGGTAAACATTGGTCTGTGGAGCCTGAGGTGAACTGTTTGGAACTGGAGGAACTCTTACAGTAGGAACAAACTCTAGGGTATGAGCTCTATTATGGGTCCACATCCCATGGGTAGGGCGGACCTTTTCTTCTTTGGCATTCTGTTCATTGGACCGATGGGGAGGCATGTTAACTTTCTGAAATACAAGAAATCACTGATTAGTGAACATACAGACTCTATAGTGTGAACTAAATCATGAAAGAAGAGTGATATTTCTAAACACCTTGTAGCCTCCTATTTATAAGTATGATGCGCTACACACCCATAACAGGACTCTACCTGATGCAATTTTACAAATACCCTAAGACCATGAATCGTGCTCTGATACCAAGCTTTTCATGACCCGAACTGAGACCCTGGCTGCAATGAGCATCCAAAACCATGAAGGACTTTTTGTAGATCATACATATGTTCACATAATATAAAAGACAATGCAGAAATACATATCGATACAAAATCATGGTCAAATAATATAATTCAAAGGAACAATTCAAAATGGAATTCCATAACTTCTGACAACATCTAACAATAGTCTGTGAAATCTCTAATACATAGGAACCAATATCTTATCTAAAACTGGGACAAGGCCCCTAGTAGACAATAACAGAAGAGAATAACAAAATTTGAAAATCACGTATTCTAGAATAGAGAAAGCTCACCAACTGTACCTTCTGACGCACTTAAGCCTATTATCGGATGGGATCCCGAGACTGTGCCTCAGATCTTGAGATAAAAGAGGTCAATACATATGTACTAGTATGCAGAACAATCCAAAATAATGTACTTTAACATATAAAATAAGTGAGAGAATTTCATAAAACATTACGCATGAAATAATTTAAAATGCATGGTCAATTTCAATGATCTTAAAATAATTCATTAGATGCAATTCCTTTCTAAGTTTTACTTCTAAGCTAGGTGGTACACCCTACAATTCTACAATCTCATGGGCTATATGGAATCCGCCCTTCACTTGGAAGCCAAGCCCCAAACCCAAGTTTGCCTTAAGAGTTGGAGTTTCTAATTCCAATATGCCACAGGGCACTAAGACAGTGTATAATCTCTCTTTGGGGACATCGTAACCCGTATCCGCAAAACACAATTTTAGAAAATAATTTTTACAGCCCATGCCTTCTTCGGGTAACCACCTAAATTTCTTTAAGCCTCTTTTTAATTCTTTCTAAACATGCATCATTTTAAATAGCAAAATCTAAAAATCTGATGGAAATTTCGTATTCTGTTTTGTTTTATTATCTTGACATTATCTTTTTTGGTATCATCATACCAAGACCTGCAAGTCGTATGTATTAGCCATATAACAATATGAATTTGTTCCTTCAATCCAATCGATTCAGTTGACCAATAAAACCATTTAACAATGCAAGAGATTTAAGGAGTGATTTTCTTGATTTCTTGTTCTTGGATGAAACCTTAGTTTGATCATATTTTTATGAGTGAAAAGAGGATTTTGATGTTGTATAACTGATAATGATTGACTAATAACTTTTAGAATATAATTTAATTTATGTGAGAAGTTTTTGGGGAGGAAAAGTACCCAAATACCCCATTAAGAATGCACTTTTTACGTGATTCGGCCTCAACTGACGGTTAGGTTGACGGACCGTCAATCTGGTGATATAACTTCATTCAAACCATTAATTTTTGGCCATAAAATTATCTTACTTCTTAAGGCTTTATGGAAAACTTGACGGGTCATCACTCATTTGACGGTCTGTCAGTCTAGCCGTCGTACCTTGGCAGGCTGACACCTCTCAGTAAAATGGGCATAACTCTTTACCCGATATTGGATTAAGGAAAAACTGGTGGCATTGAAAAGAGGACTCAAAGACC
The DNA here is from genome assembly GCF_002878395.1 of Capsicum annuum. Lineage (NCBI taxonomy): Eukaryota > Viridiplantae > Streptophyta > Magnoliopsida > Solanales > Solanaceae > Capsicum > Capsicum annuum. Next base: position 187,281,219 of record NC_061114.1, read on the forward strand.
TTTTATTTGATATATAGTATGCCCCCAAAAAACATCATATAAAAAAATTTATGGTCGATGCAACTTTACCCATGTTTAGATGCTGACTAAACTCAGCTTTCAACTTGCCTTTGAGTTATGGGATCTCTATGATCTCAATTAATGCTCTACTTGATTCCTGCACTAAATAATTGATTAACAGACAAAATTTTCATACGATTTATTTGATTTTAGAACTATTACGCGTAGGAATAACAGTTTACATTCTAGCTCGAAATGCGGGTTACTACATATAAAGACAAACAATACAAGCTTTTTCTCATTGATGTTCAGAATGCCAGGCTAACTGAGTTAGGCACTGATTATGCATTAATATTATGTTACTTACATCAAGTTATTTATTCTAGAATCAAATCATGATATGCCTTCATGACATTTGTGTTATTATGTGCCGATGCTCTCTTGAGAACTTTGCTAATGTCTGAAGTTGTGTTCCTTGCTGGTTTAGCATTTCATCATCATCCAAATCCATGTATCAACCAAATGTAAGTAATGAATTGGAGGCAAATAGTATATGATTCTGCAGCTTTTATGTGTTATCATTCTTCAGATTTCTTCTTCCATGGGGAGATATTTCTTTATTTTCACACTTATTTTTGCAAACTATCAGCCAAATATTTAAAAAAATATAGCAGATGTTTACATGTACTGAACAGCTACATAAAAGTGAAACTGGGAGCCTTTCTATATTAGAAGGAAGTTCTGGAAGTATTTTAAAACTTCTCCAACTGCTTGACTTCAATTAACTTAGACAGCTGAGACAAAGCTGGCAATTTCTGCATTGATGTACAACCCTCAAGAAAGAATCTTTCTAAATTAGAAAGAAGTTCTGGGAGCTGTTGAAGATTCTTGCAATATATCAGACTCAGTTACGATAGCTTAGATAGTTGGGAGAGGCTAAAAGGTAGACTATTGATACAAGTCAAATAGCCGCCTTAGCTTTCGATGATATCCTTCAAAGTCTCTACGTGAAGCATTAAGCTTTCATCGTATGGAGGGCACGGGATCATGCTTGGAGGGGTCGTTATAAGCATGCCATTGGAAAAACCTAAGAGTGGAAGATTGCTTGGACCTTTGAAGACTTGAGGACTCTTGGGATGGACCACACTTTGTTGGTTTACGGTTTTGGCTCCCTTCATTAAGGGCATTTTGGTCACTTAGCCTTGAAAGCATTTTGGACAATTCATAGTATTTTCCAACACACCAAGGCCACCCCTTGGTCATTAAGGGTGTCTTAATGATTTTGCCATGTAATAAGCTAGGCTATATAAAGTCTCTTTTAGGTCTTTTCTTACTAGATTTTGAAAGATGAATATGTAAAAGACTTTTTCTCTCTTTGAGAGCATAACATACTTAGTGTAGGGCTTGGATAAGCCATTAGGTTAGGGCTTGGAAAAGACTTTATTGATCTTTGCTTAGATACAATTGTTGTAAGGTGGAGTTGATTCCCTTAGCGGTCACCGTAAGAACTTGGTACTTGTTAAATTATTTTATAGAGGTTTTAGAGTTTTGATACACTATTTAGTTTCTACCTAATGGGTTATCTTTGTGTCAAGTTAGCTATCTTTTACTCTTTTTAAGTTTATGTTTGCTTCTCGTATCGTGTTGTTGTCTTGTTGTTGCGGGTAAAGGCTTGTGATTGTGTGTTGTTTGCGGACTATTTTAGTGTTGTAGATACCGTTTGGTATCATTTGGTATCAGAACAAGGATTGATTTTGTTCCAACAAAATCAATCTTGGGTTTGTTAGTTGTAAAATTAAAAAAAAGTGTTGAAAACCCAAAAATCTCAAAAAAATAGAAATCTGTCCCGTTTTTGTGTTTGAGCTGAAATTTGAGACTTAGATTTAGGATATTTTAGTTTGTTTTGTTTGTTTATAGTGTTAGGTTCTTGTTCCCTAACACTAAGTGAGTCTAGATCTTGGATTTGAGCTTAATTCGGGTGGTTTTGAGTTGTTCACCATTGTTGAGTTTAAGGTTGAAGAAACTAGTAAGGTGAAGCTCTAAATTGGAAGGGTTTTTGTTTATATTGTGGCTTAAAAAATGTGTGGTTGTGTTGTGGAGTTTAATGTGAGCAAAAAGAATCCAAAATCATTCAATTTGGAGTTCATTTGGTTTAGTTTTTATCTTTTCATTGTTCTTGTTGTTCTTCATATTCATCATTTATTGTTGAACAAAACATTGAATAGGTGTAGTTTGTTCTTAAAGAGTAGAGAAAAGTATGTAGTCTTTTGTTAGTCTTGACATATCCCAAAGAACATACAAAAGAAGAAAGGGGACAATAGGACTTTCAAGAAGACTCATTATCAAAAAGGAGTAAGGGCACATACCAAGACAAACAAAAAAAGGAAAGGAGACAAAGATTTTCAAAAAGGTGTCATGCCAAAAAGGTGCAAGGAAAGTCAAAGTCTTTTGAATTTTGAAAAAGGCTCTAAGTCTTGTGCTTTCCCTTCTTTAGCCGATTTTTTACCCTCCCAAATTAAAAATTTGACCAATCTAAATTGCAAACTGCCATGTCACCAAATTTCCACATCACCCAACTGCCATGTAATCTAAGTGCCACGTCATCAAGGTTCCAAAAAACCGTGAAGCTCAAATTTCAGATATAAAGTTTCTTTTCTTTGTTTCGTTAGTTTCATTTCTTGATTCTAGTACTAACTAGCAACTAGTAATCACCTACTAGATTGTGAATTAGTTTTTTCATCCGTTTTTGCTGTGTCTTCGATATTTGTCTGCTTTTCTCATTTTTAATTCGTTGTAACTTTTTGTTTCAAGTTCGTAAGTAGAATTTTCTGTTTTGTGTGTTGAGTCGATCAAACAAGAATCTATTCCGGCCACTAAGTAGAATTGACATCTTATTGACTACCGGAGTATAAGCAAATTTCAATATTCGCTACTCCAATTGTGAGGATCACAAAAGAGAGTGTCTACGAGTGTTGATGAGGAGCTTTTACTATTAATCTTGTTTGTTTTCTTTTGTTTGTTGTTGTCTTTTTTTTTTGGTTAGGTACCATGGCTTCCTATAATTTCAAGGCCACGTGTGATCGCATCAATGATGATCTTGAAGATATGCAACGGAACATTGAAATTATACGCCAATTATTATCTAAGATTTTCCCTCAAAATCCAATTCCTCTTATCCAAACAACTTGCGATAAGAGCTTTCCGAAGAAAGTTGCTGCCCATGTTCTTGAAGGACCTTTACACCAAGGTAAAGATGAACATACTAATTAACTTCAAGGTGAAATATCTAACTCTTACACTTTTGTACATGTTAATGATGATCGTGTGGGTAATAAGCCGTTGAGTATGAGTAGAAGCTTACCAACATGTAAGTATATTGATTCTTTGGCATTTGTGGATGATGAACATGTTGTACGAGTGGATACACTAGTTGATCCTATAGATGACCAAATTGACTCTTCTTGTAAGGTTGATTTGTGTCCACCTAGTGTTGAAGCTATTGTGTGGAATGGAAGTACATCGTCATGTGAAAATTGTGTTGAACAACTTGTATGTAAAACTTGCCCACTATTTGAGGTTATGTGTGATGTGATTAATGAATCTCAAGTGAGTGAAGAATTTGAAAATGTTGGTCAAGGAAATAGGAGTGAACCCGAGAGCTCTTCTTGGGGTAATCTTGTACTTGAAACCTCCTTGAAACTCGATATTGATCTTTTAGAGAGTGAGGAACTTGCTTGTTTCAAATCTTCCCGTGGGTTGGATAATGCACTCTTTAGGTATAATGTCTTGTTTGAAGATGATATAAACACTCCTACGGAGCTTAGTAGCGAAGCTGATGGTATAGCTTGCCTCGGAGGCTATAGCCTATATACTAATCCACTATGGTGTGACAACCTTCCTCCTAAAGATGGAAATCTCTTCTTGGAAGATGAGAGTACTCTAAAGGGCAAGGAATCTGTAGTCTTGGAAGCTAATACTTCTTCTACTTTGTGTGACTTTATTGTTGAGAGTACTCATGGTGATGGTTGGGAAACTAGTAGTGAGTACACACATGAGGGCACCCTAGTAGAAGTCGATTTGAGTGATACCTTTATCTACTCTCTACTTGCTTTGGATTATATGTATGCTATTTTAGAGAGATTGCCATTTAGATTAGGTGGATACCACCGGAAAGGGAAGTATTGTCTAGACCCGTGACTATGGCCACTTCCCGTTTGACCCCGGTGCCAAATGTAGAAATGGTAATGTTGGTGCACCCAACTTGTTGCTTGGTCTACATGAAAATCAAAGCGTAGCTCTTGATGAATCCCATAACCAAATCGTTTGTACATCTTTCATTTAGTTTTTAATATTCCCTTCAAAGGATCCTTGGTTATACTCTAAGTATTTGCCGCCTTGGCATGAAGATGTTTATTATTTTGCTAATCCTAACCCTCATGCCATGAGGATTTTGTATTTGTTTTTCCTTTCTCTATTTTTGCAAGGTACGAATTCGAGGTCGAATCCTTTTCAAGAAGGGGGATGATACAAGTCAAATGGCCGCCTTAGCTTTCGATGATATCCTTCAAAGTCTCTATGTGAAGAATCAAGCTTTGGTCATATGGAGGGCACGGGATCATGCTTGGAGGGGTCGTTATAAGCATGCCATTGGACAAACCCGAGAGTGGAAGATTGCTTGGACCCTTGAAGACTTGAGGACTCTTGGGTTGGACCACACTTTGTTGGTTCACGGTTTTGGCTCCCTTCATTAAGGGCATTTTGGTCACTTAGCCTTAAAGGCATTTTGGACAATTCATAGTATTTTCCAACACACCAAGGCCACCCCTTGGTCATTAAGGGTATCTTAGTCATATTTCCATGTAATAAGCTAGGCTATATATAGTCTCTTTTAGGTCTTTTCTTACTAGTTTTTCAATGATGAATATGTAAAATACTTCTTCTCTCTTTGAGAGTGTAACATCCTTAGTGTAGGACTTGGATAAGCCATTAGTGTAGGGCTTGGAATAGCCTTTATTGATCTTTGCTTAGAAACGATGGTTGTAAGGTGGAGTTGATCCCCTTAGCGGTCACCGTAAGAACTTGGTACTTGTTAACTTGTTTTTTAGAGGTTTTAGAGTTTTGATAAACTCTTCAGTTGCTACCTAATGGGTTTTCTTTGTATCAAGTTAGCTATCTTTTACTCTTTTTAAGTTTATGTTTGCTTCTCGTATCGTGTTGTTGTCTTGTTGTTGCGGGTAAAGGCTTGTGATTCTGGGATGTTTGCGGACTGTTTTAGTGTTGTAGATACCGTTTGGTATCAACTACTAAAGTTGTTTTTTCTTAAAATCAGGAACTCTAAAGAGGTTAAATGATCAATTGTGTTGGGGATATATTTTTCAGACAAATATCATGAAGCAAGACACAATTTGTTCAAGGAACATAAATTTTTAATTGACGGAGGCAGAAATCAGTTGGCTCCTGACATGTCATACTAGGAATTGATCTGCCAAACCCACCCATATGCATGCATTCAGGTTTCTTCAAGTGCCCAAAGAAAGCAAAATCTATGTCACAGTTGTTTTTGGCGCAGAAAAAGTTTCCAGAGACTGTAAATTTCCCAAGTCATCAGGCAATTTTTGCATTTTTACACACCAGTTCAGAATCAGAGTCTCAAGTGATTTGAGATTGCTGTCACTGCTTCGTAGTTTCTTTAGTTTTATTTGCCATAATAGATTTAGCTCAGCAGTTTATTCAAATCTCCAATGGATGACTTCACCTCAGTCAAACTTGTAAAGTTCTCAAATGATAATCCCTCGAGACTCTGTGCACCGGTGAAGTCGTTGTTCTTGTGAGATTTTTACAGGAATTCGGATCAAGGACTTCAAACTCCTCAAGAACTAAAACCCAAATATTTTTTTAAAAAAAGAAACAAGGGAAGATCAAAAAGCCAAGTGAGACTTTGTATTTATTAGTCTTTGTAACTTTTCATTATTTGTTGATGCCAGTGCACAAAATATTTCTAGTTGAGGGGTGTGAGACAGGTAAAAGTAGCAACCCCTGACTGGTTTGGGAATTATGCGCTGGGACCAACCAAGAGTTCACTTACGAAGAGGAAATTAGTGAAATATACCTTTAAACTGGCTTTAAATTTTTCAAATTTACTTTCTGACATGTCAAGAGCAACCAGTCTCTGATGAAATTCACGTGGTAAATATTTCAACGGACAACACTTCCAGCAAAACCACTTCATCTTGTTTGGTATATAAGTGAACTAGATAAAAGAGAATCAAGATGCTCAAATTTTCCTTTCAGATGAACATTATCAATTTGGAGGAGTCTCAGGTTAACCATCTTGGCAAAAGATTTTGTACTTAACTGTATGTCCTTGAACACTGTGGAATTTACCATCGTTACCTCAACAGCTTCAGCAGCCTGCATTTCAGCTAAAACTAATAAATAATGTATTCACTAGCTGGCCAGACATAATATGTGAACAGGAAACATGCTATAGAAAGCTTACGGAAACAGAGCTTTTACAACGGAGAGGATAATTGATTTCTCAACATGAATACAAATTTAGTTTGATAATGAATACTAACTACCTGAAAACACAAAAGACAACAAGATGAAATTAAAGGGTACGGTTAACCTTGTCTCCCATAAGTATATCAGAAACATCTGCCTCAAAGAACAACCTGCTATGCTTGCTAGCCTCATTTGCTGATTCTTGACGAACAATTTCTCTTCCCATGTCTTGAATAGTACAGTGCATGGTGAGTTCGTTACTTTCATTGATAACTAAGAAGCATCTGTCGATAAAAGCTTAGGATTCTACTTAATCATTGTTGTTAGGACCTAGGGGGCATCTATTTTAGGTGTATTCCTTACATTATGTGAGGAAACCCAAGGGGACAAAAGAGAAACCAAAAGAACACTAATGTTAGCAAGAAAATACCCTTTTCCAATATTTTCCAAGTGCCATCCTGATAGATTTGCAGTTAAGTTTATTGGCATGTCTCATTGATGTTCAGAATGCCAAGCTAGCTGAGTTAGCCACTGATTAAGATTAATGGCTGGTTACTTACATCAATTAGTTAGTCTAGAATCAAATCATGACATTTGTGTTACTATGTGCCAATACTCACTTGAGAACTTTGCTAACGTCTAAAGTAATCGTGAACTCTCGTAAAACACCAGTTTAATTTGTGAATTCTTTGGAACAATTGGTTTCTGATAAATGAAGGTTGTTCCTTCTTACTCCTAGCCTAATTCATTTTAATGATGATAGAGAATCTCTCTATTCTTTACAAGTAATTGGACTTACAAATATATCACATTTACTGAAACAATTTCACGAAAGTCATGCTGCTATAGCAATGGCAATGGCATTTCATGCCAGAATTCCACCTTCTCATATTCGTCTTCATTTTTTTTTAATTAAGAGATGTAAAGTTTTTTGTGGTTTGTTTGTTTGTTTTATTCAACGTAACCCATACTCATTTTCCATTGAAACTGTTGAATATTTACCGCACGTATATGCTTTTTCTTAAGTATCCCGCTTCATTGTTGTACCTGACTACCTGTTTTTTCCATTGTAATAGTAACTAGACAATGTAACCATTGTCATATATTTATGTTCGTGTTTGCTATATGCACGGTTCTGTATATCAACATTAAATATATGTTATTATGGTTTTCAACTTGTATAATTCATCAATTTCCCCATTTTCTACTTTACATTTTCAAATTTAAATGAGTAGCTTCATATTTAAACTGAACTACTAATTCTTTATTATATCTGTCAAACAATTTCACTTATATAGAATGTTAAAAGAATTATGAAGCTAGCTAATTCTATTTTTCAATAGAAATATGAAGCTAGATACTTCTATTTTTCAATAATCTAATGGTACTAATAAAAATCTTTGTTAGTTATATTCTCGAAATCAACAATTGGAGGTTTTAGAGATATGCGACTTTTATATATTTTACTTTTCGTGTATAACACGTAGTTAATGTATGAGTTTGTTGTCTTCTCACGAAACTCGGGCAATTTCACCATTATAAAAGAAAGATAGTACCCTCTCATAGTCTTAATTTAGCAATATTTACTTATGTCAAACACTATAACTCCAACTTTGAAAATTTCAAACAAAATAAATACTTTCTTATTTTTAATGTCAAACACCCACTCATCATCATAGAATTATGAAAATAATTAATTTCATCATCAAGGTGGTGGAAAAAAATATTTTAAGTGATATACTTATTAAATTAGATATGCCCATATGTATTCTGAGAAAAAACAGGAAAAAAGAAAGTGTCAAATTCTACCATAGCCTGAAAATAGTATGTCATACATGAAGTAAGTATTTATTCATAGCGTCAAAATTATATATAGCCTATATAGTCTATAGCGCATATATAAGAAACAAAGCGTAGGTATATGCATGTGAAAAATAAGACAGTTAGGGGCATAATGTAGTATACGTATGAAATAAAACAAGGAAAAAATACATAACTATGCCATTTAAGAGTCAATATTACAAAACATATCGATATTATTTTTTTATTTACAAAATCTATTATCTATTAAAAATTGTTTTTAATTCTAAAATTGCTTGTTTTCGGAAATAATGAAAAGGAAATATATTTTGGGAATTAATAATTTCTTGTTTTTCGAAATTACTTAGAAGGAAATATCGTTTGGCAATTAATAATGTTGGAAGAAAGAAAGTAAAAGAAGCAGACAAACTGATGAGAAAGAAAAGACTCGTACTATTTTTTTACTTCTCTATTAAACTACATAAAACAAGACCACCTAGTGCCATTTTATAGGCATACAACTTAACAACTAAACCTAAAAAATAGGAACTAAAGATAGTGGTGAAGCAGGAGTAAAACACTGCTAACAACGACCCACTAATTTGCTAAAATAGTAAATAAAAAAAATATAGAAATTGACTTAGTAAAACTTAATTTCAGTTAATACTAAAAAACAGGACCATAACAAAACTCTGCACATTATTGAAGAATTAGCCAACACACCCCTTTTCTTCAAAATCACATACGCCCATTTGTAGCCTGAACAAGTTATGCTTGTTGTGTGAAGCGATTTCGTAAGAACATCAGCAACCTGATCATTTGTGCCAAAAAATTTCAATAAGATTATTCCACTAGCAACTAGATCATGAATGAATTAATAGCAGATGTTGATGTGCTTCGTTTTACTGTGAAATGCAGGATATTTTTTCATAGAAATCGCCGCCTTGTTGTAACACCATATTTCAGTTAGAACAATCTACTCTTGTTGAAGATCCACTAACTATTTGCTTAACCAGATAGCTTGACAACTGGTGAAAGTTGCTTTTGTGTATTCTCCTTCTGAAGATGACAAGGAGATTGTATCTTGTTTCCTTGAACTCCATGAGATTTCTCAAGAACCAAGACTAAAGACATTCCCAGAAGTGCTTCTATGATTTTCTAAGCTACCTGCCCAATCGCTATCGGTAAAACATATTAATATGAAATCTGAAACTTTTGAGTAGCAAATTCCGTAGCTTATTATGCCAGCAACATATCGTAAGATCCTTTTGGCTGCACCCAGGTGTTGCATAGAAGGACTACGCATAAACCTTGAAATGAAATCAATAGAGAATGCTATATCGGACCTTGTGTGTGATAAGTAATTTAGATCACCAACCAAGCTTCTAAAATAAGAAGCATTTGTTGCGCTTGTACCATCATGAAGTACCATTTTCTCATTCATATTCATTAGAGTGGGAGATGGATTACAATTCAGCATGTTGAACTTTTGTAAAAGTAGCATATTTTCATTGCAAATTAAAGATTCCATCCGAACATTGTCTCACCTCAAGCCCAAGAAAATAACGTAGCATACCCAAGTCGGACATTTCAAATTTACCCATCATGAAACTCTTATATTCTGAAAAAATAGGTTCACAAGAGACCATATATATAATATCATCGACATAAAAACAAACAACTAGAAAATCACTATTACCTCTCTTCTTCACATAAAGTGTGGATTCATTCTCACTTCTTCTGAACTTCTTCTCTTGAAAGAAGGTATCAATTTAGCTATACCATGCTCGTGGAACTTGCTTTAGACCATACAATTCCTTTTTCAGTCTGTATACTTTGCTATTCCCTTAACTAAAGATGAACCCATCAAGTTGAGAGACATATACTTCTTTATGTAAGTCACTATTTAGGAAGGCAGACTTAACAACAAATTGGCACACGGGCCAACCAAGTTAAGCAGCCAAGGCTAGAGTAGTTCTAACTATTTCAAACCGAGATACCGGTGAGAATGTATCTTCAAAGTCGCTGCCTTATTTTTGGAAATATCCTTTTGAAACAAGTCAGGCTTTATGCCTTTTCACACTTCCATCAGCATTGTACTTCACTTTGAAAATCCATGTCAAACTTCATTTTTTCTTGACTGATCAAGATCTCTAAATAGAAAGTTTGTACCAGACATATAATTCGAGCATCCACTATCAATAATCCAAATACTATAAGAATTGTCAGTAATTGGAGAATGATCCATGAACAACTTACTTTCATCCTCAACTTTCTCAGACAGATTGGCATGGTTATGTTCATCTCTTTGTTTGGCACAACAATATGCTTCAGTGTGGCCGGACTTCTTGTAATAACAATATTGCAAGTCACTCTTGGGCTGACATGACTCACTAAATTGTCCTCTACCTTTATTGCGGCCTCGACCTATGCCACGAAATCCACCTCTTCCTCTACCTTTACCAGGAAAATTTGAGGATTTTTCTTTGGAGAAAGAAGACTCCTCTTTCACCTGGAATGATTTTTATTCAAACTTCTCATAAGACATGTTTATACTATCATCATGACCTAACAAAGAACCAATTAATTCATCAAATGTATAGTCAGATAAGTCCTTGAATTCTTCGATAGCAGCAACCATATGCTCAAACTTACTGGTTAAAGACCTCAAAACCTTTGCTACAACAGTTTCATCAGTAATTTTTTCTTGATAAGACTTCATAAGATTAACAATTACAGAGACTGACAGCTATAGTCTTTCATGAATTCACCCTCTTTCATGTTTAAAGTTTTAAAATCATGGCATAAAGTTTGTAATTTAACTACAACTACCTTCTTATATCCCATATACTTCTGCTGCAAAATTTCCCAAGCTTCATTGGAAGTCTCCGTTGCTGAAATTTTGGGAAAGATATCATCATGAAGGGATTGATGAATGAAGAATAACGCCTTCAAATCCTTCATATGGTTTTCCTGTAGTTGTTGTGCATGACCTTCCTCCAGGTCCGAAAATCCATTCTCCACCAAGTTCCAAAGCTCTTGAGACTTAAAAAGAGTCTTCATCTTAAGACTCCAAAACTTATAATTCACCCCTTTAAAGATTGGAAGAGGCTGAGAATTTGAATTAGTGTTCACTACCATTTTATTCTCATTCGAAGATGATGGATTTCTCTCTTACATTTTACAATCTCTCTTTCTCACCATCTCTCTGACTCCCAGGTGAAGAAACCTAGCTTCTATGGATACCAATATTGTTGGAATAAAAGAAAGTAAAAGAAGAAGACAAACTGATGTGAAAGAAAAGACTCATACTATTTTTTTACTTCTCAATTCAACTACATAAAACAAGACGACCTAGTGCCATTTTATAGGCTTACAACTTAACAACTAAACCTAAAAAATAGGAACTAAAGATAGTGGCAAAGCAGGGGTAAAACACTGCTAACAACTTGCTCATTAATTTGCTAATATTGTAAATAGAAAAAATACAGAAATTGACTTAGTAAAACTTAATTCCACTTAATACTAAAAAACAGGACCATAACAAGACTCTGTACATTATGAAAGAATTAGTCAACAATTAATTTAGATAAATTGATTGACTTTGTGGTTTATGTGTTTATCCTTTTATGGTACTTCATATCTTTTTTTATTTTCTTCTAGCCTCCTCTTTCTTTACTGTATCTATTCCTTCTATTTGCATAAGTAGAGGGACAGTCCTTACCATATTCTTCACTCAAAGCTATATAAAAGATTTTCATTTTCACAAGAGAGATAGCGATAGGAATTTCCTAAGAAGTCGATTTATCAATAAATTTATATAACCATATAACAATTAATTTGTTAATAATTTTATGGTGCCTAAAATGTATGGAAACCGATATCAATGATTTTATAGTATTTAAACTATATAAAACCCCGTGGTATCTAAATTGTATATAAATTGGTATTAATAATTTTATGGTGTTTAAACTATATAAAAACTGGTACATCAATAATTTAATGGTGTCTAAACTGAATAGAAATTGGTATCAATAATTTTAGGGAGTTTAAACTTATAGAAACTAATATATGAATAATTTTAGGATGTTTGAATTGGATAGTAATTGGTATCAATAATCTTATGATATTAAGACTTTATAGAAACTAATATATCAATCATTTTATGGTATCTATTAGAGTGAGTGTCCTACTAATTTTAATATTTTACTCTACTGGTTGTCTATATAAAAACTACGACCTGTACCTCTACAGGTTTTAACCCCAACTTCACTATAACTCTTAAGACTCAACAATCAATAATATTACAAGACTTCTTGTAAAACTAGGAATTAAAACTTCTAACTCCTATACATCAAAAACACAAATATTTCCAATATAAGTGTTCCCAAGTCTTCGAGTTCCTTAACTTGAAGACACAACTCCTAACTGAGTTTATAGATCACTGAGACTAGAAAAATGACTCATTACAACTCAAATAACCTACTTACTCCAAATAGTTTAAGACTTGCTAAGTAAAGGACCAGGTTCTTCTTTAAGTAAGTGAACTATTTTGCTGATTGTTGATTATCTTATCAGTGCGGGAGTGAAAACTTTTAATCTCATTTCTTGTATTTAAATCAACACCTGATGGAGTCTTTTAGTTGATGTACTATTCTATCTTCAATAGGACTCCTAGGTAGTTTCAATCTTTTTGTTGCTACCAGAGTAGAACTCTTCTCCTTTATCTTGTAGAACTCTTTGATCAACTCAACTTCTGAATAATGCAATTATCTTTTCCTTAATCATAGCATTTGAAACAAATCTGAGTTTCCTTATTTATCCACTCTTGTCCTAATTACTGTCCACCTTGTAATAATTTCAACATATAGCTTAGGTGATAGTAGTTGTTTCACTTGTGTGGAACAGCTTGCAAAAAATGTTTCATTCAATACGTCCATCATCAAAACTTCACATTCCCTAACAAATTCCCCTTTTTCGAACAAATTCCCCCTTTTTAATGATGAAAAACTTAGCAGCACAATATCTTTCACTTAATCCTGACATACTCAGTAAAGGACTATAAATAGAAGATCACAAAATGAAATAGGACACAGGTTAGTCAATTGAGTTATAAGCATTGTATAATCTATTTTTTCCCTTTTTGACATCATCAAAAAGCTGGTCCAAGCAATGAAAAATAGTTTAATAATTCAAGGCCATTGAGCTATCACTAAAACAAACAAGAGTTAGAGCAAAAGAATAGCTATGCATTAATTTAAACAGAATTAGAACATATTAAGCAACAAGGTCCATTTCATTTATAAAACCAGATACAATTATATTAACCTAGTAGCAACAAATAGTGAACCATTAAGGACCAGGAACCAGCAAGGAAAATAGGCTAAAGGCACTAAGAGGAGGATTAAGTAGATGAGGGTGAGGGAATAAAGGAGGTTACCTTCCTAATAATATCAGCATTGTCAACTCTTTTCTTTTCTAAAGTAGCTGTGAGGGAAGCAATTTGGGCTCGAAGGACCTGTTTCTCTTCCTCATGAGTAGCCTGGGTAGCCTGCAATGCAGCTTGTGCTACTTCTACTTCACCTTACTTGGCAGCAAGAGCATTCTTCAACCTTTGAATAGAATTGTGAGCACTCCTCGTAGCAACAAGTAACATAGAATGGTTCACAGATCCAATAACATCCTTTATTGTCTGCAGTAACTACACTTTCACGGGGACATAGAAATCCTCAAAAGCAGGTGCAAGCCAGAACTCATATGGCAAAGCATGACTATTTACATCTTGGATTAAAACCCTTTTCATGTGCTTGATGATGAGTCTGGGAAGGCCTATTAGAATCTGAGATTTTAACAGTTCCTTCAAGGTGAGATCAAGGAAATTGGCAACTATTCTTTTTTCCTGTCTAGAAAGAATCATTTTGTGAACCATATAAAAATAAAATTGATAGAGAGGGGACATCTCATTCTTGAGGACTCTACGATGAGTAAGGAGAAGAGGATTTCCAGAGAATTTTTTTGAGATATCAAGAGCTAATGGGAGATTTTCAAGAGGAGGCCAAGCACCCTTCACATAATGACCCCAACCCCCAATAGGAACATTTAAAATTCAACTCAGATCAGCAGGATAAAGGTTAATGGTTTTCCCATTGGTAGAGAACATCTCACCAATTGCAACCACATTAGTGTAAAACACATAAACTTCATTTTTTCCAACTTTCTTTGATGATCACCTTGTAGAAACAAGTGTGACCACCCCTGAGCTCTCAACTTTATGACCAAAATATCCATATTAGGTCCCTCAAAACTAGTGAAAACTCTACCCTAGCCAACTTTTATTTTTTAAAAGTGAAGGACATGAGTTGACTGAGAAGTTTTATCAGTAGCAGTTTCCACATCAAAATCAAAATCAACAACAAAAGTAGGGTTAGCCTCCGGAGAGAGTTCAGCAGAAGTATCAGGCAGAAAGTCAGAGTCAGAGGAGCTAGAAGAAACAAGTTTCTTACCGTTTCTTTAACTGTGAGAAACTCTTTTTGCAGGGGAAGCTTTGGATGAAAATGGAGCCTTGGAGTGAGAGGAGGGTTTCAAAGATGAAGATGTTTTTGGAGTAAAGGTTGATTTTATGTGAGAGAATAGTTGGGGATGTTTTTCTATGATTGTTTTTCTCTTACGCTTTGACCAAAGAAGAATATCAGGCGAAGAAGCAGGAGGAGAAGGAGAACCAGAAGTAGGTACACATTTCCGTTTGTTAGCCTGAAGTGCTTTTTCCAAGAAAGAATATTCTTGTTTCTTTTTACCTCGTGTATGAGCAGTTCGAGGAGAAGGAGCAACAGGGAAAGGCTTTACTAGAGCAGTCTCATCAACATCAACATTAACAATAATAGAAATGGAAGAGGGTTTTTGTTTTAGTTTAGATCTAGAGCATCGAGAAATTATATCTACAATAGGAAGATCATCGCGATCAAGAATCTGAAGATGGATTGGAGGTGGCAGTGCAGATTCAGAAGAAGATGAGGGTTTTGAAGAAAAATAAGCAAAAAGGTTTGCAAATTCTTAAACATTGCAAAATTGATAGCTTGATAGAAATTTGGGGATGAATTAGAGGGGGTAAGGTAATATTAGGTTGAAGAATAATGGCTTTTGAAGGAGCAGAAGTAGAGTCAGTGAATGATGAAGAAGAGGATGCCATAGTGATAAAAGAGGAGAGCAGTGATTTTGATTTTGTTTGCGAATGATAAATAATGAGAAGAGAAGAAAATGTATTTAAAGTGAAGAAAGAGAGAATATGAGGCATTGGTGAATTGTATTGGATGAAGGAAACGTGATGATTAAATGTTCATCTCTAATGGGAAAGATCAGTCAGCCTTTTAAAAGAAGGAAACTTTTGGGTTTTCGACGGTTTGAGTGTAACAAAAAGGACCATGTAGATAACTTGTTTCCTTTTATGCTACTATGGGTAATCAATAATCATACCTGAAATCTGAGGAGAAAATGGACAATATTACCTTGATGTTCTAGTCTTTCTGCAAAATCAAAACATAGCTGAGTTAATTTACCCTAAAATCTTGGAATTAAGATACATAAGTAAATGTGTAAGACTGAATTAATCAATAATCACTTAGGAAAAACTTATTATAATCAATCATTGAGGGAGATTTATACAATTCTAATCATCCCCAAGGCTAACCTATTTCTTTCAAAGTGTTCTCTACTCAAAGCCTTAGTGAATATATCAACAATTTGCTCCTCTGTAGAACAAAACATAATTGATATATGTCCTTTTCAACATTGTCTCTAAGGAAGTGATGACGAATATCAATATGCTTAGTTCTCTTATGTTGGACAGGATTTTTGGCAATATTTATAGCTCTTGTGTTATCACAAAAAATAGGAACATACCCAACATCTACCCCAAAATCCAGAAGTTGTTTTTTGATCCACAATAACTGAGCATATCATGATCAAGCAGCAATATATTCAGCCTCAGCAGTAGACAAAGCTACTGAGTTTTACTTCTTTGTGGACTAGGTAATCAGATATGATCCTAAGAAGTGTGCCAAACCTTTAGTGCTTTTCCTGTCCACCAAATATCCACCATAATCAGTATCAGATTATCCTATCAAATTAAAGTTACTACCTTTGGGATACCATAAACCAAGATCACTTGTTCCCTTCAAGTATTTGAAGATTCTTTTCAATGATTTTAGATGTGATTCTTTGGGCTTTGCTTGAAACCTAGCACACTGCCCTACACTGAACACAATGTTAGGCCTACTTGCTGTGAGGTACAATAATGACCCTATCATTTCTCTATACATCTTTTGCTCCACAACAGGACCTGTTTCGTCCAAATCAAGCTTTGTGGCAGTGGCAATAGGAGTACTGATCTCTTTTGCCTCTTCCATGGAGAATCTTTTGAGAAGTTTTTTGGCATACTTCTATTGATGGATAATTATCACTGATGTTGACTGCTTTATTTGCAATCCCAAGAAGTAAGTCAGTTCCTCCATAATGCTCATCTCAAATTCACAACTCATAAGTTTGGCAAACTCATGAGTCATGTTCATATTGGTTGAACCAAAAATAATGTAATCCACATATACCTACACAACTAACAAATCCTTTCTATTAGTTTTCAAGAAAAGGGTACTGTCAATTTTACCTTTGGTATGACCATGCCCTAGTAGAAACTTTCACAGTCTCTCATACCAAGCCCTTGGAGCTTGTTTCAACCCATACAAGGCCTTATCCAATTTATATACATGATCAGGAAACTCTTTGCTTTCAAATCAAGGAGGTTGCTTAACATACACCTCCTCTTTGAGAATGCCATTCAAGAATGCACTCTTCACATCCATCTGATAGACAATACAATCCAGATAAGCAGCAAAGGAAACAAGTAATCTTATAGCTTCAAGTCTAGCTACCGGAGTAAAAGTCTCATGAAAGTCAATTCCTTCTTCTTTGTTATATCATTGGACCACTACTCTTGCTTTGTTTCTTCTGATTATTCCATACTCATAAAATTTATTTTTGTACACCCACTTAGTCCCAATTACTGATCTATATTTTGAGAAAGGAACTAAGTGTTATACTTTTCTTCTCTCAAACTGATTTAATTCTTCCTGCATGGCTATGATCCAATAAGCATCAAGCAATGCTTCAATTACCTTTTTTAGTTCAAGCTCTGCTAGGAATGCCTCAAGGGAACACATACTTCTTAATCCAGACATTGTAGTGATCCCAGAGGTGAGGCAAGTGAGAACAGTCTCAATAAGGTGTGATCCTTGATACTTGTATCCTTTTGGGATCAAACTTAGTAAGCTACTAGGATCACTACTGATGTTCTTATCTTGGGTAGTTGGTGGCTTAGTTTCACTTGTCATTGTGCCTTCAGCATCAGTTACCCCTGTTGAGGTACCTCCATGTTTGGTAGCTCCAGTCGATGAACCAGGTTGTGTAACCTGTTCTCATTATCACTTCTTTCCTACAGGTTAGTCTTAACATAGGATTCATCAAAGATCACATGCATGCTTTCTTCAACACAGTTAGTTCTATTGTTTAAAACCCTATAAGCCTTACTATGAAGTGAATAGCCTAAGAAAATTCCCTCATCACTTTTAGCATCAAATTTTCCCGGATTATCCTTTCCATTATTGTGTGAAACATTTACAACCAAAGGTTCAAAAGTGAGAAATGTTAGGTTTTCTTCCTTTTAGTAATTCATAGGGGTTTTTTTCTAACAAAGGTCTGATCATGCATCTATTTATGATATATTCTATAGTACTTATTGCCTCAGCCCAAAAGTTTTTAGAAATATTTGCTGCAAGCATAATTGTTTTAGCCATATCTTCCAAGGGTCTATTTTTCCTTACCACCACTCTATTTTGTTATGGTGTTCTAGGAGCTGAGAAGTTATGATATATACCATTTACTAAACAAAATTCTATGAACTTTACATTCTCATATTCTATACCATGGTCAGATCTTATGGAAACTAATGAAGTGCTCAGTTTCTTTTCAATTTTCTTAATGAAAATTTTTAAGACATCGAAGTCATCTAATTTAGAGGCTAGAAACAATGTCTAGATGAACCTAGAATAATCATCAACAATTACAAAAACATACATTTTTTCACCTATGCTTTAAAGTCTTATGGGTCCACAGAAGTCCATATGAACCAGTTCAAGGTACTTGGTAGCGATAACATGGTTCTTTGACTTAAAAGAAGATCATATCTACTTCCCTCTTACACAGTCACTACATAGCTTTTTTTCCTTGAACTTGGTCTTGGGTAATCCCAATACCATATCTTTGGAGAAAAGTATGTTTAGTTGTTTCATACTTGCATGACCAAGTCTCCTGTGCCAAAGGAGGGGATCATTTTCTATCACACTTTAACAAGTCAACTCAGGTCCTAGTAGTGCCATGATGTCATCTTTGTATACATTTTTGTATCTCCTTGCATTAAGCACAATCTCTTTGGTGTCCATCCTTTTGACTTTAACTCCTGCAGCATTAAAAATAACTTTATTACCTTTGTTACATAGTTGTGAGATGCTCAGCAGGTTATGCCTTAATCCTTCTACAAGATATACATCCTCCAATACTTTTGACTCAGATGAGCCAATTTTTCAAACTCCAATAATGATTCCCTTTTTTCCATCACCAAAAGAAACTCCTCCTCCATCAAATTTGGAGAGTGAAAGGAACTTTTTCTTATCTCCAATTATGTGTCTTGAGCAAGCACTGTCTAAGTACCAGTGCCTTTTGCTTCCTTTCAACTTCTCCTGCAAAAGAAATCAACGGTTAGACTTATGAACCCAGAAATGCTTAGGTCCTATTTTATGAGTGAAAGGATGAATTAAATTTCTTTTAGTCCATTCAGGCAATATGTAGTGCAACCTATTTCTCTGACTAGAACTAGTTTTGTTCTTTTTGATCTTAGAAAATCTGTTAGCTAGGTTTTGACTATTTGATCTGCTTTTAGCACCCACTAGACATTCAGTGGTGGGATGTCCAAGGTTGCCACAGATATAACATAAATCTTTAGGATCATCATAACTTTTGTGGAATCCCAACATTATATTTTCATTGTAATTTCCTTCACTCACTTGTGAATAATTCTTGAGGAGTTTGTCCACCTATTTTCTCTTTTAAGATCAAGTTTTAGTTTAGAAACTTCTTGACTCAACTTATTCATTTTTTTAGTTAAATCATGGCATTCCTATTTGTATTTAAGTAGCTCAAGTTCAACATTTTCTTGTTCTTTACTCACAAACTTTTTTCCATTTTTAGTGAGAATTTGAGAACTTCAGACGTAAGATCATTGTTTGAATTTTCAAGTCTTGCAACCTATTTCTTAAGAGTGCAATTTTCCCTGTCAACTATACTTGTGCAAGCCTTTAAATCAATGAGATCAAATTTGAGACTTGCAAGACTGCTGAACAATTCATCCCTATCAGAAGTTAATTCTTGGAAGTCATCAATCAATGCACTCATCAAGAAAATAAGTTTTGGTTTTGAAAAACAATTGCAGGTTTTCTTTGAGTTCAAGTTTACTTACCTCAAAAGCATCATCTTCTTTAAGTCTGAGTCTCCAAGAGCCATGAATGCAGTTTCATCAACTTCATCTTCATCTGAATCAGATCCCCAGGTTGCTATCATTGCATGTTCCTCATTTCTTTTTCCCTTTTCTTTCAGTTAGTTTTCAGCCTTTCCTTCTTTAATTTTATTTCCCTCTCTGATATTATGATCAGTTTTGCCACACTTGAAGCAACTATTTGGATTGTCATTGGAACATTTTTTACTACTTGTTCCTTTTTTCTTCTTAAATAATTTGTTGAAGTTCTTAGTTATGAAAGCAGCTTGTTCCTTATCAAGTTCAAATCCCTCATCACTATTAGAAGCTTTCGATGCCAAGATTTTCTCTGGAGGTACTTGTTCTTTGGTTCCATCAACTTTCATTTCTAAGTCCTTAAGTTCCCTACTAGTTCATCCAGGGTCATACTTACAAGATCCTTATTTGCCTCCCTAATTGTAGTCACCTTAACATTCCATTTTGATTTAGGCAATACCATTAGTACCTTTTCGACTTGTTCCTCCTCAGAGGTGACCTTTCTTAAGGAAGTCAACTCATTTGTTAAGGTGGTAAGCCTTGTCATGATTTCATGTAGGGTTTCATTTTTCTTTATTTTAAATGCCTCCTACTTAGTGAAAAAAAGAGAAATCCTAAATTTTCTTACTTGAGAGGTACCTTCATGAGCATTCACCAGTGCATCCCAAATTTGCTTAGTAGTAGTGTAGGTTGATACCCTATTGTATTCAGCAGGTCCTAATCCATAGACCAAGATGTTCTTGGTCATAGCATTTTTCTTCAAGGCCAATAAGTCATCAGGAATAAATTCACTCCTTACATTCTTGACTGGTTCACTATCAACCAACTTCATTGGAATAGTGGGACCATCAGTAATCCTATCTCATAATTCATAGTCTTCACCTTTGATTAACATCTCCAACCATGTTTTGCACCAGATAAAGTGAAAGTTATTAAAGAGTGGAGGTCTAGTAGTTGATTGACCTTCACTGTGACTAGTAGGAGGTGCAAAATTTATCATTGATTTTTTCTTAGTTGCTAGCCTTATTTAAGACAACCTCGCTTTGATACCACTTGTAAGAGTGTGTGCCCTACTAATTTTAATATTTTACTCTATTGGTTGTCTATCTGTGGAACAAGTAAGTAAACGTGGTTCACAGAAGTAAAAGCTGAACACAATGTTTATGCATAGAAAACGCCCCGCTAAAGAAAGGTGTAAAAAACCATGACTTGTACCTCTATAGGGTTTAACCCAAACTTCAATATAACTCTTGATCCTCAACAATCAACAATATTACATGACTTCTTGTAAAACTAGGAATTAAAACTTCTAACTCCTATGCTACAAAAACACAAATCTTTCCTAGATAAGTGTTCCCAAGTCTTCGAGTTTCATAACTTGAAGACACAACTCCTAACTCAGTTTATAGATCACTGAGACTAGAACAATGACTCATTACAACTCAAAGAACCTACCTACTACAATCAGTCTAAGACTTACAAAGTAAAGGACCAGGTTGTTCTTCAAGTAAGTAAACTGTTTTACTGATTGTTGGTTATCTTATCAGTGCATGAGTGAAAACTTTCAATCTCATTTTTTGTATTTAAGTCAACACCTGATGGAGTCCTTTAGTTGATGTACTCTTCTATATTCAATAGGACCTCCAGGTAGTTTCACTCTTTTTGTTGATGCCGCCTCTCTCTTTTTTAGATTAAGTAGAACTCTTCTCCTTTATCTCGTAGAACTCCTTGATCAACTCAACTTCTGAATGATGAAATTATCTTTTCCTTAATAGTAGCATTTGAAACAAATCTGAGTTTCCTTGCTTATCCACTCTTATCCTAATGCACTGTCCACCTTGTAATAATTTCAACATACAGCTTAGTTGACAGTAGTAGTGTCACTTGTGTGGAACAACTTGCACAACATGTTTCATTCAATACGTCCATCATCAAAACATCACTTTCCCTAACAAATTCCCCTTTTTTGAACAGTGTCTGAATCATATTGATATTACTATATGAATAGTTGTTTTTACTAATAAAGGAAGGGTAGAACAAATATTCCTTTGGAGAAAAACTATGAAATTATTCTAAAAAAATCAATGGCATCTTACTAGATACAAAAAAGAGAGAACTGTTTATTAAAAAAAAACAAAGAGAGAGAAAAAGAATTATGGATTGGTTGAATTAGGAGAAATTAAGGGAAAGAGAAAATAATTGAGGATTGGTACAATAAATTTGGAGAAATTATAGGAAAGAAATACTTACCCTTATTTGGTTAGCTGTTTTACTCTCTCTTTTTTTAATTTATTCTATATATTTTATTAAATTTTTATTGGTAGATTTAGTAAAATGAAAACTATTGATAATTTTTGTAATATTGACTCGTAAATAGTATATGTCACGACCCGAACCGAGATCCTGGCCACGATGGGCATCCTGAACCATAAAGTTCCCAGCGCCCTTTTCTATCTGGCAATTATGCACACTATTCATATACTATAAAGAAATGCGGAAAAGATAATAAAACAGAAACATGGTCGTTTTATTACTTCAACTGAATAATACAAATTTTAATTCATAAACCTTCGAAAACACATGACACATTTCTGCAAAATCTCTACTAACTGAAAGTCAATATCTGCCTAAAAATGGGGACAAGGCCTACAGTCGAACCATGAATTATAATCAAATAATATTATCTCCATAGACATGTCCTTCCAAAATAAAGGAGGCTCACCAACTGTAAACTTCTAACAAATCAATCTACGGCTTAGCAGGACCCAGGGACTGTACCTCAAATCAAATATAGGAGGTCAATACAAATATACTGGTATGCAGAAAAATCCAATAACAAATTACTGGTATATAAAGTAAGTGAGAGCATTTCATGAAAAGTATGCCATCATAAAACATTTGAAAATCAATGGGCATAATAAATAGGCTTTTAAATCATTTCTGTAAATCACAACTCAACATCTTTGTCTTAGTTCTGAGCTAGGTGGTACTCTCTAAAAGTCTAATATTCTACGGGCTATATGGAATTCGCCCTTGACTTGGTGGCCAAGCCCTCAACCCAAATTTGCCACAAAGCTTGGAGTTTTAAATTCTGATACGCTACAGGGCACTAGGCCAGCGTACAATCCCTCGTAGTGACATAATAATCTATATCGACAAAACACAGTTTCGGGCAATGAGTTTTCAGAACTCGTGCCTTATTCGAGTAACCACCTAATATCTCTTAAGTTCATTTTTAACCTTTTCTGAACATGTATCTTTCAAAACTCAAATTTTGAAAATATAATTGAAATCTGGCTTTTATTCTATTCCAAGTCTGTTATGGCATTATCTGATTTTGGTATTGTCATACCAAGACTTGTAAGTCATAAGTCTAAGCCATATCATAATATTATCACAGTTCTTACATTTAAAACAATGTTCAGACCACCAAAACATTCAAACAAAATAAGAGGACTCATATTTCAAAATATATATTAAACTACGCAAAGACTCTCTTTTCAATATTTAAACCAATGGTGGTCAATTTCTCAAAACAATATGCAATTTCTTCGATTATTATGTTTTGCATTTGAAAAAAAGAAAAGAAAATATCCCTCTCTTCAATTCATAAACAACATAAAGTTTATAATTGATAGTAAAACCCTTGGCCCATTCTTTAAATCGTGCAATTGAATAACCCTTAACTTGAAAATCAAAAAGGTACAGAATAAGAGAGGGAAATTTGTTCTTCATGCTCTCAGTTCATACTTCAAAACTGAAAACACATTTATACACATTTATACATATACACGAGTAAAGTTTGAATTCAACATAAGGCCTCAAGACCAAAATCATGTATCATCGGAAGGATTTACAATGCTTACTTTTTAATGTAATTCAAGTTGTTCATGAAAACATGATTTCTCAACATTCAAAACATTAATATAATGATTTAGCCATGTCTATGTAGTTTAGGAAAGCCCTACATACATTAATTGATGAAGAATTCATGAAAAAGTTGATCCCTAGAGCTTGAATGTTTAATCCTAAGTTTTTTTGAAAGATGAACTCGTGATTTAAGAGAGTTAAAACGTTACTAATGGCCCTAATTTCATCTATAGATGTTTAGGGATGGTTTTGGAACGTAAAAATACTTGGTTTCCCTTGAAATAACTTAAAAGGGAGTTCATACACCATAGAACATAGGGTTTGCGGTGCAAACCCCATGATAAAACTTAAGGTTTGTGTTGCACAACCTATGGCAAACATTAAAGTTTGCAGCACCTAAGCCATCACCGATCCTAGACAGTGTCTCATTCAAATACTCATAACTTTTGACTTCGGACTCAAATTAACGAACGGTCAGAGGCGTTGGAAAGAAGACTCGAAGATCTTTCATTTGATATATAGTACGCCCTCTAACTCATCATATTATATATGTAATAGTCGATGGAATTTGACATAAGTTGAAACATTAACTAAAACTTAATTGATAGGAAAGTTTTCAACTCGTCTTTGAGTTAGAGAATTTTTTGTGACCTCAATTCCTATTCAAAGGTATTACCACACTATAGAATTGATCAACACACATATATTACTGGGAATCATTTGGTTTGGGTCTGTACACGTAGGAACAACATTTTAACTTCTAGACCAAATGTGAGGGGTGTTTCATTATCTCCCCCTAGGGATAATTCATCCCCGAATAATGGGTACGGATTTGTTAAAGTTCTACAAGTATTTAATAAGGAATGTAACTTTGCATTGAACATTTTTTCTCAACAAGATATACAAAGGAATCAAAACAGCTTCATGATAACCCCCAGTAAAATGCATAAGCATGACGCATGAGGTAGTAAAACTTTACATAGGGATGGCTTTGCACCCGAGTTATGTTAATCATAATCATCACCACACAAGGCATGAGTATATTTGGTGATCATGTAACACCCTACATCTTTCAAACTAAAAATTTACCTGTTGTTCTTGTGTGCGTAAACTCTAAAGAAATGATTTCCAAGTGATTATAAGTGTCATGATTATTATCCTCGTGTTTGAAGTGCTTTTGAGGTGAAGAGTGCTCATAGGAATCACTTAGAGAAAAGTTGAGCTAAGAACCTTTGATTTGGCTAAATCCTTGTACTCGATTTTATAAGAGTATACTTTGAACATGTATAACTTTTGATAAACGTAGTTGAAGCTAAATACCCACATAATTGAAGATAATTGAACCAGATTTCCAACGATACCAATTTTGCCTAAATCCGATACCCGAGCAAAAAGTTATGATTATTTTCGTTAGAACCAGTAGTTGCGTGTTATAAGCATGATACACATGCTCCATTTCACCCCTATAGGGGCGTGTGATAGAGAATATGATGCACTCTCTATTTCAGCGCTTCAGAGCATGCGACGTATGCTCCATTTCTCCTCTTATTTTCCAGTTTCTGAATCTACTTAATTGGGGGCAATTAGTACATTTATCTCACCCAAAAACCATTCAAAACACAAGATTTGAGCCCCTAAGAGAATTTTGCATCATTATTCTCTTCTATTCACTTCAAGAAAACCCTAGAGCCCCAAAGATCAAGAATCAAACTCTTAAGTCAAGAATTCCAAGAAACTAATCTAGATTCGGGTTGTTATTCTTTGAACTAAGTAATCTAATGTACGTGGGATTATCCCAAACCCCATGCGCATTGATTTTGGGTTATCAAATTAGTTTTAAAGAATATATATTTGTATATACAAAATTGTTTCAAGATCATTGATAAACTTGCATTGAAATTATTACATCTTGACGAAGTGTTATGAAAATTATGGTATGAAACCCCTAATCTTGAATTGTTTTTAGTGTGACATGATGGTGATTAAATTTTGAACTTAAATGAGAGCATGGTATATGTGATTCCCTCTTTTACTATGAAATTATATCGAATTTACATTTTGGGAAAGGATTACGCAAAATTGTTAAATGTTGAGCCTATTATGTATAGATTTCACCATTTTCATGAGATAATGGAAGAGTACTTTACTTGTTTTATGATGATCATGATTATATTTTAAAATGTCTTGAAAGTGATTGAAAAGGGTGACCCCCATATAATAAGTATTGAAAATGGTTGATTTGTTTCAACTAATTTGAAATATGAATATTTGTTCAAATTATAGAGCTTTTGGGTTGTTAATAAAGCTCTTCTAAAATAAGATAAGGGCAGTAGATATATTGTGACATGACTTGCAGGTCGGGGTATGAAAATACCAAATTTTTTATGTGCTCGAATGATATTAAGAAAGAAAGAATGATTCAAAGAAGAGTTGGTTTAAAGGATCTAAAATTGGGCTTAAGAGAATTAGATGGTTACCCCAAGAAGGCATGATCCATACAGTTCATTCCCCTAGAACATGACTTTATGACACAAGTTTATGTTGTCCAAAAAGGGAGATTGTATGTTGGTGAAGGCCCTGTGGCATAGTAGATAAGTAGATACTCCAACACTTGCAGCAAGCTTGGGTTGGGGGTTGGCCACCAAGTCAAGGACTGATTCCATACAGCCCATGGAATAGCAGAGTTATAGGGTGTGCCATCTTGCTCAGAAGTAAGATAAAGAGTTGAGTCATGAATTGCAAAATATGTTTGAAAGTTTTAAATTATGCTCATGTGTTTTTCAAGTATTTTATGATGACATGTGATTTATGAATTATTCTTACCTATGTTTTGTATAAATGTATATTTTTTTGACTGTTCTACGAACCAATACATTTGTATTGGCCCCTATATTTCAGGGTCTAAGGCTTAGTCCAGAGGTCCCGCTAAGTCGTAGATTTATCAGACAGAAGTGTGCAGTTGGTAAGCCTTCTTTATTTCGAAAGACTTATTTTTAGAACATTGTTATTTCATTTTGGTTTTAGGTCCGACTGGGTCCTTGTCACAGTTTCAGACAAGTTGTTAATTTCTGATGTATTCGAGATTTCGCAAACTGAAATAGATGTTGTCTAGATATTTATGGATTTCATTTTGTATTGTTAATTGAAATCAGGACATAACTATGATTGTATTTTCTTAATTTCGACATCTTTTCTTTATTGTTTGTGAATGGTGTTCAGGAGTACCAGATAGAAAGTGGCGCCGAGACTTTATGGTTCGGGATATTTGTCGCGGCTAAGGTCTTGGCTTGGATTGTGATAGATCATAGGCCTGATTTACATCGGTACTAATCATGAAATAAGATTATGTAGAAAACAAGAAATCGAAGCATTCTCCACCTTACACGATACAAAGAATGGACCTTAAACATAGGGACGCTAATAACCTATGCCCCAAATAATAATTAAATAACATACTACATTATCTCCAACCTATAATTCTCCCCTGAGCCATCTAACCACAAGAGTTTGAGCCCCACAGCAAAATACTTCTATGTTGAAGCCTAGCCTGGAGTAAAAATGTGCTAACTCAAATTACGGGACCCTATGCACTACATCAAATTAAGAAATCACCTCTCCTCATCACTATGATCCAATAACCTCAAGTCTTAATTCAAGGAGTACTAACCATATGGCACATTGGTTTGTGTTTTTATCAATCACAACATTAAAGCCTATCATTACTACTCTCACTTCATGGATCTCCCCACTAAGACGAGCAAATTCTATCACTCTCACAAAGATTTTCGCCACATATCTCCTTCCTAACTATTTCATGTAATGAAAGTTTATCTCATTTTCCCCCCTTCTCCTATAACCTTAGATCAACAAAATCACTTAAAACTTTTCAACTTTAAGAACATCTACTCCCCTACCTAACATATTACTACACTTTCATAACCACAATCATACTTACATATGGAGGGTCAGTAAAGGACCAGAGCATAAGCATCATGAAAGGGAGTAATACTATTTGGTTGTAACAGATACTTATTGCACTACTCAAGGAGGGACATGACGTGAAGATACGATAGAATAGACATGAAGTGCTTCAGATTTCAAATGTCTGGATCATTAGTTGAGAGACGCGCTAGCATAAACACAACATAACTTGAGTCGTACAATATTTGGCCGAAATTCATATAGCCATGGCATAGACAAGGATTTCTACTTGGAGCTATTGCTAATCATTTTCAGAGCTGAGATAGTCATGATTTTGCATAAACTTTATCACTTTGGGCTAAACTTGACGTAAAATGATTCGGTAACATATAGAAGGTATAGTTTCTTAGAACCATACATTATGTAAGACATGAATTATTTTTTTGATCATGAGACACATAACATAGATCTTGGATACTTGGAATATTGGATCACTGAGGGACATTATTACTTGTAGTTTGGAGGTCGGGACATGACATGAGTTACATAGAGTGCTAAAAACTTAGACATTGGTAGGACTGTAATACATAAGACATTGGTAGGTGTCCATTCAAATCAAAGTAGGAGGAGCTTGCTTGAATAGGGATTGATTTATCAGGATTCTTACTTTAAACATGACACCACAAGAAAATTCGAGAATTACTTTATTCCATCATCTTCCCTTAGATCAAAGTCACGCTCCTAAACTTACAGACATAACCTCACATCAAAACCTATAGCCACAATTCTCAACACAAAAGAAACATCACCATATACTTAAACTCTAAACTCTCCCAGGTGAACTATACTATGAAGGCCTTGCTTTCCTGAAATGCTACTTATAACTTTCGCTAGCATCTATAGCCATCACCCTAAAACTCACACTCACGTGAGCATACATATCGACACACCTTATCACATAACAATTTATTCTCCATCACTTAACATAGTCTCATTAAAACTCTAATCGCATAACATATAACTTAACAAAATTTTTAAAACCATACAAAGGCACATACTTCCTACCTATATTTCCTCAATTCAACTCTAAAGTATAACATATAGGGATGGCAATGGTGCAGTGCGGATTTTTTTTAAACCTGCAAATTTTAAAACCTCACTGCACCTCATTGCATCACCTTTAAACCTGCATAAAACCGCCCCACAATCATACCCGCACATACCCGCCCCGCCCCGCCCCATTTTTTGTTATTTTTGTTTTTTTGTATTTTTAAAAAATTCATAACTCCATTGAAAATCATAATATTTCTAAATCGACAACTAGAAAATAATAACAAATAATTTCTATTATATTTTTCACTAAGAAATTGTCAAAAAGTATCAAGTGTACAAGTAATAATCAAATATCATATATTTTTAAAATGAATAGAGATATTAAAAAGCTATAAAATTATTTATTTGTAGTGTTATACATGTCATTTTGAGTATCATAAAATTTTAAGTAAAGAATGCATATAATTTTAGGTATATTCACGAATATAATACTAATTTTTAGCTTTTTAAATTTAAGCCCACATATACCCGCAACCCGCACCATTTAAAAAAAAACTTACTTTAACCCTTACCACCCCACATAGCTTAAAACCCACACCGCCCCGTATAGCTTAAAACCAGCATTTCTCCGCACCCACACCGCCCCATGGCCATCCCTAATACTATACAACCATTCTATAGACTTCTTCATACTACAAAATTCAAAAATGTGATCTAGGTACACGTGATACTCACACACATCAAACCTTATCTAACAACATGCTACCTCGGGGTTCAACTTATTCTTATATACTCACGCTCTTATCTATTTAATGATTCAACCGCAATTCATCATTTTACTCTTGTTCTCATGTATACATATACATCACAATTGTCCACTCATTATTCCACAATTTGTCAATCTAGGTTATTGCACACATCAAGTTAAGCCTACTACTTACTCCCACAAAATATACATCATTAATCTTAAGCTACTATCCTTTTTACCACAACCCATATCTAAACTTCAAGCCTATAGTCTACAATCAATCATGTACCACCCATGAAGCATGCCACATACTATACTAGTCCATCAAATCGGTAAATCAACTCAAAATACTTCATTTCATTTAACCACTACCTACAATCACACCCCCTCTGCGACATTACTACTAGACCTCAAAATTTACTACATACCTTCTCACATATAGTACAAGTTTACAACTCCTAGAGTAAAAACAATCAAAGGGACGAGTAAAGTCATAACAGGGATAGTCGATCTTAATCATATAACATAACCCATTATGATCTTATCAACACATTCCACTACCCCACTTCATATTTACTTACCCATACATACATACCTACTTCTTTCAAATTCCATATACACCAATGAGTCTCTACCCATTACTTTTTGACTAATCTATCTCTTTCTATTCACTACCTATAACTGATTTCTATAACCAACATAAATATCCACTCTAGGCTCCTTTCCTAATTTTAATAAATAATTATCATAGCCAAACAGTTCCTTCATAGACTACCATATAATCTATAAATCTTGCTACAATAATATCCAACCACGAAAATAAGGAAAAATCACCCCTCAATTAGGTTATACAACTAAAACCACTTATTTATGCAAAAGTCCCCCTCACTCTGAATACTAACCTTGTGACTTTATATTATCAACTTGTAGACCATCTCACTACCAATAAGTCATGACACCATAAAATATACTATTACTTGAATAGAAATATAGTTCCAACATTGTGCTACACATCATTACTCTTATGCATGATATCTACAATAGAATTTTAATAGGGGGATTGAATACATTTTGTACCTCAGGCTGAAAAGCTCGATTTAGTCTGAATAAAGGTATACACTCAAATTGATACACCTGAAAGAACTAATGGACTCCTCTCAAGTCCTTGTGTTATCTCATAACTTAATGGATAACTCAATAAGAGAGAACCATATCGCTGGGGGAGCTAGACTCTTAGACTTGTATCGTGTTGACAATGAGGCATGGCCTATGAAATTAGAATAAGGAAGGAATTTGGATAACTTTCTTATGGACGACGCTATAGCACGAACTAGAGTATGAAAGAATAAGAAACAACTCCTAAATACCCAGTAGCCTCCTAATTATAAGTGTGGTGCACAACATACCCATAAGCAAGATTCTACTATACATGATTTCGCAGACCCCTGGGAAAAAGAACCGTGATCTGATACCAAGTTTTTCATAAATCGAACCGAGGCCCTAGCCACGACGGGCATCTTGAGCCATGAAGGTCCTAGTGCCATTTTCTATCTGGGAATTGTGTACACCATTCATATACTCTGAAGAAATGCTGAAAAGATAATAAAAAGGAAACATGGTCATTTTCTTATTTCAATTGAACAATAAAAAATTTAATTCATAAGCCTTCAAGAACACATGACACCTGTCTACGCAACTAAAAGTCAACATCTGTCTGAAAATTATGATAAGGCCTCTAGTTGGACCGTAAACTGAAATCAATTAATATTTTTTACGTAGACACTACTTTCAAAAATAATGGAGGCTCGCCAATAGCAAAATTATGATAGATCAATCTACAGCTCAGTGGGACCTCGGGACTGTGCCTCAAATCCTAAAATATAGAAGGTCAATACAAATATACTGGTATGCAGAATAATCCAAAAATAAAATACTGGTATTTAAAGTAAGTGAGAGCATTTCATGAAAAGTATGCCATCATAAAATATTTGAAAATCCATGGGCATAATAAATAGGCTTTTAAAATATTTCTGTAAATCTCAACTCAACATCTTTGTCTTAGTTCTAAGCTAGGGGGTACACCGTATAAGTTTGATATTCCACGGGCTATATGAAATTCGCTCTTGACTCGGCCACCAAGACCCCAACCTATGTTTGCCGCAAGGGATGGAGCTTCTCATTCTGATACGCCACAGGGCACTAGGCCAGCGTATAATCCCCCTTGGGGACATAATAACCCGTATTGGAAAAATATGATTTTGGGCAAAGAGTTTTCTGAACTCGTTCCTTCTTCGGGTAAACACCTAACATCTTTTAAGCCCATTTTTAACCTTTTCTGAATATGCATCTTTCAAAACTCAAATTCTAAAAATCTAATCAAAATTTGGCTTCTATTTTGTTCTAAGCCTATTATTGCATTATCTGAAATTGTCATACCAAGATGTGCAAGTCATAAGTTTAAGCCATATCATAATCGTATCATAGTTCTTTCATTAAAAATAATGTTCATACCACAAAACATTCAAATAATACAAGAGGACTTATATTTCGAAACATATGCCAAACTATGCAATGACTCTCTCTTTTTAACATTTCAACCAATGGTGGTCAATTTCTCAAAATGATCACGTAATTCCTTCAATTATTATGTTTTGTATTTAAACACAAGAAAACATCCCTCTCTTCAATTCCCAACCAACATAAAGTTCATATTTGATAGTAAAACCGTTGGCTCATGCTTTAAATCATGAAATTGAATAACCCTTAACTGTGAAATCAAAAAGGTACATAATGGGGGAGGGAAGTTCATTCTTCATGCTCTCGATTCATACTTCAAAACTGAAAATAGATTTATACATAGATACGAGTAAAGTTTGAATTCAACGTAAGGCCTTAAGACCAAAATCATATATCATTAGAAGGATTTACAATGCTTACATTTTAATATAATTTAAGATCTTCATGAAAACATGATTTGTCAACATTCAAAATATTAATATAATGATTTATCCATGCTCATGTTGTTTAGGAAAGCCCTACGAACCTTAATCGATGAAGAATTCGAGAAAAAGGTTGATCCCTTAAGCTTGAATATTTAACCCTAAGTTGGTTTTCTCATATTGTATTTTTTGAAGATTAACTGGTGATTTAAGAGAGTTAAAACATTACTAATGACTCTAATTTCTTCTATTGATGTTTAGGGATAGTTTTGGAATTTAAAAAGACTTGATTTCCCTTGAAATAACTCAAAACGGAGTTGATACACCGCAGACCATAGGGTTTGAGGCCCAAACCCCATGGAAATCCTTAAGTTTTGCGTCGTAAACCTATGGCAAAAATTAAAGTTTGCAGTACCTAAGCCATCACTAAGCCTGGACAGTGTCTCATTCAAACACTTATAACTTTTGACTCTAGACTCTAATTAATGAACCGTCAGATATGTTGAAAAGAAGACTTGAAGACCTTTCATTTCATATAGTAGGCCCTCTAACTCTTCATATTCTAGGAGTAATAGGTGATGGAATTTGACCAGAGTTGAAACATCCACTAAAATTAATCGATAGAAAAGTTTTCACGTCTTTGAGTTAGGGAATTTTTTGTTACCTCAATTCCTATTCAAAGGTATTCCCACACTATAAAATTGATCACCACACATATATTAATAAGGAATCATTTAGTTCGGGTCTATACGAGTAGGAACTACGTTTTAAATTCTAGCCCGAAGATGCGGGGTGTTACATTATATTTATACGATTTGCCCATAAAATAATATACAACCTTTCATCAATGGATGACCGATTTGGACCACTATAATTTGAGCCTATTATAAGTTAAGCTTGTATAGTTGGCCCAATGCCATTACGCCTGCTCTATACGTTAGTGTCGAAAATAAATGATTACTCGAAGGTAAAAATTATCTTAAATATACTTATTAGGTTGTTTATTGCAAATTATAGCAGCATTTTCCAGTAATTATTGAATTAAAGAAATTACTGCAAGTTATAGCAATGTTAAAAAATTAATATTTTCTAAATAATAGCAAATCATTTTTTTAAGTAATATTCACATTATCTCTTTATTTATAGCCTTTTATATTTATTTCTCTTTATTAAATCTTTTGATAATTATGGAAAGTGTTAATATTGGTATCAATAACCATCTCTGCTTTTAATTTTATTGATTAAGTTTAAAAAATCTGTTCTTAAATTAAGGAGCAAAATATGGTAAAGATATTATTTTATATTGATACACGATACTTGATTTTTTTTAACTTTATTAATTAAGTTACTATTTCAAAACATACATGATTTTTCATTGTAACTTTACTGATAAAAAATTTTGTAATCATTAATTTACTCTCTTTACCAAAAATTAATTTTTCTTCTCTTAGTTTTCACTAAACGATATATGTCTTGCGTGTGAAGCTGGGTTTCCCATCATATATTTCTTCTTTGGAATTCAAAGTTACTTCAATTTGAGTGAGTATATAAATTGAACAAAATATTTTTTTTAGAATTTTCATGTATGAAACTAGTATAAAATCAATATGAAATATCAATATTTCGCTCAAGGTTTACAAAATAGTTTCTTACATGTTATATTTACATGGAATGAGTATAATGATTGTAGAAGTTGGTTTAGAAATCGAGTTTCACCGAATAGTATATGTTATTATTTATTTTAGTGTATGAAATAAATATACAAACTTATATTTTTTGAATTATGATATTCTAATTAGGTGATATCAATATACATAGTCATTTCATTGCTACATGAAGTAGATAAATTATCTACAAAGTTCTCAATAACACATGTTGGCAAAAACCCAATCTTTGAAGCAATACATTACCTGATGCCTAAAATATCATACTACATATTAAATAAATTCACTGCTTCTGATATCAATTTAGATATCATTTTCACAATGTGAAACAACTAATCACGTCATGAAGTATCTTTTTAAATACTTTTTCATAAAATACGAAAAAACTAATCACATTATATGGGACATCTATATATATATATACCTTTTTCTTACAATAGTAATCTATATACCTCTTGAATACAGCATAACACAATACAACACAACACAACACAACACAACACAATACAACACAACACAATACAATACAATACAATACAATGCGTATCTTAATGATAAAATAAAAATAACTAATCACATCATGTTTAATGGTTGAATTTGTAGCTCATCTATATCTGAATGATTATTGCTTTGGCCCCAAGCAATTATTTGAATATAGATCTATTATATCCTAAATTTCTTTAGTTGAATGTAAATTATTTTCATCGACAATGAATTCGATATCACACTATTACATCCATAGTCATATCCCTCAATGTTATACATAATGGATACTTGATGAAGAAATTTCTATTTAGCTTTCTTGATTCAAATATACCTACACACCAATATGCAATCACATTGATCAGGTCATTTTATTGTGTTTTTGAATAATAAATATTTTTTTTGAATTTGAAACTTGCATATGCACTTTTTAAAATCAATACAAAACAAATAAAATATAATCAAATCAACATAATTTTATGTATGGAATTTGAAGAATTTAAATATTGAAAAAGATTGAAATTATATGTGACATTCCAGCTTCCTGTATATTGTATCATGATTGAATGTAAATTGTCATCATTCATATTATGAAAAAATTGCTCTGTCTTTTTCATTTTTTTCATTTTGAATAACTTCAACTTCAATTAAAATGCTTAATAGAGTATTATAATAAAATTTCTCATCATAAATACCAAAATTATTTGAGAGATTATGATTAAAAATATAAAAGAATACCCGTGATATCCTATCTGCCTGCATGTTGTAGAATGATTGAATGTAAATTATCACCCTCCATGTTTTCACACAATCAGTCCATTGATTTCAATTTTTTTCATTGAATAACTGCAATTTTAATTAAAATACTTTAGTTAGTATGTTAATCCAATTCAACGCCTTAAATACCATCCTTAATGAAGAGTTTTTGTGTTTTAATTAGTGTATTTTGATGATTTTTTGAAGAAGACTATCGTTGTAGAAGAAAAATATTTTTGGAGAAGAAAAATCTTCTTTAAAATAGTTTGAGAGAAATTGGGTGATTGACATCCTTTAATACCGACCATCTATTTTAAGGGTATAATATATTTTTTTTTACCGAATAGAAAACATATTTTTGAAAACTAAAAATTCTATTTAAAAAAAAAATTGTTATAAGCTGCAAACTAAAAGAATTTGCTATAACTTGCGTTAAACAATGTAATGTTGTATATTTAGGTTCTTTCCCTGCATATTTATCCCAATACTCTCAGAAAAGAATCCTATTTCTTGACAATGAAATTTTGACCCTCCCTAGTTCAAATCAATTCTATGACCTTTTACTATTTTAAACAATTTCAAAATAATTGTTTTAGTAAAACTAAATGTTTTTTGAAATTAATTTCAGGTTAACTTTGTGATTTTAAGTGAAATATATATTTCCATATCTAGTTATATAAAATTATATCGTACTACTTAAGAAAACATTTTAGAAACTGATTTATGTCAAAATCATGCTTAAATTGATAAATGTTTTATGTTTTCTTAGTTTCCAATTTTAAATAAGATGACAATGCTTTATCTAAGAGAATTGTTTAGCGTCGATGAAAATAGAAGCTCTTAAATTAAATTAAGGGTTCAATTATTTAGAATCAAACTCCAACTAGTTAATTTTTGACTATGCTAATAATTTAGCTTGGCTAAAAATTAGTTGAACTTCTCCATTAATCCCAAATAGTTGAACTTACAACCCGACGCAGTTAAACTTACAACTGTTAACCTAATTTGCCACCGGGTCGTCGCCAGCATACAATCCATATTTCAGGACATCATAATTCTGTGTTGGCAAAACACAATTTTAGGTAATGAATTATTTGAACTCGTGCCTTCTTTGGGTAAACATTTAGCTCTCTTAGAGTCCATTTTTAGCCTCTTAAAAATCATGCTTCATGCTTATAAAAAGTTCATTTCTTATTCTGTTAAGGGTATATCATAACAAGATATCGTCATACCCAGACTTGTAAGTCATATCATATCATACCATATCATAACATATCATATCATATTATATCTATAACCCTTCTTATTCAAAAGCATGTTAATGACTACCCAAAAGATTTAAACATCATGTGAGAGTTATTATTTCAAATAGCATATGAAATTTATGTAAAATAATCTCTTTTCAATACTTTAACATGTGCTGGCCAACTATTATATAAAACACAGGCAATTCTTCATTAGGAAACAAGAGCATTTAGAATAATAATCACCTCTTTGGAAAAATATAAATTAACCATGCATAATAGATAAAGAGGAATTTAAAACTCAAGAATGATCATCGTTCATAAAACAACCCTAATACTTGTCAAAAATGAATCTCATGATTGAAAAATGGGGACTTATAGTTCATGCCCTCAAATCCACATCAAAATTCATAAGTGATATTAAGCATTAAAACTCAAACTGCAATCATAACATGTTAAGACTATACTTTCATCATGTAAGGGGAATTTCGTAAATTGTGCTCTTAAAGCACTTTTCAAAACTCATTAACATATGTACACATGACTATAACTCAAGTTCATGGAAAAAAAAACTCTTGTAATTACATAATTTCATTAAACATGGTTTCATGATGCATGTTCTTCAAACGGTTTCCAAAACTCATTACCTATACATATATATTCATTTTAAAACTTTTTAAGACATT
Source organism: Capsicum annuum (assembly GCF_002878395.1). Lineage (NCBI taxonomy): Eukaryota > Viridiplantae > Streptophyta > Magnoliopsida > Solanales > Solanaceae > Capsicum > Capsicum annuum. Next base: position 187,318,501 of record NC_061114.1, read on the forward strand.
AAACATTTGCCCATGAGAGTTAGGATAGTCCCACATACCTTTTGACGAAAGAAAATTGAATAATAAACTTGAGTTTGGAATCTACATGCTTAAGAATAGATAAATCCGTCCTTGATGATCTTGGGAGGAAGAGGGTGAGGGTTTGGGGGCTTTCAATTGGTCTTGGGACAATTTTAGGGTTATATGATGGATAGAGGGAGTTAAAGGGGGTTAAAGGACCTTTTTGCCCTTGATTTAAAGTTGAAAAAATGTGTTTTAACATCTGGGAAAGAAAGACCGCACCTCGGGCCCAAACGTGGAGAAAAAGCTTTGCTTCGCGGCTCCAAACACGGTGCACCAACATTGTTGCACGACTCAATCACTCATCCTGAACAATGTCTCACTAAAACACTCATAACTTTTGACTCCGAGCTCAGATTGGCAAACGGCTAATTGCGTTTGAAAGAGGACTCGAAGAGATTTTCTTTGATATATAATGGGAAACATAACTTGTTATATTCTAAGAGTAATATTCATTGGAACTATACCCAATCGTTGGAACTTGTCCCAAGAAAAATCGTATATCAAAATTCAATAGATAGGAAAGTGCTAATCTTCACTTTAAGCAAAGTGATATTTAAGACTTCAAACCATCTCCAAAGATATTCCCACCAAAAAACAATAATTATTCACACTTATTTCTAATTAGAAACCATTGAGTTTAAGTTTACATATGTAGGAACGACGGTTCAAACTCTAACCCAAAAATATGAGGTGTTACATGGACATACATTGCATATTCTGCTACAAGTCTATTCTTTCCAAGGGACTCTTTGATATTATGGGACTAGGTGGAGGTATATAGTTTTTATGGAGAAATTGTCCATTCTTTACCACTGACTGTAGTCTTGTCCCGAGGTCACCTTGAATAGTACTCCCTCCGTTTCATAATAAATGAATTGTTGGATTTTGGCACACATATTAAAGAAAAAGCATTAAAGACAAATTTAACATAACTTTCCATTTTTACCACAAAAAAAAAAGTTGACCTTGTAATACCATTTCAAAAGTTAATTGGTTGTCAAATCATAAGGGCAAATTTAGAAAAAAATTCAATGATTCACTTATTTTGAAACACTAATAAATACCCCAACAATTCACTTATTTCGAAATGGAGGGAGTATCAGCTTACAAAGCATACTGTTTGGATTCTGCCACCTTCCAGGTTACCCATCATGTTGCATTACCATGAATAACACAGGTTTCAACATTAGCCTATTTTAATACTTCCTCCGTCCCAAATTATGTGTTGTCATTTGATCGGACACGATATTTAAGAAATAAGTATTGACTTTGTTAAAATTACAAAATTACCCTTCTTAAAAAAAGGAGTAATAGTATTTAGAATCAAGTGGGACCACTTTTAATTGAAAAAATAAATAAAAAAAGGAGTAATAGTATTTAAGATCAAGTGGGCCCACTAAAGGTAAAATTGTAATTGTGTATTTAAAAAATTATCAAATAAAGAAAGGCGACATTCTTTTTGGGACTGGCCAAAAAGGAAATGACGACACATAATTTGGGACGGAGGGAGTAATAGCGTTGTACCCACCTAATCCATAAACAGTCCTTCTTAGAGATGGCCCTTAACAATTTTAGGACTGCTCCTTCAATACGTTTGGCCACCAGCTGCTTCGGGCATACATACTTTGTCCCAAGATATAAGTGCCCTTTTCGGCATAATTTGAGACCATGTCCATATGAAGATTTTGCATACTCTCTCAATCATCTTTAAGATCTTCTTGGCAGCATGAAGATCTGTGCCCAGTAAGTCTGAAGGCCAAACATGACTGACTTGATAAGTTAGAGCCTTCCTGCAAGGAAAGGCAGTTTAGATGAGCAACAAGCTAGCTGTTCAGTGATCTTCTCTACCATTGAATTTCTCCTTCAATAAATTCTACCACGGAGAGGAAAGCCTGCTATTGTTCTGGTTTACTCCTCCCATATATTATTCAGGTTTTCATGCGTACAAACAAAGCTAAAGATTGTGCCCCATTTTCCTTTAGCACTTCGAATTGGAACTTCATAAGGAAACTCAGACCACTTCTGTATATTGATTTCATCCCTTCAAACAAAGCTAATGTGTGAGCAAAGTTCAAAATCAAATAATATTCTAGTAGAATTTAAATTTGTTCCCCCACTTCGTGGGAATACTATGGATATGTTGTGTATTTAAATTTGTTCCTACTATTAATATCTCTAACATTTATCTTTGGCCATTTGCCACTACATTCATCGCATATACGTACTCTCTGCATTTTGATATTTTAATTGGTATGTAAAGAACACAAGTTGCATACAAGCTTGAAAGGAAAATCGACATCTAATAATGCAGAGATATGTACTTTGATAGGCTTCATTCAAATGAATAAGGAGGTAATTATGTGCCAATATAATCGAGTCCATGTGTTTCCAATGATGATCTTCTTTTTCACTCAACAACCTCTACCTTCGTAGTTTCCCTCAATTAAATACTGACAGTACCTTTATCTCCTCATATTCTCTAAGTTCGGTCTCTTCATATACTCTAATGAACTGTACCAAGTGCTCTTAATTCATTGATTAAGAAAACAGTTATAGCTCAATGATAATGGGAAAAAGCAAACGCATAAATGATCTTCGGGTTAATTTCTTAGGGGGAAATACATACTGAATCAAGCGATAGCCTGAGCCCATTCCATTGGAACCAGAGGTAGGAAATGTCGGTTCTCTAGCATCACAGGTCAGCCCCAGGTATATTTGAGCTCTCAGTCAACTCAATAAGTAATGCTTGATAAATCACCACATATATTCTTAAGTGTACTAGGTACTTGTCATTGTATTAGGTTAATACTATTAACTATATATGCCATTATAACATTTACATACATATATATATATATAAATATGTGAGGGAACACACTGGGTTTGTTGTTGTTGTGTATATATATATATATTTTTCCTTGAATTTCAGTAACATTGAGAGCCAGTCACACTTTAACACCTTTTTTGCATGTAAGCTACTGGCAATGTTTGGGGGGCTAAGCATTGGTTGTGCACAACTGGTGCAGGTACTTTTCCTTTTTATTGGAAAATTGTGTAATTCATGTGTCTACAACTGATATCAAAACCAAATTAAGAAAGAAAAATCATGTATCTACTCTGATTTACAATATATGTGTCGCATATCTATGGATGTAAATTGTAGGACTTTTCCATAAAAAGGATTAGCCGTAGCAACCCCCTTGGGGCATCCCAGTTTTACCACCGAAAGAAAGGCCTATACATGTTTTGAGCTCTTAATGAATCACCATCTAGGAACGAACAGGTCTAGTCTAAATTCCAGGAGTGTCTAAGAGAACCTGTAGATATTCCTTATATAAAGAATGTATAATCAAGGGGAATAATTATCCTTGAGCTCTCTAATACAACTTCCCGATCTGTGGATCAAGTAATGCCTCCATGATTTAATTGGGTCCATAGATGATATGGAACAAACAAGGGGACACAAAATCACACCCCAAAACAGTGCACAAATCACAACAAATCGTGGACCAAATGGGGACCTCTCTCGGATTCACTATCTAGAACTAGAAAGAAGAGGATACAAGGTGTTAATACACCAAAACAGCCAGCCAAAAATAAGTTTAGCAATACAACATGAAGCTCCACAATATTACAATACCAAAAAGAACAAATGGGGTACATTAACAACACAAGAAGTCGAAACTAAAACAAGATACAAGATAGATAGTTAGACAAGTGTTTATGTAGTCTTAACAACCCAAAAATATATTCTACTCTTGGACCTTTAAAACTTCACACAACAAACACCTAACTCTTACAATTGACACAAGAGAGGCGTCCACCACCCAAGCACCAACGTATCAAGCAAAATGCAACACATAAGAGAATCCACTCTTATGTTATTCCCTAGTTTCAATTGGACTCTCTCTCACTCTAAGAGAAGTATTCTTCAATAATAATGATCAACTAAAGAACTAAACCCTACAATGTTCTATTTATACTACATTACAATAATAGACAAAATGACAAAAGGGCCCTTTAGTGACTAGTCTTCAAAAATACTCAAAAGTGTCATGATCATGATCATACTTGTATCATCCTCTCCATCTTGAGAGGAATTTGCCACAAATTCATAACCTCACCTCTTTTACAAAGGCACTTCACAATCTCCTTCACATGGCCACAAATCTTCTACATCTTTCTTGCCTTGCATTTTAACCTCTTTTTGCTCTCCATCTTGAGCCTTGCCATCAACCTTAGATGATTCAATTACTATTCCTAAGATAGTACAATTTTCCCTCCCTTAGGATCACGTTCCTCCGGTTTGGGCACTCACTAGCCTTGTGCCCCCACCCTTGGTATTTGAAGCATTGAAATCCCTTGGGATTGGAAGTAGAATTCAATTTACTTTCATACCTTGGAGGATGTTTTTGGACAACCTTGGTGGCCTTGGGTTGGGTAGCCATGAATGAGTTATCTTTGAGCTCCCTCTGAACCTCTAAAGCCGCATAGAAGATGCCATCTATGGTATCGAATTTGTGAATTGTGATGCAAGTGGAGATGTCCTTGTTTAATCCAACCTTGAAGCAGACAATGTCATGACTTACTTTCTCACCTCGGTGGTCAAGTTTCAACATCAATTGTTGAAATTCATCGTAGTAAGCCATGACACTCTTGTTCCCTTACCTCAAATTGTACAATTTAGCAAGGAGCTCATGCCTATAAGTCTCGAGAAAGTACCTTTGTTGCATAAGGTTCTTCAATTGAAACCAAAGAGGAGGTTGTCCCCCAATCATCTCATTCCCAAACCGTTTAACATACTCCCACCATGTATTAGCATACCCTTCGAAGTAAGCTATAGCATAACAACTTTTTTTTCTTCGGTGAGATAATTAAGTTGGAAGATCTTGTCACAAGATGACTCCCATGCAAGGTAGGCTTCGAGATCACTCTCACCTTTGAAAACGGGAAGGCTCACTTTGATGGAATTTAGACCTATATCTCGGTTTGGGTGGCTATCTCTCACCTCTCGGCCTAACTCCCTATGTCTACGCCTCATTATTTCTTCCCTCAAGTAAAAATAATTATACGGCCCATAACCATCGTGTTGTCCTCCCCTACCATAGCCCTCAATATAGATGGGTCTATTTGGGTTAAGTGGAGCTTGTAGTGGCGGGATTGGATTTAGATAGTGAGGTCTTTGGTCAAGTGGAGTTTGGATGGGAGGGTTCAGGTTTGGTGATGGTATTTAGATTCCAAGCCCTTCTTGTTGGACTTGGTGGAGTAAAGGATGGTTTGGTCTCTCTTGTTCTTGGCTTCGGGAGTAAAGATTGGTTTGATTTATGGCAATTGGTGTATATTGCATTTGGTGCAAGGTCTCGGGAGTATTAGTTGAGGAAATATTTTGAGGGGTAGAAGGTAGACTCCTTTGGCTTTCTACACGTTCTAATCTCCCACTTATTGATGCCACATCTGTATCTAATTTCTCAAGACCCACATTCAACCAAGCCACATCTCGGGACATAGTTTCAAGGCGAGCCAAAATGAGATTGATGGCATTATTATCCATTGTTTGAGCATTTGAAGCCTTGGGCTCCATTGTGGTGGTATCGAAAATAACCCTTCAAGTTATGGTCCAATCAAGATACCAAATCAGTCTACAACGTCACACACAACAATACAATGCAAAACCTACAACACAAAATACACGTTATTCAAAACAGCCTCCCACAATGAGATCCCACCTTAAAGTTTCTTCAAACTCAAGCTCAACATTGGTGGATGGCTCAAATAACCTCCAATTTAGCTCAAATTCGAACTCTATATTCCTATAATGTTAAAGAACACAAATCTAACACTAAAAAACAAGAAAATCACAAAATCAAAAACTCAAAATTTGACCTAGGGTCAAAAACGAGTTTAGTATATTTTTTGGGGGATTTTCCATTTTGACACTTCTTTTTTTTTGGGGATTTTCAATTTCTATACTCTAATAGTGTTAGGGAACAAGATCTAACACTAGAAACACACAAAAATCAAATTTTTTGAAAGACCCTAAAAACGTGAACAATAACTTTTTTTCAAGATAACAATCCCAAGATTGATTTTGTTGGAACAAAATCAAACCTTGCTCTGATACCAAATGATACGGAACAAATAAGGAAACACGAAATCACACCCCAAAATAGTCCATAAATCACAACAAATTGTGGACCAAATGGGGACCTCTCTCGGATTCACTATCTAGAACTAGAAAGAAGAGGATACAAGGTGTTAATATACCAAAACAGCCAGCCAACAACAAGTTTAGCAACACAAGATGAAGCTCCACAATATTACAATAGCAATAAGAACAAACGGGTTACATTAACAACATAAGAAACCGAAACTAAAACAAGATACAAGATAGATAGTTGACAAGTATTGATGTAGTCTTAACAACCCAAAAGCATATTCTACTCTTGGACCTTTAAAACTTCACACAACAAACACCTAACTCTTACAATTGACACAAGAGAGGCGTCCACCACCCAAGCACCAACATATCAAGCAAAATGCAACACACAAGAGAATCCACCTTTATGTATGCCCTAGTTTCAATTGGACTCTCTCTCACTCTAAGAGAAGTATTCTTCAATAATAATGATCAACTAAATAAATAAACCCTACAATATTCTATTTAAACTACATTACAATAATAGATAAAATAACAAAAGGGCCCTTTAGTGACTAGTCTTCAAAAATACTCAAAAGTGTCATGATCATGATCATACTTGTATCAATAGAGGTTAATACGTTTTCCCCCGGACCTATCAAATATTATCACCTTTTGAATGTGTTGAAGCAGATAATCAGCAACTAATATTAAAAAGTCATCACCAACTCAAAATCTTATAAGAAATAATTGAAACAGAACCACTAGAAGAAGTCTAAAAATATACTGAAAAGAGTAGTTATACAAAATAAGTGGAATTATACCTAAGCTAGCTAGGTCCTTCCATTTGAGTTGTGTGTAAAAACAGAAAGCAAGAAAGAAGTGAGAGATTGAAAAAGAAGTGTGAGTGCAAAACTGAAGAATATGAGGGAGGTATGAATCCGGAGTCAAAAGGGCCACCTTTTTAAGGAAAACACAAGAATATAAGAGAGACATGAGTCCGGAGTCAAAAGCGCCACCTTTTTAAGCAAAAATATCAAAACAGAGTATCCGTTTTGACATACCAAAACTTTCTATTTGATATCCAGTCGTTAAAGGACTGGTTTGTCGATCACTGTAATATGAGTGAATTGTTCAATTTGGGATATCTCAAAGAAGAGGTGTCTGTTTTGACATTTTTTCTTAGAGAGGTCGCCCTTTTGGTTCCTGAGTCTCTGCAGAAGTGTGAGCGAAAGAAAAATTTTAGTGTTGAAAATTTCTTAGACGAAGTTGATCCTATTCTGGATTAATTGTGTGCAAATTGTAATTGGCTCGACCAACCAGTGTTCCATTCATTGTTGTCCTTCACCATCAACTTGCCTGGCCTCCTTCCAGATTATAAGAATAGTGATAATGAACCAAAAGAATTTTAGTGCTCTTTTCTGCTTGTCTACAAATACTTATTTGGAAAAAAGAAAATCAAAAGATAATTCTTGATTTCCAACACACGCCTACGGAAGCAGTTGTAGTCCTCTTTTGATTTGCTTAAAAGCAATTGGATTTTTAAAATACTTATGCAAATGAAATTCAGGTCCCCTAATTATTGGCCAAAATGGAAAGATATAGTTAAAAATGAGGATGTGAAGCAAGAAACTGGTAAATTACCTAAATCGATAATGTATTAAGGTACAGAGAAATATTGCTATAAAACTATAGCCTTTTCTTTGAACTGGTTATATTATTGATATAAAACAAATAGCCATTAGAACTATAAGTTAGCAGATAGCCTATGCAGTACTTCAGTTAGAGCTTCCCAACGAAGTATACACTAGTGTTAATGATAATGCACTTAATAAGCTTGAAAATTGCCTTAAGTTGTTTAGAATCTTCTATATTATCAAACTCGTCACAAGATCAGTAATCAGGTCCTGTCAAAAGGTAATAAAGATCAATATTCATGTTTAAAGTAACAAGAATGAAAGAGCTAATTCAATAAATTTAAGTGCAAGGTAATGTAGCACTAAACAATCATCATAATACTAAATACTTACATGTAATTCAGTGCTTAAAGAAAAAGAGTGTGCTCTATTCCTTTTTTGTTATGATTTTAGAAGGTACTATTCATGACTCAGTGAACAGACATTCCTTAATAAGTATGGGGAAGATTCTTTATTATAGTTATTTGTAATTATCATAGCAGTGTTATCTTAGTAACAGAAATCCTTCATATAATGTTTAAGTACTCCAATACAATGAAACATCTAATTCCACCATGCATCTATGGTATACACAAAAATAATGCCTAAAAAATCTTTTAAAAAATTCTCTATGATCATTGTATCGGTGGATTTATAGGCATAGAAAGATTGCTCGCAAAATTCTCAGAAAGACTTCATGAAAGAGACGAAAAAGAACCTTTTGACATGTTCGATACCTACATCAACTTCACACTTCTTGCCTTCACAATTGTAGTCCCGCTCGCGGATCTTGTATCAATAGGGCATTCATATAGATTGGACGACTCTTTGGGCCGCAGGCAGGTCCTTACTTATGGATCGGCCCTTGTGATTTTTGGGAGCCTGCTGACTGCGTGGTTTCCTGATGTCATTCTCGAATTCATCGGGTTAATAATCAGTGGATTTGGTGTGGGTTCCTGCATCAGGTTGGTTCGTACGTACACTTTCATTTAATATACTAAAGTATGTTTATTCAATCTACCAACTCAATAAATATCAGTGCAGGTAATTCCCACCATATGCCATTAGATGAGTATAGGATATGCCCAAGACTGTATGTAGTTTGTCTTCTTCTTCATGCTCATATGCGGTGCCTTTGTGGCTAAAGAAATAAATCTAGCTGCATCCCAAAATTTCATAAATGGATGGCGGTGGAGTCTGGTTGCATGTGCCATGTTTGCGTCTCCAGTGTTTCTATTGTCATTTTTGCTTAATGAGACACCACGCTATCTCATTAAGCACCATTGCATGGAGGAGGAAAAATTAGTCCTAAGAAGGATAAGGAGATCTGGAGCAGATGCGGAGTTTCATAAGTTGACTCACTTGATAGAAAATGAAGACAAGGAGCTGTCCTGGAAGAAGCTGCTACACTCAACAGTTTTGGTGATTAATATATGCGCAAATGTTCCAGCAGCTTTTAGGCTTGGACTCCATCATTGTCACGACCCGAACCGAGGCCTAGCCGTAACGAGCATTTCGAACCATAAAGGCCTGGACACCCTTCTCTATCTGGTAGTCATGCACAATATTCATACAATAAAAGAAGATGTGAAAATATAATTTAATACGGGATCATGGTCATACTCTGAATTCATTTCAACGATGAAGAATAAAATTCAACAGCAACTAGACAACCTCTGAACCAGTATACGAAATCTCTATTACATGTTAAAATGACAACTGTCTGAATCTAGGACGAGGCCCCCAGTGGACCCAAAACAAAATAAATAACATATTCTGAATAAACAGGCCCTCTGGAATAAGGAAGGCTCACCACTGCACAGTTCGTTTCTCTCGAAAAACTCTACTACTTAGCCGGACCTCTAAATTGATCCTCAGACCCTGGAAGGTAAAGGTCAATACAGTTGTACTGGTACGTAAAGCAAATCCAAAATAATAATTTTTTATTCAACATAAAAGAGAGCAATTTAAAACAGGTCATAAATATATCATATGGTAAGAATCACATGGGCATATTTAAAAGACTCTGCAAAATCATTTGAACTCTGTGACATACTCTTTGTTTTTACTTCTACGCTAGGTGGTATACCCTAAAACTTTGAAATTCCATGGGCTATATGGGAATCTGTCATTAACTCGGCAGCCAAGCCCCCAATCCAAGTTTGCCGCAAGGGTCGGAGTCTCTATCTCTACTACGCCACAAGGCTGTCGCCAGCGTACAATAATAATATACCGTATCGGCAAAATATGATTTTAGGCTAAGAGTCACTTGAACTCAAGCCTTCTTTGGTTAACCACCTAACCCTCTTTAAGCCTATTTTTGACTCTTTAAAACCTTTCAATCTCTGAAATCAAACTCTCAGAAACTCTAGCTTTGTTATGGCATACATTTATATGGTATCGTCATACCATTGACTTGCAAGTCGCATCTCTGAGCCATTAATAACATATTAAGATCTCTGTTTTCAAAACATAAGGTTTGGAACCACCATATCAATAAATCAATTCAAAGAAACTCTTTCTTAAAACTCATGTAAATACATGCAAGAAACTCTCTTTGTCAACATTTCAATATTACAAGGTGGTCATATCAAAGTTCTCAATCACATGCAATTCTTTCTCTGTAAAGCAAGAATATAATTACATCGAAAAGAGATCCTCTCATCATCACTAAATCATGTTCAAATACTATGATATTGAGAAAACTACTTTCAAATCATAAAACATGAATTTCGACTCTTTTCCAACAAGATCATAAACTTTAATTCATCACACGAGAGAGATTTCATAATTTGTGCTCTCAAGCAATCTTCAATCTCAATTTTTCATACATATACGTATAAATCAATTTAAGGGGAAAAAGTCCTAAAGGCCAAAACAACAATATAACTAAACATTCCAGATGCATAATAAAAATCATGAACTTCAAAACCCCTTTATAAATTCAAGCTTGATAAAATTTAAATCATATTTGAGTGTGTCAACAAGCCCATGTAGTTTTAGGATAAACCCCACATACCTTAGATTATTTAGTTTTGAAAGATGGAACCTAGATCTTCATTCGTTTCTTGGAATTCTTGATCTTGAGAGAACTTAGATTGATCTTGTTCTTGAGAGAAAAATTGAGTAATTGAGTAAAGGAGCAATTTTTGCTTCTAGGGGTGGAAAAAGCATGTTATAGACAGATTAGGCTGAGGAAAAATGATTAAAATGCCCTTAAGGAAACAAAAAAAGGCACAGTAGTCTCCCAGTTGACAGACTAACATGCTGAAGTAAATTGGGCATAACTTTTTACTCCAATGTTTGATATTGAAGAAATCAGTTGTGTTGAAAAGAAGATTCAAAGACCTTTCATTTGATATATAGCAGGCCACCCAGTTCGTTATTTAACAAAAGTTATAGTCGGCGAAAGTTTACCCAAGTTGAAGTGTCCACTAAAACTTAATCGATAGAATTATTTTCAACTCGTCTTAGAGTTAGGGGATTCTTGTGACCTCAATTCATATTCAAAGGTTTCCCCATACTATAGGAGTGATCACCAGACATACATTAACAAGGAATAATTTAGTTCGGGTCTATAAGTGTAGGAACGATGGTCTAAATTCTAGTTCGAAAGTACGGGGTGTTACATTATCCTCCCCTTGGGATCATTCATCCCCGAATGATGGGTAGGGACTTTTGAAGCTCTAAAAGTGTAGAATAAAGAACGTAACATCGCGTTGAATATTTTTCCTCAATAAGATATGCAAAGGCAGTCAAAAAGATTCATGATAAGCCCTAGGGATAGTGTAAGCACGAAACATGAGATAACAAAACTTGATGTCGACATGATCTTGGCATGTGTTTTATAGAACATGATCAAAACACTATAAGACATGAATTTTTATAAGAATCCTCGGCCTAATTAAGATTGGTACAAGACATGAGATGAGATTCTCGCAGCTTCTTTCGACTTCTCATACTAATTCTATATTCTAAATCTTCAGCTATCCTAGAGCCAATTTGGTTTTCGAGAAGAAAGCATGGCGTATGCTATGGAAAATCCAATAATCAATCCACAACCATATCCTATCAGAACCACTTCCCAACTGAGCTCACTTAGAAATGTAGAATCACTTTCTTCATCCGGCGCAAACCAGTGACTAGCAAGAGGCATGTCAATATCATCATTGTAAAATGAACTCCAGTATTTGTTCTCAAAAGATCACCATTCTTCTGTGCTGAAATAAATATTAACCTACCTAAGTCATTGACAAGATAGGCGGGTAATCTGCGGTTCTTTTCCCTGGCCGGTAAATTATAACCCTTTGTTCCCCATACTTCAAATCTTGAGTCACGCTCGCAGATCAACTCCTTTCCAACAACACTAGAATACATAGAAAAAATTCCCATCTGTTCTGCGGGATGGCAGCTTGTTATTGTCAACATATTATGGTGTATTTTGTCTAACTGAATGTGAGAAAAGTACAGGATCTTTTTCATTTCTGCTAGTACAATCTAATATTTTCTTCAAAAGGCAATAACAATTGGCAACCATTTGGCTACTATCCAAACAGTTAAGAGTCCTCATATACTGCAATTCGATCCCCACCAACCTCCAAAAGTCCAAGAATAGGTGAACCGATCTTGGACATGCCCAGTAATACGACATTTTGAGAGGCTGTTCTCTGCGATCTATCTAGGAATGGAAAGCTGTGCAAGTATCCACCCCTCGGGAACTTCAAAATGTCAGTCCCAGATGCCTACAGATTCTGTTTACTGGAGAGGACAAAATCACCACTTTAGAATTTTATCGCCAAATGCAATTCCAAAGGTTGCCAAAAGATCATTCAAAGCAGGAATATTGGCACCTCCCGTAACTGGTGCATCCACATTATACTTGTCAGTATTAAACACAGCCACACCAAGACCTAAATTAGTGACATCATCCCTTAGCTTCTTTATCTCTTCAGGAAAGTACTCATCCTCGAGATCGACAAGGAGAAGCATCCCATACTGATTAGCATCAAAGCATGTGAGAGGGGAGCCAAGAGGTTCAATATAGTAGCCAGCATCTCTTAGCATGTTCAAATAGTGAGTGAAAATTTGAATGCAGTCAAGTAAATTATTCCTAACATCAAAGGAATCTATCGGAATATAACCTGGTGGATACTTGATATTGTGAAACTGATCACATAATTTCCGTAAAGATCTTGGTGGTGTAGGAATCACTTGCAGTTTCAGGTGCAGGACACAGGTATTACTTTGCCGACTCTTTTTGCCTACAGCTGGTGGGCTGTAGATTTTGACAGTTATGTTGCATTCAATTTCTCCTGAAAACTGAGATCCTTCTTCGTTGATTTGCATGCGGAATGCTAGATAACCACTACAAGGCCAAATCACGTCTGAGTAAGTAAAACGGATGCTAAGAAGGTTACCTTCCTGATTGGAAGGATGCCATGTAGGTGGGCTCTCAACATAACCAATTACACCCATTCCATCTAAAATAGTAGCATTAAATATAACTAGCATTGCACCTGCATAAAGTGGTTGATGGCAAAATGGCCAAGAGTAAGGGCAATCAGTGTAATCAAGAACACTGGGAAAGATGCTCGCTCGAGGTTTATAGCTCTTCAAAATTTCATATGACTCCAACAAGTTAACCCTGCCAGCACCCTGCTCATATAAGTTGGGACCGGAAAGCTTTGTCGCTCCCTCAACCAGCGCTTGTTTGATGCTGGCTGGATTTAGAATGCCCATTCGCTTGTTCTTAGGTACGATGCTAACAAGGAGGCATACAATGCCAGCAACCACAGGACTGGTCACACTAGTGCCAGATAATCTTTTACAACCAGTGCTGATTTTGGATCCCATAATGTCACGTCCATAAGCAACAAGGTCTGGCTTCACACGACCATAACCGTGAGGAATCTCCCAGGTACTCATTCCACGTGAAGAAAATAAGGCTACATGATAGCTATAATCAATAGAACCAACACCAATAGCATCACTTTGATCTGCTCTGCTGTTTTTTTTTTTTTCTAGAGTACCATAAAGTGGTCCATCATTTCCAATAGCGGAAACCATGATAATGTTGTTTGCAGTAAGCTCCCAAACCATTTCCATTAATTATTTGGTCCACTTGAGTAGCAAAGACAACTAACCAGAAAATATATCAATATAGATTCACTGGACATGCCTACTTGGTCCTTAGTAGTTTCACACCAGCTGAGAGACAAATGACCAAATGCTAACATAGCAAGTCAGATTTCAAGATTACTCTTCAGAGATCCCCCTTTCTGATGACATTTGAACTATGTTTCTGAATTGAAAAGTCTAAAATACATGAATGTTAGAGTAACTGTTTGCCAACTTCTTTAGACTCAATTGTTTATGGAAAACTCAAATCACCTCTCGGATGCTTTTTCCTCCAATGTTTTTAATTAGTACAGCAACTGTTCCTGCTGCATATAGTTTCAACATACTATTGCAAAATGAGACCCGAGACTTTGCCAAGCGATCCTATAAATCGACTCAAAACCACGTGTCCCTAAGGATTGCTTAATAGTGAGGTTCCTAAGTTATCATGAGTTCCTATAAGATGTAGCTTTAACATGTGCCCCTAATGGCAAAGCAATTTTAATGCAAGATCAGATGGAATGATAAGGGTTGCAGATGCAACCAGAATAAATCGCGCATCTAACCACCATTTTAGAACCATCATAGCATCATGAATATTCCCGATTGAGCAAATTATTTTGAGACATATATTGGTAGCTAGCAACGAGCTAATTGTCTGATTAAGTCTCCACCATAAGAAAATGAAAGGGAGTAATGTAGAAACAATTCAGTAGTCAGTTCTTCCATCACCTGTGGTAATGACATACATCATACTTACTTACCCATGTATACATTCTCACTATCACCAAATTCCAGAAACACCAATGAGTCTCTACCCATAGCTTACTGACTAGTCTACCTCTTTCCATTCACAACTTATAAATGATTTCTACGCCCACCATAACTATCCACTTTGAGCTCCTTCTCTATTTTGAACAAATAATAATCATATCTAGTCACTTCCTTCGCAAACCACCATACAATCTACACTTGTTGCTACCACATTAGTCTATCACTATAAAACGGCGAACCATCCCTAAATCAACGGTTAAACAACTAAAACTGTTTATTTACACAAAGGTCTTCTTACCTTGTGACTTCATATCACCAACTTCTTGGCCAATCTCACTACCAATAGGTCATGACACTTTAACAAATACTACTACTCAGACGGAAATACAGTTCCAACATTCTGCTACACATCAACTCTTATACATGACATCTGTATTTTGAAAGGGGACTGAATAGACTCTGTACCTCAGGCTGAAAAGCACGATTTCATCAAAATAAAGGCATACACTCAAATCAATACAACTTGAAGCACTAATGAACTCCTCTCAAGTCCTCATGTTGTCTCATAACTTTATGGATGACTCAATCCAAGAGAACCACATTGTTAGGGAAGCTATACTCTTAGACTTGTATCGCCTCGACAGTGAGGCATGACTCATGAAATTAGAACAAGGAATGAATTTAGATAACTTTCTTATAGACAACTCTACAACACTAATTGGAGTATGAAAGAATAAGAAACAACTCTTAAATGCCATGTAGCCTTTTGATTACAAGTATGGTGCACCACACACCCATAAGCAAGACTCTACTAGACACGATTTTGCAGACACCCTGAGACCATGAACCGTGCTCTGATACCAAGTTTGTCATGACCTGAACCGAGGCCCTGGTCATAAAGAGCATTCCAAACCATGAAGGCCTGGATGCCCTTCTCTATCTGGTAGTCATGCACAATATTCATACAATAAAAGAAGATGTGGAAATATATTAATACAGGATCATGGTCATACTCTGAATTCATTTCTATGATGAAGAATAAAATTCAATAGCAACTCAACAACCTCTGAACCAGTCTATAAAATCTCTATTACATGTTAAAATAACAACTGTCTAAATTTGGGTCGGGTCCCTAGTGGACCCAAAACAAAATAAATAACATAGTCTGAATAAATAGGCCTTCTGGAATAAGGAAGGCTCACCACTGTATAGTTCCCTTCTCTTGGAAAATTCTACTGCTTAGCCGGACCTCTTGATTGAGCCTCAGACTCTGGAAGGTAGGGGGTCAATATAATTATACTGGTATGCAAATTGTAATGCCCCCAAACTTTTCTTAGCTAAATTTTGTCCCTAAAGTGTCAAGTAGAATGATTTACACTTATTTCCCTATGGAATTATGTGTATTTCAACTTTTCATTATGTATATGACTGAATAAACTTTCTGTCGAGATAATATTCGTCAAAAACGGATAGTCGGTGAAGAAGTTATGGCTATTTTATGTGCTAGTAATAAAACATCATCATTTTGGTGTTTAGCGCATCGCGGAGATGGTTTAATTAGAAATTGTAAAATTTTAGTGAAACCTCACGATAGTGGCGTATGGTGGAGGATCCCAAGTTTGCATTCATCAATTTCTAGTGAGCCACCGCAATAGTGGCACGTTGCGGTGGCCCATAAAATCGGGCACTAGTTATTTTTTACTCAGTCTCATTAGGGGTAAAATAGTACTTCTCCAACCCCTTATCATCTCTAACATGGGATTTAATCCCAGGAATACCAAAGTAAGATTTTTTCATCAAAATCTCTCAAGAAACTCCATTAGGGTTTCAAACTATAAATCCTTGTAACTCAAGATTCAACCGTGAGTTTTTGAAGATAATTAGAGATTTGGAATCCCCAATCCATAACCTTCAAGAATCATTCAGTATTCTTCGAAATAAAGGTACGCGGCGTTTTCTTAAAATCTCATGGGTATAGAAATCATGATTTTAAGAAAGGGGATTTATGAATACATTCATGTTTTAGAAATCTGGACGGTATTATTTTGGTCTTTTGACCTTCCCCCACATTGATTCAAAATTGTATATATTTGTATGCTTGTGTTTTAAGGTTGATGATATAATTGAGAGCATGACTTATGTAAAATCCCTCTCTTGTTTTGATTTTCCTTTACTTATCATATGCTATAGATATTTTGAACGTATCCTTGAAAAGCATGGTTTAAAATGTCTTGAATTTGTTATGATTGGATTAAGATTTGGATTTCAAAAGAGAGGGTAGTTGTGTTGATAAATGTTGAAAATATTCATAAAAGGAAAGAGTGCATGATTTTATAAAAAGTACATGACTACCATATGTTTAAAGGATTTTTGCATAGTTTTGATTTATGCTTTAGAACATGAAAAATCTTATACTATTTCCATGTTTGGGTGTTCTGAATTATGTTTTAATGAAAGACCATGCTTATTATACTATGGCTCAGAAATAGGAGTTGAAAGTCTTGGTGTGACGACACCAATTCAGATTATGCCATGATAATTCAGAACAGAATATAATGCATGCTTGAAATCAAACTTTCAGATTTTAAGATTTAGAATGATGTATGTTTAGAAGAGGTTAAAACTGGGCATAAAGAGGCATTACGTGGTTCCCTGAAGGAGGCATGAGTTTAGATAACTCATTACCCAAAACCGTGATTTGCCGATTTAGATATATTATATTACGCTGGCCTAGTGCCGTATGGTGTATCAGAAATAAAAACTCCAACCCTTGCAGCACACTCGGGTTTGGGGCTTCCCCGCCGAGTCAATGGCGGATTTCATACAACCCGTGGGATTTTAGAATTGTAGGGGCGTACCACCTAACTCAAAAGTAATACAAAGAACAGACAGTGCATTGACAAGAATGACTTATGATTTTTTAAAAGTGCCCATGTGTTTTGAGAACTGTTTTTGCATGATGTTTAACAAATTACTCTCCATTATTTCACTTATATAAAAGTTTCATTTTGGATTACTTTGTATATCAGTAAATCTGTATTAACCCCCCTCCTCCCTCCAGGTTCTGAGGCTTAGTCTAGGGGTCCAAAAAAGCAATAGATTTTATCAGACAGAGTTGCAGTGCCCAGTTAGTGAGCCTCATTTATTTCAGAAGGCCTGTTTACTTTCAAAAAACTATTATTAGATATGGTTTTGGTCAACTGGGGGCCTTGTCCCAATTTCCGACAGTTATTAGATTTTCATGTAGTAGAGATTTCCCAAATTGAGTCAGATGTTATTTAGATATAGTTGATTTACAGTTTCCATAATTATGATGAATTCAAAATTGACCATGTTTCCATAACAGATTATATTTCCACATCTATTTTTATTATATGAATGTTGTACATGATTACTAGATGGAGAAGGGCATTTCGAGCCTTCATGGTTTGGGATGTCTGTCATGGCCAGGCCCTAGCTTAGGTTGTGACAAATTTGGTATCAGAGCACGGTTCATGGTCCCAGGGTGTCTGCGAAATTGCTTTGGGTAGATTATTATTTATAGGTGTGTAGCATGCCACACTTATAAGCAAGAGGCTACTAGGCATTTAGGAATGCTTCCTGTGTGATTTAGTTCGTGCTTTAGAGCCTGAGATAGAATTGTCCCCTAATCAGTGATCTATCATATTTCAGAAAACAGTTATACCTCCTCATCGTTCTATTAACTAGGATACTCAGGATGATGAAGTTCGCCCCACCCATGGGATGCGGACCCGAAATAGAGCAAACACCTCAAAACCTATTTCTACTCTGAGAGTTCCTTCAGTCCCGACTAGTCCTACTCGAGCTCCAAGGATAAATGTTAACCATCCTCATTCTTCTCAGTGGGACATATTGAATGCAAAATTCATGAAATCCAATCACATGCTTGTACAGCTGGTAGCCATATAGACTCAGAGGTCGAAGGATACTAGGTCTGCATTTGTTACTTCAAAGGATAATAGGGTAGGCCAGTTTATGAGGATGAGCCCACCTAAATTTTCGGGCACTAAGGTAGAAGAGGACCCATAAGAGTTCATGGATGAAATGGAGAAGATTTTTAGAGTAATGCATGTGCATTAGGTAGAAGGGGTTGAGTTAGCAATGTACCAACTTAAAGATGCAGCGAACCAATGGTATAATGAGTGGGATGAGGCAAAAGGTAAGAGTGTTGAGCCCATAGTTTGGGGAAAATTTGTGAAAGCTTTTCTTGACCGGTTCTTTCCTCTAGAGTTGAGTGAAGCCAAGGCAGAGGAATTTATGAATCTTAAGCATGGGAAAATGAGTGTCTAGGAGTACACTCTAAAGTTTAACTAACTGGATCGTTATGCACCAAAAATGACAAGTAATATGAGAGCCCAGATGAGGAATTTTGCATTTATCCTTTTGATGATCTAGCTCTTAAATGCCAGGGGGCGATGCTAAATAGGGATATGGACTTTGTTAGGCTGTTAGTCCATATACAGTAGGTAGAAGAGAAGAAAAATAAAATTGCCAAATCTAGAGAGAAGGACAGGCAGGCAAAGAGAGATAGAACAATGGATCAGAACCACAGTCAGCCACAGAGTGGTAACTAGGGCAGCAAATAGCAAAAGAAAAAGTTTTAGAGTAATGCACAGTCTGTAGCCAGCGCCCCAGCGCCCAGACCCTTTATTGATAGACGATCTTAGAGTTTTCAAACTAGTCAGTGACCCAGGGCTTTGGATACCCAGTTATAGGGTAGTGTGGCTCAGCAGTACTGCCTTTATTCGCGGTGAGAGACTTGTGGTAGGCATTATCCAGGAAAGTGTCAGCTAGGCGCATTTGTGTGTTATTCTTGTGGTTAGATGGGTCACTTTCAGAGGGATTGTCCATCTTCTAGGAATAATGTTGGTGGGACAAAATCTCAAGAAAATTCCTCCGCACCACCATCGCCTCAGAAGGGCGCCACATCAGCCGCCGAGAGCGGTCGCAACCAGTTATAGGTTTTGACCAACTGCCAGGAGGCAGAAGCCTCACCAGATATTGTCATTGGTATGTTATGAATCTTTTCCCATAATGTATATGTATTGTTTGATCCCAGGTCTAACTTATCTTATGTGACCCATATGTGGCTGTTGGTTTTGGGTTTAAGCCCGATGTGATTGATGAACCATTCTCTATTTCCACTCTGGTGGGTGATTTATTTGTGGCTAGGAGGGTGTATAAAAATTATGTTGTGTCTATTCTTAGTAGGGATACTATTGCAGACCTCATAGAACTTGATATGGTTGTTTTTTATGCTATCCTAGGGATGGAATAGCTCCATTGGTGTTATGCCACACTAGATTGTAGAACCCAAAATGTTACTTTTTTTTTTAATAATCTAGCAATAGAGTGGGAAGGGTACTCTTTAACACCTAGAGGGCACTTTATATCTTACCTCAGAGCCCGTAAACTTATTTTTAAAGGTTTTTTGTATCATCTTATTTGGGTTAAAGATTCTAATGCCGAAAGTCTTCCTCTTCAGTATATCCCTATAGTAAATAGATTCTTAAAAGTCTTTCCAGATGATCTCCCAGGAATATTTCCTGATAGGGAGATAGATTTTGGCATTGATGTATTGGCAGATACCCATCTATTTCTATTCTGCCATATAGAATGGCTCCTGCAGAGCTAAAAAAGTTGAAAGAACAGTTAGTAGATCTCCTAGATAAAGGTTTTATTAAACCTAGTATTTCGCCCTGGGTGTACCTGTACTCTTCATGCAAAAGAAAGATGGTTCCCTGCGTATGTGCATAGATTACCGTCAGTTGAATAAAGTCACTGTTAAGAATAAATGTCCTCTTTCTAGGATTGATGACCTCTTTGATCAA
This sequence comes from Capsicum annuum, assembly GCF_002878395.1. Lineage (NCBI taxonomy): Eukaryota > Viridiplantae > Streptophyta > Magnoliopsida > Solanales > Solanaceae > Capsicum > Capsicum annuum. The sequence goes on from NC_061114.1 coordinate 187,339,119, forward strand.
CTTCAGGGTGCTAAGTGTTTTTCTAAAATAGACCTTTGTTAGGATATCATCAGTTGAAAGTGAGGGAGTCATACATTCCTAAAATAGTTTTCCGAATAAGATATGGTCATTATAAATTCTTATTCTTGTCCTTCGGGTCGACTAATGCTCCTGTAGCTTTCATGGACCTAATGAATAGGGTCTTTCATCAGTTTTTAGACTTGTTTGTCATAGTTTTCATTGATGATATCTTGATTTATTCCAAAAGTAAGGAGGACCATTCCAATCACCTCTGAATTATCCTCTAGACTCTCCAAAATTGTAGGTTGTATGCAAAGTTCTCCAAGTGTGAATTCTGGTTAAATGCTATTGCTTTCTTGGGGCATATTGTGTCTAATGAGGGGATAAAAGTTGATCCCCAAAAGGTTGAGGCAGTGAGAAAATAGCCCACAACCACGACTCCAATCGACATTCAGAGATTCTTGTATTTGGTGGGTTATTATAGAAGGTTCGTAGAGATTTTTTCTTCCATAGAGGCACCAGTTACTAAGTTGACTCAGAAAAAGGTAAAGTTTTTATGGTTTGAATCTTGTGTGAATAGTTTTAATAAGTTAAAAGACAAGTTGACTACTGCTCCTATTTGACTCTTTCGGAGGGTACAAAAGGTTTTGTTGTAAACTATGATGCGTCCCGAGTGGGACTTGGGTGTGTTCTTATATAACACAGTAAGGTAGTGGCTTATGCATCTAAGCATTTGAAGGTGCATGAGCAAAACTACCCTACTCATGACTTAGAGTTAGCGGTTGTGGTTTTTGCACTTAAGATCTGGCGGTACTCTTTGTATGGGGTACAAGTTGATATTTTCACCGACCATAAGAGTTTACAGTATGTTTTCTAGTAGAAAGAATTGAATCTCAGGCATAGGCGCTGGATAGAATTACTAAAAGACAATGACATGATCCTGCATTATCATCCGGGCAAGGCAAATGTATTAGCCGATGCCTTTAGCAGGTTATCAATGGTAGCCTTTCTCATGCGGGGAAAGAAAATAGGGAGATAGTGAAGGATATTCACCGACTTGCAAATCTAGGAGTGCGACTTTTGGATTTCAAAGATGGGGGGATGGTTGTTCATAAGATAGCTAAATCTTCCCTTTGTACAGAAGTTAAGGAGAAGCTGGTTGAAGATCTCATCTTGATGTAGATCAAGAAAGATGTGGATCAACAGAAGGTGATGTCCTTTGAAATTGGTCATGATGGTATTTCGAGATACCAGGGTAGGTTATGTATGCCAGATATTGATGGTTTACAGAAGAGAATCCTTGATGAAGCTCACACTTTGAGGTATGTTGTTTACCCAGGCTCTACTAAGATGCACCATGATATAAAATTTATGTATTGGTGGAATAATATAAAGCGTGATGAGGCTAACTATGTTGCTAAGTGTTTGAATTGTTAGCAAGTTAAAGTGGAACATATGAGGCCAGGTGGTTCTTCCTAAGAGATAGTCTTACCTTTGTGGAAGCGGGAGATGATTAATATGGATTCATTACAGAACTTTTGAGGTCCCGAAACTAGTATGATTCCATTTGGGTGATTGTAGATAGGCTAACCAAGTTAGCTCACTTTCTACCTGTAAGGACTAATTATTCAGGAGAGGATTATGCCAAGCTTTTCATTGCAGAAATAGTGTATCTATCATATCTGACTGAGGTACACAGTTTTCTTTACATTTTTTGAGATCATTTCATAAGGGTTTAGGTACCCAAGTGAATTTGAGCACTGCTTTCCACCCTCATACAGATAGGCAAGCTGAGCGCACCATCTAAACCCTTGAGGATATGTTGAGGGCCTACGTGATTGATTTTAAAGATAGTTGGGTAGAGTACTTTCCATTAATAGAGTTCGCATACAATAACAATTTCCATTTCAGAATTAAGATGGCACCATTTGAGGCATTGTATGGGAGAATATATAGGTCTCTAATAGGATGGTATGAAGTAGTTGAGATGCGGATATCTGGGCCTGATCTTGTTCATTAGGCAATGGAGGACGTGAAAGTCATTAGAGAATGACTTAAGAAAGCTCAAAGTCGTCAAAAATCATATGTCGATATTAGGAGAAGAGATCTAGAGTTTGAGGTTAGAGATTGGGTGTTTCTCAAGGTTTCTCCTATGAAGGAAGTCATGTGATTTGGGAAGAAAGGTAAGCTGAGTCCTCACTATATAGGACCATATCAGATTGTGAGAAGGATATGTAGAGTTGCATATGAGTTAGAATTGCCAGCTAGTTTTGATTTTGTTCATCCGGTATTTCATATATCTTTGTTAAAGCAGTGTATTGGAGACCATTCTTTAGTATTGCCTACCGAAGAAATCAAAGTGACAAACTCCTTATCCTATGAAGAAGAGCCTGTAGGAATTTTGGATTGCCAAGTTAGAAGATTAAGAAACAAAGAGATAGCCTTAGTTAAAGTGTTGTGGGGAAATAAGAAAATTGAAGAAGCAACTTGGGAATCAGAAGTTGACATGAGAGCTAGATACCCAAACCTGTTTGATCCAATGGATGACGAAATGGAAGGTACAATACTTGCCTTATTCTTTCTATGCCTTAATATGCTTGAAATTGGGCTTGTCTGTGTCCCGCGTCAATATTCGGGAAAAAATGTTCCCAAGGGGGATAATGTAATACCCCCAAACTTTTCCTAGCTAAATTTTGTCCCTAAAGTGTCAAGCTGTAATACCCCAAGAAAGTTTTTGTTGAAATTTTGTGCGTAAACGTGTTGGGTTCTATCTTTTAGAATGAATTATAAATTTTTCATGCGGAATGTCTTAGATTATGACCCACCATTACGTATAGTATCGAATAATCTTTTCAACAATATGTGGATCATCGAAAACAGACACCCGAGCAACGAGTTATGAACATTCCGATCGAACTGTGAATAGTAGTAAACAGTAAAACATGTAGGAAAAAGTACTGAGGCCTGGCGTATTTTTACTCCAACTTTAAATGATCATAAATCCTTGTACATAATGACCTGGGTAATCTACTATATATCAACGGAAAGCTTTGCGAGTCCTCTTTCCAATGAAATTAGTTTCATCCAATTTGTCTATCGGAGCAAAAAGTTATGGTCGATCTACTTCAGCCTATCAAAAGCAAATTTTTGGATCAACTTCAAATGATCATAATTCCTCGTACACAATAATCTGGGTGAGATACTATATATCAATGGAAATATATGAGAGTCCTCTTTCTAATGAAATTGGTTTCATCCAATTTGGATATCGGAGTAAAACGTTATGGTTGATCTAATTCAGACTATTAAAACAATCCACGAAAGGAAAGATTCGAGAATTATTTGATTTATAGGGGCGTTTTGGTCATTTCCCCTCACCCAAAATCCATCCAAACCCTATATTAAAGCCTATTAGAAGCATTATATGTTATATTTCATCAAATTTCCTCAAAAAGAAAACGCTAAGCTCCTACATCCAACTTCAAGAACCTCCAATGTTCACCATTAATTCTGCAAATTTATTCAAGATTCCAAGTTCCTAGTTCAAGAACTCCAAGAACTATCATTCAAAGGCACGATTAACATCTCAAAAATGAGTATCGATCTAAAGTTCATCATTCAAGGTATATGGGGTTTTTCAACAAGAACTCTCTTTCGTTCTTGTGCCCAAAAGTAATTTTTTTTACAAAGGCATGATTTTTAATTGATTTTTGCGAATTTGAAGCATGAACCCATATCTTATGATGATTATTATGAAGTATTGATGTTTATGATTTTTAAAGATTAATTTACATGTGTGGAGATATAAAGTATGAATCTTGAACAATATTTATCATAATTTTGATATTTGGGTCGTGAATTCCCTTTGGAAATTGTGTTTTTTTTTTAGAAAGTGTGTGTTATAAGCATGTTGATGTTGAATATTTGAAATATTTTGAATGATTTGACCTTTTGGTCTTAATGGATTTGTTTTGAACTCCAATGTGAAAGAAATCACAACGTGGTTGATTTTGATAGATGGGAAGCATAATGGCTCCCGATGTATATTTATATATTACTAAAACTGTTTTGTTGTGGATTGTCTTTGAAATGATCTAAGCTAAGTTTGGGAGAAATCTTTAGCACCGAGTGGGAGGTATAATGCGACCTTACTTCCCTAGAACTACGTTCCCCTGTAAGAGTGAGCCTGATGCTGATTTATATAGTGATCACTAGTTTGTGTGGATTTGATATCGATAGTCCTACACCAATGGAAAGGATAGGACGGCTCTCCCCAATATTGGTTGTACGTTGGACTCCATGTACCTCACATGGTTTATTTCGGTTATAGGATCTCCCAGTGTGTGTGTTTCCTTGTGTCTATGGTGAATGGTGAAGTGATTTGAAAGAGGAATTGTGAAAGTTATTCTTTCAAAATATTTAAATGATATTTACATTATGAGAATTGATATTCTTGATGAACTGAAAGTGATTGACAAATTATATGATGACTCAGATGTGTTATTGTACTTATTTTATCCTCTCATGATAATTATGATTTTCTTCGGGCTATGTGAGTCTTTCATACATCCTGCATATTTCTTATAAATATTTATGATGATGATGTTTATACAACTGCATACACCCCCATATACTCGGTTCCTTTCCATGGTACTGACCCACATCTTCAGATGTGAGCTATATTTTCTCAGAATGTAGGTTAAAGTGCTCAGTTCCAGGTTTGACAGTGATTCTTCAGGCACGCTGTTCTACATCCTATGTTGTGGTGAATCCTCATGTTCCGAGGATGTGATGTCTGATGTTGGTTTCACGAAATTGTTTACATTTGATAACTGAGTATGAGTCAGTTGGGGCATGTCACAATGACTCGCTAGTTTTATTGATTTTCTTAGAGGCTTGTCAGACTAGTATAGATGTTGGGAGTTGACTAATAAGTCGTATTTTGTTATTTTTTTGAAATTCTTTTATTCTTGAATGATGATTACCCGGTTGATATTTGAAGGTTATTTATAGAAACCCCATTGATTTATGTTGAACTGAATGAAAATGGCTCAAAGGGTTAGCTTAGGGCTACTCATAGCCTCAAGCACCGTGTAACGCTCTTAAACCTATTTTCTGGGGCGTTACAAACTTGGTATCAGAGCTTAAGGTTTTAAGATATCGTAGGGAGTCTGACAAGCTGCGTTAAGTAGAGTCTTGATCAGCAGTGTATAGCGCACCACATCTATGAGCAAGAGGCTATAAGATGTTTTAGGAAAAAGTGTGATTCCTTCTTTCAGAAGTCTATCGTGCTTAAAGTGTCTCTCTCTGCTATTTATTCTTGCTCTCCTCTTTTAGAAATATGCCTCTATGTCGAGAGAGAATAAATAATGATGGTCAGCAACCTCAACCCGCTGACCCATTGAATGAAAACGTGTCTCATACTGAATTTTGGGAAGCCTTTCAGGCACTGGCCCAAGCTGTTACTGCAAATATTTAGGCCAACTCGACCCCGGCTCCATAGCAGCAGAGAGGTGATTCAGCTGTTTCCAGGATCCGTGACTTCATGCGAATGAATCCATCGAAATTCTATGGGTCCAAGTCTGATAAAAATTCATCATTGTTTTTAGAGGAGGTGAGGAAGATTACTCAGGTGATGCATGTATCTGAGGAACATAGTATGGAGTTGGCTGTGTATAGGTTGAAAAACCTTGCTTATGACTGGGTTGTTTCTTGGAGGAAAGGTAGAGGTAAGGAAGATGTCCCTATAATTTAGTAAGAGTTCCAGAATGCATTCCTGGATAAGTTTTTCCATTTGGAGAGAAGGAAGGTGAAGGTGGAAGAGTTTATAAACCTGCGACAGGGCTCTATGACTTTTAGAGAGTACTGTCTAAAGTTCAATCAGTTGGCAAAGTATGCACCTGACTTAGTGGCTGATAATCGGGCTAGTATGAGTAAGTTTGGGACTAGAGTATCTAGTTATGTGGTTAAGGAGTGTAGGTCTGCTATGCTAAATAGTGAGATGAATCTTTCTAGGCTGATGACTCATGCCCAACAAATTGAGGCAGATAAGATGAAGGAGAGAGATAGAATGAGAGGGAATAAGAGAGCTAGGTCCGAGCAGCACGGACAGGGTCATACTAGATCGCAGGGAGGGAGTCGTCTTCAGTATCAGGATCGTTCTTCTATGCCAGCACCGTCATCTACTAGTGCTCCCGTGCCTAGAGGTAGGCAGGAGCAAGGTAGCAGGTCATATGCATCCAGGTCCTAGTACAGTGCTGGCAGTAAGCCAAATTATCCCCTGTGTCCTAAGTGTAGTAGGGCTCATTCGGGTGAGTGTTGGGGTGAGAAGAGGGGTTGTTTTCGGTGTGGTAACATGGGTCATAGAGTTAGAGATTGTCCACAGAATGGACAAGGGCGTCGTGACTATCGCCCTCAGACCCAGACTCAGACTGTTAGTGCTCCATTTCAAGCGACTCGCCCAGCCCCAACTCAGGGCGCCTCTTCTAGTAATGCTGGCAGGTAGCGCTAGAATAGATTCTATTCTTTACCGTCCCGCTAGGAATAGGAGGACTCTCCCGATGTTGTTACTTGTATGCTTCGTATATTTTAGTTTGATGTGTATGCTTTGTTGGATCCTGGATCTAGTTTCTCATATGTTACACCTTTGATTGCTGTGAATTTTGAAATGAGTCCTGAGATTATTCCTGAGCCTATCCTAGTTTCTACCCCAGTTGGTGATTGGATTATTGTCCAGAAAGTGTATAAAAAGTGTCCTGTTACTGTTCTTCATAGAATCTTGTTGGCTGATCTGATTGAGTTAGACATGGTAGATTTTGATGTGATTCTGGATATGGACTGGCTGTATTCTTCTTTTGTCTCTATTGATTGTCGGACCCGAGTGGTCAAGTTTCAATTTTTGGGTGCATCCGTGTTTGATTGGTCTAGGAATTCTGTGTCATCCAAGAGTCATTTCATCTCTTAACTCAAAGCTAGAAAGCTTATTTCTAAGGGATGTATTTACCATTTGGTTAGAGTCAAAGACACTAAGTCTGACACTCCAACTCTCCAGTCAGTTAACATCATCAATGAGTTTTCTGATGTCTTTTCGGATGATCTCCCAGGGATACCTCCTGATAAAGAGATAGAGTTTGGTATTGATCTTCTTCCTGATACTCAGCCCATTTCTATTCCTCCTTACCGTATGGCCCCTGCAAAACATAAGGAGTTGAAAGAGCAACTCAAAGATCTACTATATAAGGGTTTCATAAGGTCTATTGTTTCTCCTTGGGGTGCTCCTGTGTCATTTGTGAGAAAGAAAGATGGCTCTTTGTATATGTGCATTGATTACCGCTAACTGAATAAAGTCACAGTAAAAAATAAGTACCCCTTTTCGAGAATAGATGATTTATTTGACCAATTGTAAGGTGCAAGTTATTTCTCAAAGATAGACCTTCATTTCGGCAATCATCAAGTCAAAGTTAGGGAGTGTGACATCCCAAAAACCGCTTTTCGAACTCGTTATGGCCATTTTGAGTTTCTTGTTATGTCTTTCGGGTTAACTAATTCCCCAGCAGCTTTCATGGACCTCATGAATTGCGTGTTTAGACCATATCTGGATATGTTTATCATAGTGTTCATCGATGATATACTGGTGTACTCCCGTAGTGAGGATGAACATTCTGATCATCTCCGAACTTTCTTGCAAACCCTTAGAGATCATAAGTTGTTTGCCAAGTTTAGTAAGTGTGAGTTTTGGCTAAGGTCAGTTGCTTTTTTGGGTCATGTTATTTCTTTTGAGGGTATTAGAGTTGATCCACAAAAAGTCCGAAGCTATTAGAAATTAGCCTAGGCCTATTTCTCCGACTGATATCCGAAGTTTCTTGGGTTTAGCTGGCTATTACCGCCTTTTTGTTAAGGGTTTCTCCTCTATAGCGTCTCCTATGGGTCGGTTGACCCAAAAAAAAGTGAAGTTCTTGTGGTCTGAATCTTTTGAGAAGAGTTTTCAGGAGTTGAAGACTCGACTCACTTCAGCCCCTGTTTTGACTTTTCCTGATGGTGTTGATGTTTTTGTGGCGTACTGTGATGCTTCAAGAGTTGGGTTGCATTGCGTATTGATGTAAAAGGGTAAGGTGATAGCTTATGCTTTTAGACAATTGAAACCCCATGAGAAAAATTACCCCACCCATGACCTTGAGTTGGATGTTGTTGTGTTTGCTTTGAAAATCTATAGACACTATTTGTATGGTGTCCATGTTGATGTTTTCACTGATCATAAGAGTCTGCAGTATGTGTTTACCCAGAGAGAAGTGAATCTTAGGCAGAGACAATGGTTAGAATTGTTAAAAGACTATGATATGAATGTGTTGTACCATCCGAGCAAGGCCAATGTTGTGGCAGATGCCCTAAGTAGAGTGTCCATGGGTAGTGTTTTGCATATGGTAGAAGGTAAGAAAGAGTTGGCTCGTGATGTACATCATTTGGCTAGATTGGGGGTTAGGATGTTTGACTCTATTAAAGGTAGTATAGGGGTTCAGAGTAGTTCCGAATCCTCCTTGGTTTCGGAAGTGAAGGAAAAACAATACTTAGATACTAGTTTGATCAGGCTGAAGGAGTCAATCAAGGACCAAAAAGTAGAGGTTTTCTCCCAAGGGGTAGATGGTGTGTTGAGATTCTAGGGTAGATTGTGTGTCCTGAAAGTTGATGATCTGAGACAGAGAATTATGGCTAAAGCGCATGGGGCGCGATATTCTATTCATCCTGGTGCCACCAAGATGTACCGAGACTTACAGGAAATCTATTGGTGGAGTAGCATGAAGAAAGATATAGCAGCGTTTGTAGCTAAGTGTGCAACATGCCAACAGGTTAAGGTTTAACACGAAAGACCTGGTGGTATGATACAAGAGTTTAGTATTCCCACCTGGAAGTGGGAAGAGATAAATATGGACTTCGCGATTGGTTTACCTCCTTCCCGACGCCGTCATGATTCCATTTGGGTTGTGGTTGATTGGTTGACTAAGTCTGCTCATTTCTTGCCTGTTCATACTTCATATACTGCTGAGGATTATGCTAAATTGTATATCCGAGAGCTAGTGAGATTGCATGGAGTTCCTTTGTCTATCATTTCGGATAGGGGTACTCAGTTCACTTCGCAATTTTGGAAAGCTTTTCAGAAGGGTCTTCATACCCAAGTGCTTTTGAGTTCTGCTTTTTATCCGCAGACCGATGGTTAGGCTGAGCGGACCATCCAGACCTTAGAGGATATGTTAAGAGCTTGTACACTTGACTTTAAGGAATGTTGGGATGATCAATTACCGTTGATAGAGTTTGCTTACAATAACAGTTTCCACTCTAGTATTGGCATGGATCCATTTAAAGCCTGATATGGTAGAAAGTGTAGATCACCCATAGGTTTGTTCGAGGTGGGTGAAGCGGCTATGAGTGGTCCTGATTCGGTATTTGAGGCTATGGAAAAAGTTAAGTTGATTAGAAAAAGGTTGAAAACTGTCCAGAGTCGTCAGAAGTCATATGCTGATGTTACAAGGAGAGGCCTTGAGTTTGAAGTTAGTGACCTAGTGTATCTGAAAATTTCACCTATGAAGGGGGTGAAGAGATTCGGAAAGAAGGGGAAGCTTAGTCCCCGTTATGTTGGTCCTTACAAAATTCTTAGCCGTGTTGGTAAGGTAGCTTATGAGGTCGAGTTGCCTTCCGAGTTGTCCTCTGTTCATCCAATATTCCATGTCTCCATGCTTAGAAAGCATATTAGCGATGTTGTGGTAGTGGATTCCTCTGTAAGTGCTGACATTCAAGAAAATCTTTCTTTTGATGAGATTCCTGTTGATATTCTTGATTTCAGTCTCCGAATACTAAGGAACAAACAATTTCCCTTGGTCAAGGTGTTGTGGCAAAACCAATCTGTTGACGGTGCAACTTGGGAAGCTGAGGCGGATATGCTATCCAAGTACCTACACCTATTTTTTGCGAATCTATGCATTCTATGTTGCATTCGGAGTGAGAAATGATGTGGTGATGAGTCTAACGAATGGTTTCAGCTGTATGCTCTATTCCCTATCTAATGTTGGCATGTCTAGTGTCATTCGAGGATGAATGTTTCCAAGGGGGATGACGTAATACCCCGAAAAATTTTTCGTTGAAATTTTATGCATAAACGTGTTGGGTTCTATATTTTAGAATGAATTATAAATTTTTCGTGTGGAATGTCTTGGATTATGAACCACCATTGCATAGAGTATCGAATAACATTTCAAATGATATGTGGATCATCCAAAATGGACACTCGAGCGATGAGTTATGAACATTCCGATCGAACTGTGAATAGTAGTGAACAGTAAAACGTGCAGAAAAAAGTACTGAGGCCTGACGTATTTTTTCTTCAACTTTAAATGATCATAAATCCTTGTACATAATGATCTAGGTGATATACTATATATCAACGGAAAGCTTTGCGAGTCCTCTTTTCAATGAAATTGGTTTCATCCAATTTTTCTATCGGAGTAAAAAGTTATGGTCGATCTACTTTAGCCTATCAAAAGAGAATTTTTAGGTCAACTTCAAACGATCATAACTCCTCGTACACAATGATCTGGGTGAGATACTATATATCAATGGAAATATATGAGAGTCCTCTTTCTAATGAAATTGGTTTCATCCAATTTGGATATCGGAGTAAAACATTATGGTTGATCTAATTCAGACTATTAAAACAGTCCACCAAAGGAAAGATTCGAGAATTATTTGATTTTTAGGGGCGTTTTGGTCATTCCCCCTCACCCAAAATCCGTCCAAACCCTATATAAAAGCCTATTAGAAGCATTATATGTTATATTTCATCAAATTACCTCAAAAAGAAAACCCTAAGCTCCTACATCCAACTTCAAGAACCTCCAAAGTTCACCATTAATTCTGCAAATTTATTCAAGATTCCAAGTTCCTAATTCAAGAACTCCAAGAACTATCATTCAAAGGCACGATTAACATCTCAAAAATGAGTATCGATCTAAATTTCATCATTCAAGGTATATGGGGGTTTTCAACAAGAACTCTCTTTCGTTCTTGTGCCCAAAAGTAATTTTTTTTACAAAGGCATGACTTTTAATTGATTTTTATGAATTTGAAGCATGAACCCATCTTATGATGATTAATATGAAATCTTGATGTTTATGATTTTGAAAGATGAATTTACATATTTGGAGATATAAAGCATAAATCTTGAATGATATTTATCATGATTTTGATATTTGGGTTGTGAATCCCCATTGACATTTATATTTATTTGATAAAGTGTGTATTATAAGTACGTTGATGTTGAATATTTGAGATATTTTGAATGATTTGACATTTTGGTCTTAATGGAGTTGTTTTGAACTCGAGTGTGAAGAAATCCACAACGTGGTTGATTTTGATAGATGGGAAGCATAATGGCTCCTGATGTATATTTATATATTTCTGAAATTGTTTTGTTGTGGATTATCTTTGAAATGATCTGAGCTAAGTTCGGGAGAAATCTTTAGCACCGAGTGGGAGGTATAAAGTGACCTTACTTTCCTAGAACTACTTGCCCCCGTAGGAGTGAGCCTGAGGCTGATTTATAAAGTGATCACTAGTTTTTGTGGATTTGATATCGATAGTCCTACTCCGATTGCAAGGATAGGACGGCTCTCCCTAACGTGGGTTGTACATTGGACTCCATGTAGCTCACATGGTTTATGTCGGTTATAGGATCTTCCAGTGTGTGTGAGTTTCCTTGTGTTTATGGTGAATGGTAAAGTGATTTGAAAGTGAAATTATGAAAGTTATTCTTTCAAAAAATTTAAATAATATTTACATTATGAGAATTGATATTCTTGATGAACTTAAAGTGATTGACAAATTATATGATGACTCACAGGTGTTATTGTACTTATTTCATCCTCTTATGATTATGATGATTTTCTTCGGGCTATGTAAGTCTTTCATACATCCTGCATATTTCTTATAAATATTTATGATGATGATGTTTATACAACTGCATACACCCCTATATACTCATTTCCTTTCCATGGTACTGACCCACATCTTCGGATGTGGGCTGCATTTTCTCAAAATATAGGTTAAGGTGCTCAGTTCCAGGTTCGACAGTGATTCTTCGGGCACGTTGTTCTACATCCTCTGTTGTGGTGAGTCCTCATGTTCCAAGGACGTGATGTCTGATATTGGTTTCACGAAATTTTTTACATTTGATAACTGAGTATGATTCAGTTGGGGCATGTCTCAATGGCTCGCTGGTTTTATTGATTTTCTTAGAGGGTTGTCAGACTAGTATAGAAGTTGGAAGTTGACTAATAAGTTGTATTTTGTTATCTTTCTGAAATTCTTTTATTCTTGGATGATTATTACTCTGTTGATATTTGAGGGTTATTTATGAATACCCCGTTGATTTGTGTTGAACAGAATGAAAATGGCTCAAAGTGTTAGCTTGGGGCTACTCGTAGCCTCAAGCACCATGTGACGCTCCGGGACCCATTTTCTGAGGCGTTACACAAGTTTTGTCTGATAGAATAATTTACATTTATTTTCCTATGTAATTCTATAGATTTCAAATTTTTGCTACGTAGATGACTGAATAAGCATTCCGTCGATATAAGATTCGTCCAAAACGGACACTCGCTGAAAAAGTTATGGCTATTTTATATGCTAGTCGTAAAACATCGTAATTTTGGTGTTTAGTGTGTCACAGAGATGGTTTAATTATTAATTGTCCAATTCCAGTGGAACCTCGCGATAGTGGCGCATCACGGAGGATCCTAATTTCACATTCGTCAATTTCCAGTGAGCCACCGTGATAGTGGTGCGTTGCAGTGGCCCATAAAATCGGGCACCAGTTATATTTTTACTCCATATCATTAAGGGTAAAATGGTACTCCTCCAACCCCTTATCATCTCTAACACGGGATTTAATCCCAAGAACACCAAAGTAATATTTTTTCATCAAAATCTCTCAAGAAACTCTATTTGGGTTTCAAACTAAAAATCCTCGTAACTTAAGATTCAATCGTGAGTTTTGAAGATAATTAGAGATTTGAAATCCTCAATCCATAAGCTTCAAGAATCATTCATTATTCTTTGAAATAGAGGTACGCGGGGTTTTTGTAAAATCTCATGGGCATAGAAATCATGATTTTAAGAAAGGGATTTTCAGATTTATAAATACATTCATGTTTTAGAAATCTTGACGGTATTGTTTTGGTCTTTTGACCTTCCCCCACATTGATTCAAAATTGTATATATATGTATGCTTGTGTTTTAGGGTTGATGATTTAATTGAGAGCATGACTTATATAAAATCCCTCTCTTGTTTTGATTTTCCTTTACTTATCATATGCAATAGATATTTTGAATGCATCCTTGAAAAAGCATGGTTTAAAATGTCTTGAATTGTGTTATGATTGGATTAAGATTTGGATTTCAAAAGAGAGGGTAGTTGTGTTGATAAATGTTGAAAATATTCATAAAAGGAAAGAGTGAATGATTTTACCAAAAGCACATGACCACCATATGTTTAAAGGATTTTTGAATAGTTTTGATTTATGCTTCAGAACATGAAAACTCTTGTACTATTTGCATGTTTGGGTGGTCTGAACTATGTTTCAATGAAAGACCATGCTTATTATACTATGGCTCAGAAATAGGACTTGCAAGTCTTGGTGTGATGACACCAATTCAGATTATGCCATGATAATTCAGAACAGAATAGAGTGCATGCTTGAAATAAAACTTTCAAATTTTAAGATTTAGAATGATGTATGTTTAGAAGTGGTTAAAAATGGGCATAATGAGACGTCAGGTGGTTCTACGAAAGAGGCATGAGTTCAGATAATTCATTGTCTGAAATTGTGATTGCCGATCCGGGTATATTATATTATGCTGGCCTAGTGTCTGTGGCGTATCAGAAATAGAAACTCCAACCCTTGCGGCACACTCGATTTTGGGGCTTCCCCGCCGAGTCAATGGCGTATTCCATACAGACCATGGGATTTTAGAATTGTAGGGGCATACCATCTAACTCAGAAGTAATACAAAGAATAGATAGTGCATTGAAAAGAATGACTTATGATTTTCAGAAAGTGCCTATGTGTTTTGACAACTGTTTATGCATGATGTTTTAACAAGTTTCTCTCCACTATTTCACTTATATAAAAGTTTTATTTTGGATTAATTTGTGTACCAGTACATCTGTATTGACCCCCCTCCCTCCAGGTTCTGAGGCTCAGTCTAGTGGTCCAAAAAAGCAATAGATTTTATCAGACAGAGTTGCAGTTGCCCAGTTGGTGAGCTTTCTTTATTCCAGAAGTCTTGTTTACTTTTAAACAACTATTATTAGATATGGTTTTAGTCTACTGGGTTCCTTGTCCTATTTTTAGATAGTTGTTAGATTTTCATGTAGTAGATATTTCGCAGATTGGGTCAGATGTTATCTAGATGTAGTTGATTTATAGTTTCCATACTTATGATGAATTCAGAATAGACCATGTTTCCATAGCAGATTATGTTTCTGCATCTTATTTTATTATATGAATGTTGTGCATGATTACCAAATAGAGAAGGACATTCCGGGCCTTCATGGTTCGGGATGTCCGTCTCGGCCAGGCCCTAGTTCGGGTCGTGACACAGGAAAAATCCAAAATAATAATTTTTTATAAAACATAGAAGACAACAATTTAAAATGGGTCAAAAATATATTATATGATAGGAATCACATGGGCATATTTAAAAGAATCTGTAAAATCATCTGAACTCTGTGACATACTTTTTGTTTTTACTTCTGCGCTAGGTGGTATACTCTACAACTCTGATATTCCACGGGCTATATGGAATCTACCATTAACTTGACAGCTAAGCCCCCAACCCAAGTTTGCCACAAGGGTCAGAGTCTCTATCTCTACTACTCCACTGGCTATCTCCAACGTACAATGATTATATACCCGAATCGGCAAAATACAATTTTAAGCTAAGAGGCACTTGAAATCAAGCCTTCTTCGGGTAACCACCTAACCCTCTTTAAGCCTATTTTTAACTCTCTAAAACCTTTCATTCTCTGAAATCAAACTTTGAGAAACTCCATTATACGGTATCGTCATACCATTGACTTGCAAGTCGCATCTCTGAGCCATTAATAACATATTAAGATCTCTGTTTTCAAAATATAAGGTTTGGGACCACCATATCAATAAATCAATTCAAAGAAGCTCTTTCTTAAAACTCATGTCAATACATGCAAGAAACTCTCTTTGTCAAAATTTCAATAATACAAGGTGGTCATATCAAAGTACTCAAGCACATGCAATTCTTTCTACAAGAATGTAATTATATCCAAAAAAGACCCTCTCATCATCTCTAAATTATGTTCAAATACTATGATATTGAGAAAACTACTTTCAAATCATAAAACATGCATTTCGACTCTTTCCCAACAAGATCATAAATTTTAATTCATCACACGAGGGGGATTTCATAATTTGTTCTCTCAAGCAATCTTTAATCTCAATTTTTCATACATACACATATACGTATAAATCAATTTAAGGGGGAAAAGGCCTAAAGGCCAAAATAACAATATCACTAAACATTCATGATGCATAATAAAAATCATGGATTCCAAAACCCCTCTATAAATTCATGCATGATAAATTTTAAATCATATTTGGTTGTTTCAACAAGCTCATGTAGTTTTAGGATAAACCCCACGTACCTTAGATTATTTAGTTTTGAAAGATGGAACCCAGATCTTGATCCGTTTCTTGGAATTCTTGATCTTGAGGGAACTTAGATTGATCTTATTGTTAAGAGAAAAATTGAGTTAAGGAGAAATTTCTGCTTCTAGGGAGGAAGTAGCATGTTATAGATAGATTAGAGTAAGAAAAAATGACTAAAATGCCCTTAAGAAAACAAAAAAAGGCGCAGCAGTCCCTCAGTTGACAGATTGACACGCTGAAGTAAATTGGGCATAACTTTTTATTTTGATGTTGGATTTTGATTAAATTAGTTGAGTTGGAAATAAGACTCAAAGACCTTTCATTTGATATATATCAGGACACCCAGCTCGTTATATAACAGAAGTTATAGTCAACGAAATTTGATCCAAGTTGAAGTGTCCACTAAAACTTAATCGATAGAATTGTTTTCAAATCATCTTAGAGTTAGGGGATTCTTGTCACCTCAATTCATATTCAAAGGTTTTCCCACACTATAGGAGTGATCATCACACATACATTAACAAGGAATAATTTAGTTTGGGTCAATACGCGTAGGAACGATGGTCTAAATTATAGCCCGAAAGTACGGGGTGTTACAATCATCCTTTGTGAATCTCTTAAAGTCCATGAGGTATAATTACCATGCATCTTTTGTGGATCTCTTAAAGGCCACTCCCTTGCATTATAAAGTATTTTGGCGACGAAGAACTCTTCTTTTTAGTTAATGAGGCATTCTTCTTTCGGGAGTATTTTTCATTTCTTTTCTTTGTCAAATATATATTCACGGATCGATTTCTTCTAATATTTGCAGATTTCCTTGTTTTTTGTATTTCGAGAAGCAAATCCACTATTCCAGCTAAATCAAGAACAGGGTTGGCTCAACGAATTTTGTAGTCTAAAGTCAAATTTTAAACAGAGGTTTAAAGTATATACAATAAAATTATCTTTTATGCATCACACATGTATCTTATGTGTCACACATGCATCTCGTGCGACGTACGTGCATCTTATGCGACTTACGTGCATTTTTTGCTCTATACATGCATACTGTTGTCAATTAATAAAAATATTTAGAAAAAATATGGCCTCCAAAAAGTTGGGGCCTTTAGTCATTGCTTTAGTAACTTTCTTCTAATATTAGCAGATTTCCTTGTTTTTTGTATTTCGTGGAGCAAATCCACTGTTCCAGCTAAATCAAGTCCAAGGTCAGCTCAATGAATTTGGTGTTCTAAAGCCAAATTTTATTCAGAGGTTTCAAGTATATTCAATAAAATTAGCTTTTGTGCATCACACATGTATCTCTTGTGTCACACATCCATCTCGTGCGACGTACATTCATCTTATGCAACTTACGTGCATTTTGTGCACATGCATCGTGTCGTCAGTTAGTAAAACTATTTATAAAAAATAGGGTCTCCAAAAATTTGGGGCCTTAAGCCATTTCTTTAGCAACTTTATGGTCGAGCCAGCACTGATCAAGACAGCTACTACATGGACATTGCCTTGAGTATCCTCCTCATAGGATGTTACTCTCTTCTTTCTTGCCCTAAGTATTGGACAGAGGCAGCATAACTGGATGAGTATAGAGCTTTAGGCGTGGACGTTGCGAGGCTGTGATGTATTTTTTCATTACAGTTGTCATGAGTCTAGTTACATTGCCTCTCATTTGTGCCTTGAAGGCATGGGTATTAATTTTCCTTGGTAGTGTAGCTCACTCTGTAGGATTTGTAATATACAAGTTCCTGCCAGAGATATGAAAGAAGGAAACCGAGCGGAGATCTGGAAGCTGCAATGGTTTTGGAAGAAGTTGCTTCCAAAAGATGACAATCAAGTGTAGTTAGCCTTCTTGTGAATCACTTGAACACCTTTTGATACTCAATTGACAAATATTTAGGTGTACATATAAATCTTCTTTTTCTTGCAATTTTGTTTACTATATATGTGACGATGCTCAATTGTGAACTATATATATATGCTAACAGCTGAAGTCATTGTGAACTCGCGAAAAGCACCAGTTTTCAGTATCAACTTCCTTTCTAAAATAAAGACGATTTTTTAGCATCTAAACCAATGTGCCTTACATACATTTAAAGACAAAAATTAGTAGCTTTTTCTTATTGATGTTCAGAATGCCAGGCTAGCTGAGTTAGCCACTGATTAAGCATTAATATTTGGTTACTTACATCAAGTTAATTATTCTAGAATCAAAACATGACATGCCTTCATGACATTTATGTTACTATGTGCCGATACTCTCTTGAGAACTTTGCTAATGTCTGAAGTTGTGTTCCTTGCTGGTTTAGCATTTCACCATCATCCAAATCCACGTATCAACCAAATGTATGTAATGAATTGGAGGCAAATAGTATATGATTCTGCAACTTTTATGTGTTATCATCTTTCAAATTTCTTCTTCCATGGGGAGATATTTCTTCATTTGCACACTTAGTTTTGCAAATAGTAAGCCAAATGTTTAAAAAGATATAGCAGATGTTTACATGTGTTGAAGACCTAGATAGTAGTGAAACTGCGAGCCTTTCTATACTAGAAGGAAGTTCTGGAAGCATTTAAAAACTCCTCCAACCGCTTGACTTCAATTAACTTAGACAGCTGAGACAAAGCTGGAAGTTTCTGCATTGATGTACAACCCTCAAGAATGAATCTTTCTAAATTAGGAGGAAATTCTGGGAGCTGTTGAAGATTCTTGCAATGTAGCTGCCTCAGTTCCGATAGCTTAGATAGTTGGGAGAGGCTAAAAGGTAGACTACTAAAGTTGTTTTTTCTTAAAATCAGGAACTGTAAAGAGGTAAAATGATCAAGTGTGTTGGGGATATATAATTCAGACAAATATCATGAAGCAAGACACAATTTGTTCAAGGAACATAAATTTTTAATAGACGGAGGCAGAAATTAGTTGGCTCCTGACTTGTCATACTAGGAATTGATCTGCCAAACCCTCCCATATGCATGTATTCAAGTTTCTTCAAGTGCCCAATGAAAGAAAAATGTATGTCATAGCTGTTCTTGGCGCAGAAAACTTTTTCAGAGACTGTAAATTTCCCAAGTCATCAGGCAATTTTTGCATTTTTACACACCTGTTGAGAATCAGAGTCTCAAGTGATTTGAGATTGCTGATACTGCTTTGTACTTTCTTCAGTTTTATTTGCCATAATAGATTTAGCTCAACAAGTTTATTCAAATCTCCAAGGGATGATTTCACTTCTCACCCCGAGGGAGGCGGGAAGCTACCGCTTCTAGAATGGAAGCTTCTCCTTTACTTTTTTAGAGCGTATCGCTATTTTGAAATAAAAAAAAGGTTTATGGGTGAAGTAATCGGAATGACAAGTGGTTACGGTTGCGGAAAGCGGAGAAAGTCGGGAACCGTCGGTTACCTTTTGAATCAAAGTAGCGACAAGCCGTCTCAAATGATAATCCCTCGAGACTCAGTGCACCAGTGAAGTCTGTTGTTCTTATGAGAATTTTACAGGAATTCAGATCAAGGACTTCTAACTCCTCAAGAACTAAAACCCAAATATTTTTTTTAAGAAAAAAAAAAAAAACAAGGGAAGATCAAAAAGCCAAATGAGACTTTGTATTTATTAGTCTTTGTGACTTTTAATTATTTGTTGATGCTAGTGCACTAAATATTTCTAGTTCAGGGGTGTGAGACAGGTAAAAGTAGCAACCCCTGGGACCAACCAAGAGTTCACTAACGAAGAGGAAATTGGTGAATACACCTTTAAACTGGCTTTAAATTTTTCCAATTTACTTTCTGACATGTCAAGAGCAACCAGTCTCAGATGAAAGTCACTTGTTAAATATTTTAACGGACAGGACTTCCAGCACAACCACTTCATCTTGTTTGGCATATAAGTGAACGAGATAAAACAGAATCAAGATGCTCAAATTTTCCTTTCAGATGAACATTATCAATTTGGAAGAGTCTCAGGTTAACAATCTTGGCAAATGATTTTGTACTTAACTGTATGTCCTTGAACAATGTGAAATTTACCATCGTTACCCAACAGCTTCAGCAGCCTGTATTTCAGCTAAAACTAATAAATAATGTATTCACAGGCTGGCCAGACATAATAGTGTGAACAAGAAACATGCTATAGAAAGCATACGGAAACAAAGCTTTTACTACAGAGAGGATAATTGATTTCTCAAACAGAATACAAATTTAATTTGATAATAAATACTAGCTAGCTGAAAACACAAAAGACAACATGAGGAAATTAAAGGGTACAGTTAATCAAGTCTCCCAAAAGTATATCAGAAACATCTGCCTCAAAGAACAACCTGCTATGCTTGCTAGACTCATTTGGTGATTCTTGACAAATAATTTCTCTTCCCATATCTCGAATAGTACAGTGCATGGCGAGTTCGTTACTTTCATCGATAACTAAGAAGCATCTGTCGATTAAAGCTTAGGATTCTACTTAATCATTGTTGTTGGGGCCTAGGGGGCATCCATTTTATGTGTATTCCTTACATTATGAGAGGAAACCCAAGGGGACAAAAGAGGAACCAATAGAAAATTAATGTTAGCAAGAAAATACCCTTGTCCAATATTTTCCAAGTGCCATCCTGATAGATTTGCAACTTTTGTTAGTGCAGCTTTCCACTTCTCCACCTTTTCTATCCTGTGGCGTACTTCCTGTCTCGCCAAGGCATCACTAAATATGCCTGTTTGTTTGTGAACATGAGAAGAATCAACGTCGTAGAAAACAAGTAGAACTAATAAATGCTTCCATTCAACAACTTTTACTAGATTATCAAGACAATCTCTAGAGTCGGCATAACATTTTGAGAAAATTATAAAGGAAATCCTTGAGCCTTCAATAGTTTGCAGAAGTTGATCCAGGGAAACTACTTTCGTGTCTCCATCATCATCCTTAAATGAGTTAATTCCAAATTGACACAACCTTGTGAATAGGACATCAATTAAGTTTATTGGCATGTCTCATTGATGTTCAGAATGCCAGGCTAGCTGAGTTAGCCACTTATTAAGATTAATGGTTGGTTACTATGTTACTATGTGCCGATACTCGCTTGAGAACTTTGCTAACGTCTGAAGTCATTGTGAACTCTGGTAAAACACCAGTTTAATTTGTGAATTCAATGAAACAATTGGTTTCTGATAAATGGAGGTTGTTCATTCCTACTCCTAGCCTAATTCATTCAAATGATGATAGAGAATCTCTCTACTCTTTACAGGTAACTGGAATTACAAATATATCACTATTGGGTTCTAGATCAAAAGTGTGAATGAAAAATGGAGGGAACCAAGTGGAGTGAAACAATTGAGATAACACTCAAAAATGGAAAGTGTACTCAAAAGTGAAAAGTCTACTAAATCTCCCACATTGGTGAGAGAAGAAAACTTTCAAGTGTTTATATTATGAAACACTCACTCCACATGGTAAGTGAGGAAATAACCAAAAGGTGCCTCGCGCTGTCGTTGTTGCTTGGCTTTGGATTCTATTTGTTTGGACAAAATTTATTTGAAACGTATGATTTTCCAATCCTATCCAAAAGGTAAAAACGCAACACAGTTTTGCCTCCATTAAAATGCATGCATACATTGCAGATACGAAATGCCGGAAGGGATGGAACTATTGATGAAATGACACACTGATTCGGGAAAAGAGGTGTCTTTTTGGATGGTTGTGACTATCCAGTAAAAAGACACACTTATTCAATGAACAGACATGACTGTTTCGATGAATAGACATGACTGTTCCAGAGGACACATCTTTTCGAATGATCCATTGCTTCTTTTCAAAAGAGGCACCTAATGGATATATAAACCTACATTTATCCACAAGTTTAGGTACAAAATTTCCTGCATTAAAACACTCTTCTTTAATTTGCTTTCTAAAATACTCCGTGTGATCATCTAATCGTTGAGTGAATTCGAAGAGAATCTGATCGTTTGAGGTACCACTACAGTCGGATTGTTAGGCCATTTTATCTTGGAAGGAAAATTCCTTAACCTCGGGTACTTGAGTGGAATTATTTGCTTAAAGACACTCCATGAAGTCGGGGGACTTGGCCTTTTTCTGTTTCATCTAATTTTCCGAAAAACACACTTCTTTGAAAGGTCTTTTTGATCTTGTGTTGAAGGTGTTACATAACGTCATAAGTGTGCTTGTTGTATACTTGCTCTTGTATTGAAGTTGTTGTTGCTAAAATACAGATTCTTGTGTACCCGTAAAATAACAATCACATCTACTAAAACAATTTCACGAAAGTCATGCTGCTATAGCAATGGCAATGACATTTCCTGCCAGAATTCTACCTTCTCATATTCGTATTTTTTTTTTAATTTTATTTAAGAGATGTAGAGTTTATTGTGGTTTGTTTGTTTGTTTTATTCAACGTAAACCATACTAATTTTCCATTGAAATTGTTGAATATTTACCGCACGTATATTCTTTTTCTTAACTATCCCTCTTCATTGTTGTACCTGCTTGCCTGTTTTTTTCCCATTGTAATAGTAACTAGAAAATGTAACCATTGTCATTTATTTATGTTCGTGTTTGCTTTATGCACGGTTCTGTATATCAACATTCAATATATGTTATTATGTTTTTCAACTGGTAAAATTCATCAGTTTCCTCACTTTCTATCTTTATATTTTCAAATTTAATGAGTAGCTTCATATTTAAATTGAAATATTAATTCTTTATTATATCTGCCAAACAATTTCACATATATAGAATGTTAAAAGAATTATGAAGCTAGCTACTTCTATTTTTCGATAGAATTATGAAGCTAGATACTTCTATTTTTCAATAATCTAATGGGACTAATAAAAATCATTGTTAGTTATCTTCTCGAAAAGGAAATTACTTTCAATTTAGGTTATAAATATTTATAACGATAAAACTAGTTAAAGAGTAATGCATACCATTGATCTAACACCAACAATTGGAGATTTTAGAGATATACGACTTTTATATATTTTACTTTTCGTGTATAACATGTAGTTAATGTATGAGTTTGCTGTCTTCTCACGAAACTCGGGCAATTTCACTAGTATAAAAGAACGATAGTACTCTCTCATTGTCTTAATTTAGCAATATTTACTTATGTCAAACACTATAACTCCAACTTTGAAAATTTCAAACAAAATAAATACTTTTCTTATTTTTAATGTCAAACACCCACTCATCATCATCATCATCATCATCATAGAATTATGAAAATAATTAATTTCGTCAGCAAGGTGGTGGAAAAAATAATTGTAAGTGATACACTTATTAAAGTAGATAAGCGCATATGTATTCTGAGAAAAAAAAGGAAAAAGGAAAGTATCATATTCTACGCATAACTTTAAAATAGTATCTATACATAAACTAAGTATTTAGAGAAAATTGAAGAAATGCGTCTTTTAAGTCTTGAATGAAGGATTGGTGACATTGACCAACTTAAAGGGTAAAATATAATTAGAAAACTTGTTTAAGTTAATTGTAGACTTGATTAATATTTTCAAAACATTCTAATCTTTTCAAAAATACAAATCAACCCACACCTATCTCCTCCAAATCAACCATCTCTATCCTCTCTCTCGAGACAGTCTCTCTTAACCAACAGTTCTCCAAAATTTCTCTCTTCAATCCCTGGCGAATTTAAGCTCCGGTGACAAATAGTTGGACGAGTTTCTTTTTAACTTTCAATCGTCAATCGACATGAAGAAACAGAGAAACTTGAGCCAACTTCTCCGGCAACAACAGCTTCGAGTTCTTCGTCGTCCTATTTTTTCTTTCACAGATAAAAAAATTATATCTTTTTAATTAATTATGTCGTTAATTACCAATACTTCTCTTCTAGTATTGGTTTAAACTTTCACTATTTGTTCCTTAACTTTGAAATGTGGACTGAATAAAATCCTAATTTATGGCATTTCTTCTCTATTCTTTTCGGTATGAAATATAATTTTTTTTGTTATTGTAGTGCTTTTTGTCGAACTGCTGATTTGATTTGTTAGTGATTTTTGGTCACCATTGATGTTCTTAGTGTGTGTGTTGTGTTGTGTTGGTGTTGCTGGCTTGATTTATTATTTTTCTTGGAAAAATTATTGTTGTAACAGATAAACTATCTGACACAACATATTAACCATTTGATACAACAGATTAACTATCTGATGCAACAGATAAATCATCTAATGCAATAGATAAATCAGTTGATGAAACAGATAAACCATTTGATGCAACAGATTAACCATCTGATGTAACAGATTAACCATTTGATGCAACAGATTGACCATATGATCCAAAAGATAAATCATCTATTGTAATAGATAAAACATTTGATGCAACATATTAAACATCTAATGAAATATCACAAAAAATAGATAATTCGTCTGTTCTGATAGAAAACTTTTCTGTTTGGATGAAATCTAAACAATATTGATCCAACAGATAACTCATTTGGCAACAGATAAGTGATCTGTTTCAATATATGTGTAGCCTATTTTTATTGTTTCCAACGGATTACTCATCCGCTGCAACATGTTCCTTATAGTTTGTAATAGATAACCTACCTTGTGCAACAGATGAGTGATCTATTTTTATTATTTCCAATAGATTACTCATCAACAATAACAGGATGGTTATATGCTGCAACAGATATCTTACCTGGTGTGGCAGATCAGTGATATGTTTTTATTATTTCTAACAGATAATATGGCTCCCAAAAGAAAAGAAACCGAATCAAGTCGAAGTAAAGGAACAAGTGAATCAGCTAGGCTATATATACCATTTTATGAGGTTGCTTTACAAGCATTATCTCAATTAGGAGCAGAAGATGATGAACATGGGGAGGAGGAATGTTTTAAAAGAGAAGATCCAAATACTAATAGCCCTTCTACCGAAGAGGTGGTCAAAATCTTCAGGAGTGATTGTTATCCTATGAGAATGCAGTGCAATGGTGCCACAAATTTAACGGGTAATTTTTTGGTTAAGACAGCAATGGGAAAAATCTTTCTATGCCTTCAGAAAAATAAATTGAAAACAAAAATTGGATGCTTATTTTAGGGGCAGCTTCTTTGGAAAATATCTTGATTTATCGAGATACAACAATGCTTGTTTCTAAATAAAAATAGTATTGATGTTCTCAAGCGTAGGTTTATGTATGAAAACAAAGATAAGAGGGATAAGGTGTGGATAGATTATCATGGCATGCCTGTTTGTTTTGGTTGAAAGACGTTGTCATAGTTAACGGACTGAAATATTATCCTCCTTCTTAAGTTATACCTATTCTAACCCCAAAAAAGTACCTCGCACACCTAAAAAAGGCAAAGTCAAGTTAAATGATTGTGATGACCTAGTGTCCCTTGTTGTTCCAAGCTTCAAAAATAAAAATTTGATAGAAGCATTGAAAGGCAAAGTACTATCAAAGAACCACAAGCTATCTTTGTGCTTGGTTTGGTTTGTACATAATATTCTTTGTGAGAGAGACGTTAACAACAACATAAGTGTTGGCTTAATAAAGATATACGAGGATCTTGAGGAATTTAGTAGCTATCTTTGGGGTTATGAAAGCTTCAAAATGACTGTCAAATATTTGTGGTCTCCGTACGCCAAAGATAGTCAACTTATAAGGCTTTCCATGGGCTTTAATGATAAATGTTTCTTTCTTATATTATGATATGATTCATTTTTTTAATTCAATAATGTTTTTGATTTAGTGGAGTTATTTCATAGGTTTGGGGATTTGAATCCATTCCTTATTTGAGAAAATAAGTGAACTGCCAGGAAGAAATTTTCTGTCCAAGAATTTTGAGATAGTTGTTGGCCAAAATTAATAAAATGCAAAATTTATCGATATCTTCAAACTCCCGAAGGATGCAGTAAGTTTATTATAATTAATTTCTTATTTAAATTAATAATTTTTTGAATGATCTAATCATCATTTTAATATATGTAATGATTTATGTTAGATTGTACATCCATCAGTTATTTCGACTAATTGAGAGTTAAAGATGCCATCTTTTCTTTCTTTACGATCTGTGCAAATTTTTTCAGACCCTAAGGTCTTTGACTGAACAAAAATTAAATTGTTTGGAGAAATAACCATCACAAAAAAAATAATTTTGGAGGGTGGGTTTATTGTTATTGATGGTCTTAGCGGTGACGGAGCTGTTGGTGGTGGTAGTGGTGCTGCTATTGGGGATAATGATGATCCTCTTATAATTTTTAAAACTACCATTATGAGTGTGATCATACTGGTAATATAGATTTTGCCTCTCCTTGCGAATGTTTTGCATGCAAATATGAAGACTGGAGGACGAAATCTAATGTTGTTATTAATGCTATTAAGCATTAACTGCTTCTGTAAAGGAATTGACATCTAAGAGGGGTGCCATTCCATTAAAGAGGATTTCATATCTACCCACTCCATTAGAGATTAATGCTAAGAGGAGAAGGAAAGTAGTTTCCAAGGCATTATAAAGCATCCAAAAAAGCAAATTTATGACTCCTCTGTCCATGTGTTGTACTATTAAGCATTGTAAAAGGGCCACAGGAGAGCAACACAAGTTGAAGAAGGTTAATATATATCTTCTGTTCCAACTAACTAAAACACACATTTGTAGAGAATTATCAAATAGATATATAAATCTGTTGCAATAGTTGACTAACCTATTGCATTAGATACAATATCTATTACAACATATGTCTTACCTATTTTATCAAATCAGATAGCTCTACGTACCAATTTTTATTTGTACTAATAGATGACCTATCTGATGAAATGGATAGATCATCTATTGGGACAATTTAAATCAAGACTTCCTACTATTTCAGTTTTTCCAAACATATGAGTCATATGTTGCAACAGATGGTTCATCCGTTGGAAATTATCATATAGGACTTTCTTATGTTATAATTTATCCCAATAGTAGATGTAATGCCCCGCAAAAAGTTGTGGACGTATTATTTCATGATAGCTAGCATTTAGAGTTGAAGGCCTAAAATTTTCTAAGTGTAAGAAAAGACTTAGTCTCATTTTTAGCTTTCAATATTCGGGGATTTTATTTTTGATCTTTCCGACCACCAATTTCAGAAATTTTTCTTGCGTTGCGATGGGGCAAGCCTGCAGAACATCCCGAACAAGTTTCAGAATTTTTGGACATCGTTAAGGGACCATTTTATTTCCAAAATTGTAGCACCATGTGATTAGCGTGCATCGCATGGTGTAGCGCATGGTAGGTACCATGCGATGGAGTATGCGACACATGCTCTGCTTCACGTACCTGTAATTTTCAGCTTTTATTACCCATCTCATTAAGGGTATTTGGGGTATTTTCCAACCCCTTAACATCTTAAACACGGGATTTAATCCCTATTCCACCAAAATACACTCACTTTCTTCAAATTCATCCAAGAACACTCTCTAAGGTTTCAAACTAAAAATTCAAATAACTCAAGATTCAACAGTGAGTTTTGAAAGATAAATAGATTAAACCATGAGTTTTAGAAGATAAATAGAGATTCGGAATGCCCAACCTGCAAACTTCAAGAATCACCCATTATATCCTGAAATAGAGGTACGCGGGATTTTCCTAAAATCTAATGGGCATAGATATCATGTTTCTAGGAAAAGGGCTTCGTATTTGTGAATAAATTCATATTTTAGAAGTTTTTATGGTATTGTTTTGGTCTTTAGACCTTCCCAAAATTTATTTAAATTGATATATGTATATATGTACATGTCTAATGTTGATGATTGAATTGAGAGCATGATTCTTGTGAAAATCCCTCTCTTGTTATGAATTTTCCTTACTTATCATATGACATGGATTGTTTTTGACATACATCTTACGAAGTATCTTAATTTATGAATGATTTGGTTATGAATCTTGAATTCCAAATAGAAGGTTGTTTGTATTGAAGAATGTTGAAAATACATATAATGAAAGAGTGCATGGGTTTTTCGAAAAGCATATGACCACCTTATGTTTGAAGAGTTCTTGCATAGTTTTGACTTATGCTTTTGGAACATGAAATCTCTTACACTATTTACATGTTTGGATGGTCTAAACTATGTTTTGATGAAAGAATTATGCATGATTGATTATGGCTCAGAAATAGGAATTGCAAGTCTTGGTGTCACGACACAAATTCAGATTATGCCATGATAATTCAGAATATAATAGAATGCATGCTTGAAATCAGACTTTTCAGATGTTGAAATGAGACAAAAATACATGATTCCAAATAAGATAAAATTGGGCATAAAGAGATCTTAGGTGGTTCCTCAAAGAAGGCATGAGTTCAGAAAACTCATTGCCCAAAACAATGATTTGTCAATCCAGGTATATTATATTATGTTGGCCTAGTGTCGTGTGGTGTATTAGAAATAGAAACTCCAACCTTTGCGGCACACTCGGGTTGGGGGTTTCCCTTCTGAGTCAATGGCGGATTCCATATGGCTCGTGGGATTTTAGACTTGTAGGGGTGTACCACCTACCTCAAAAATAATACAAAGACCAAAAACTCCATTGTCAAGAATGATTTATGATTTTCAGAAAGGTGACCATTTGTTTTGAAAACCACTTTATGTATGATGTTTTGACCAAATTTCTCTCTATTATATATATATATATATATAAGATTTATTTTGGATTACTTTGCGTACTAGTACATTCATATTGACCGCCCAACCTCCCTCCAAGTTTCGAGGTTCAATCTAGGGGTCCAAAAAAGTAATAGATTTTATCAGACAGAGTTGCAGTGTCCAGTTAGTGAGCCTTCTTTATTCCAGAAGGCCTGTTTACTTTCAGAAAATTATTATTAGATATGGTTTTGGTCTACTGGGAGCCTTGTTCCAATTTTCGAATTGTGTTAGCAATCATGTAGTAGAGATTTGGCAAATGGTTTCCAAATATTGTTAAATGGTTTTGGATTTTCCCTTTTTATTATCGAATTTATATTAGATATATGACCATGGTTCCATTGAATTTAGTATTACCACATTCCTTTTTGTTATATAATTGATGTGTATGATAACCAGATATAGAAGGGCGTACAAGGCCTTTATGGTTTGGGATGCTCATCACGGCTAGGGCCCTGGTTCGGGTCATGAAAAACTTGGTATCAATGCTAGGTTCTATGACCCAGGGTGTATGCAAAATCACGTCGGGTAGAGTCTTATTTATGGGTTTGTAGCACACCATATTTATAAGAAGGAGTCTACTAGGCGTTTAGGAAAGTGTTTCCCCTCTTTGTGATTTAGTTCGTGCTTTAGAGTCTGAGTTAGATTTATCCCCTAATCAGTGATATATTGTATTTCAGAAAACAGTCATGCCTCTTCGTCTTTCCAACAATCAAGATACTCAGGATGTTGAATTCTGCCTCACCCATGAGATGCGGACCCGTTATAGAGTGCCCACTCCAGAACTTGTTCCTAATCTGGGAGTACCTCCAGTCCCGACCAGTCCTCCTCGACTTACAAGGACAAATGTTAACCGTTCTCAGTCTTATCAGAGGGACATATCGAATGCAGAATTTAGACAATCCATTCACATACTTGCACAACTGGTAGCTGGACAGACTTATAGGTCAGAGGATGCTAGGTCTACATCCGTTACTTCTGAGGCTACCAGAGTAGGCCAGTTCATGAGAATGAACCCGCCTAAATTTTCTGGCACTAAGGTAGAAAAGGACCCCTAGGAGTTTATAGATGAAATGGAGAAAATTTTTAGGGTAATACATGTAGATCAGGTGGAAGGAGTTGAATTAGTAGCGTACCAGCTTAAAGATGTAGCGAACCAATGTTATAATGAGTGGGAAGAGGGGAAGGGTGAAAGTGTTGAGCCCATAGCTTGGAGTGAGTTTGTGGAAAATTTTCTTAACTGATTCTTTCCTCTAGAGTTAAGGGAAGCCAAATCAGAGGAATTTATGAATCTTAAATAGGGGAAGATAAGTGTCTAGGAGTACACTCTGAAGTTTAACCAATTGGCTCGTTATGCACCAAAAGTAACAGGTAATCTGAGAGTTCGGATGAGGAAATTTGCATTTGGCCTTTCGGATGATCTAGCACTTGAATGTCAAGGGGCAATGTTAAATAGGGATATGAACTTTGCTAGGTTATCAGTCCACATACAGTAGGTGAAAGGAAAAAAAATCATCAAATACAGAGAGAAGGACAAGCAGAAAAAGAGAGACAGAACAGCGGATCAGAACCACAGAGCAGTAACTGGGGAAATAAATGGCAAAAAAAGAAGTTTTGGAGTAATGCACAATCTGCAACTAGCACTCTAGCGTCCAGACCCCTAGTTGATAGACGATCACAGAGTTTACCGACTATTCATGGACCCAGGGCTTAGGATACTCATTCACCGAGCAGTGTGGCTCAGCAGTACCATCATTATCCATGGTGTGAGACATGTAGAACGCATCACTGAGAAAGGTGTCAGTTGGGAAAGATGGTGTGTTATTTATGTGGTCAGATTGGTCACTTTAAGAGAGATTATGCCTCCGCTAGGAGGAATATTGGTGAAGCGAAGTCACAGGCAAATTCTTCCGCACCACCACTGCCTCAAAAGGGTGCCACTTCAGCTACCAGGAGTTGTTGTAACTGGTTATATTCTTTGACCAACTGCAAGGAGATGGAAGCCTCACTAAATGTTGTTTCCTGTACGTTACAAATCTTTTCTCATGATATATATGTGTTGCTTGATCCCGGGTCTACCTTATCTTATGTGACCCCATATGTGGCTATTGGTTTTGGGTTTGAGCCCGATGTGATTGTCGAACCTTTCTTTATTTCCATTCTGGTGGGTGATTCTAATGTGGTTAGAAGGGTGTATAAAAATTATGTTGTGTCTATTCTTAGTAGGGATACTTTGGAAGACCTTATAAAACTTGATATGGTTACTTTTGATGCTATCTTAGGGATGGACTGGCTCCATCGGTATTATGCCACACTAGGCTGTAGAACCTGAAAAGTTACCTTTTCATTTCCAAATGAGCCATCAATATAGTGTGAAGGGCACACTTTGGCACCAAGAAGGCACTTCATATCTTATCTCAGAGCTCGTAAACTTATTTCCAAGGGTTTCTTGTACTATCTTATTTAGATTAAAAATTCTAACGCCAAAAGTCTTCCTCTGTAGTCTATCCCTGTAGTAAGTGAATTCCCAAAAGTGTTTCCCGATGATCTCCCAAAAATTCCACCTAATAGGGAGATAGATTTTGGCATTGATGTGTTGCTAGATACCCGTCCTATTTTTATTCTTCCATATAGAATGTCACCTACAGAGCTAAAAGAGTTGAAAGAACAACTAGAAGATCTTCTAGATAAAGGTTTTATCAGGCCTAGTGTTTCTCCCTGGGGGCACCTGCACTCTTCATGTGAAAGAAAGATGGTTCCCTGCGTATGTGCATAGATTACCGTCAGTTGAATAAGGTCACTGTTAAAAATAAATATCCTCTTCCTAGGATTGATGATCGCTTGGAAAAACTTCAGTGTGCTAAGTGTTTTTCTAAAATAGACCTTCATTCGGGATATCATCAGTTGAAAGTTAGGGAGTCAAACTTGGAACTAGCTACTATGGTATTTGCGCTTAGAATTTAGCGGTACTATCTTAATGGGGTGCATGCAGATATTTTCACTGACCAAAAGAGTTTATAGTATATTTTCTCACAGAAGGAGATGAAACTTAGGCAGAGATGTTGGATGGAGCCTTTGAAAGACTATGACATGAGCCTACACTATTACCTTGGTAAGGCAAATGTTATTGCTGATGCCCTCAACAAATTATCCATGGGCAGTCTTTCTTATATTAAGGAAGGGAAGAGAGAAATGGTGAAAGATATTCACTGACTTGCAAATCTTGGAGTGCGACTCTTAGATTTTGAAGATGGAGGGGTAGTTGTGGATGAGATAGATAAATCATCCCTTTGTTTAGAAGTTAAAGAAAAGCAGGCTGAACATCCATCTTGATGCAAATTAAGAATGATGTGGGTCAGCAGAAGGTGTGTCATTTGAGATCGGTGGTGATGGTATTTTGCGATATCAGGGTAGATTATGTGTACCAAATTGTGATAAGGATAGGTAGAGTTACGTATGAGTTAGAGTTGCCGGCAAGTTTGGGTTCTGTTCAGCCGGTATTTCACATATCTATGTTGAGAAAGTGTATTGGAGACCATTCATTAGTATTTCCTATTGAAAAAATTAAAGTGACAAACTCCTTATCCTATGAAGAAGAACCTGCAGCAATTTTGGATCACCAAGTTAGAAGATTGAGGAGCAAAGAGATAGCCTCAGTTAAAGTGTTGTGGAGAAATCAGAAAGTTGAAGAATAAACTTGGGAATCAGAAGATGACATAAGAACTAGATACCCAAACTTATTTGATTCGGCGAATGATGAGATGGAAGGTACAATCCTTGTCTTATTCTTTCGAATGCTTTAATGTGTTTGGAATCGTGCTTGTCTATTTTTCGGCGTCATCATTCAGGGACGAATGACCCTAAGAGGGGATAATGTAGTGCCCCGCAAAAAGTTATGCATCATTTAGAGTTGAAGGCCTGAAATTTTCTAATTCTAAGAAAAGACTTGGTCTCATTTTTAGCTTCCAATAGTTGGGGATTTTATTTTTGGCCTTTCTGACCTCCGATTTCAGAAATTTTTGTTGCTTTGCAATGGGGTAAGCTTGTAGAACATCCCGGACAAGTTTAGGAATTTTTGGACATAGTTAAGGGACCGTTTGATTTCCAAAATAGTAGCACAATGCGATTAGCGTGTGTGGCATGGTGCAGCGCATAGTAGGTACTATGCGATGGAGCATGCAGTGCATGCTCCAATCCGGTGGGATAGAGCATGCAACGCATGCTCTGTTGCACGTAGCTGGAATTTCCAGCATTTAATACCCGTCTTATTAAGGGTATTTGGGGTATTTTCCAACTCCTTAACATCTTAAAAATGGGATTTAATCCCTATTACACAAAAATACACTCACTTTCTTCAAATTCATCCACGAACACTCGCTAGGGTTTCAAACTAAAAACCCAAATAGCTCAAGATTCAACCATGAGTTTTAGAAGATAAATAGAGATTTGAAATCCCCAATATGCAAGCTTCAAGAATTACCCATTATTTTCCAAAATAGAGGTACGCGGGATTTTTCTAAAATCTCATGGGAATAGAAATTATGTTCTGAAGAAAAGGGTTTCGGATTTGTGATTAAATTCATGTTTTAGAAGTTTTGATGGTATTGTTTTGGTCTTTAGGACTTCCTCAAATTTATTTGAATTGATATATGTATATATGTACATGTTTAATATTGATGATTGAATTGAGAGCATGATTTATGTGAAAATCCCTCTCCTTACTTATCATATGACAAGGATTCTTTTTGAAATGCATCTTGAAAAGCATGTTACGAAGTGTCTTAATTTATGAATGATTTGGTTATGAATCTTGAATTCCAAAGAGAGGATTGTTTGTATTGAAAAATGTTGAAAATACATATAATGAAAGAGTGCATGGGTTTTGCCAAAAGCATATGCCCACCTTATGTTTGAAGAGTTCTTGCATAGTATGCTTTCGGGACATGAAATCTCTTACACTATTTGCATGTTTGAGTGGTCTGAACTATGTTTTAATGAAAGAATTATGCATGATGCATTATGACTTAGAAATAGGACTTGCAAGTCTTGGTGTGACGACACCAATTCAGATTATGCCATGATAATTTAGAACAGAATAGAACACATTTTTGAAATCAGACTTTCTAGATGTTGAAACTAGATAAAAATGCATGATTCAGAACAGGATAAAATTGGAAATAAAGAGAGCTTAGGTGGTTCTCCGAAAAAGGCATGATTTCAGATAAATCATTGCCCGAAATCGTGATTTGTCGATCCGGGTATATTATATAATGATTGCCTAGTGCCATGTGGCATATCAGAATTAGTAACTCCAGCCCTTGCGGCACACTCGGGTTGGGGGCTTACCCGCTGAGTCAATGGAGGATGCCTTATGGCTCGTGGGATTTTAGATTTGTAGGGGTGTACCACCTAACTCAGAATTATTATGAAGACCAGAAACTACATTGTGAAGAATGATTTATGATTTTCAGAAAGGTGCCCATGTGTTTTGAAAACCACTATATGTATGATGTTTTGACCAAATTTCTCTCTATTATTATATATATATATATACAAGCTTTATTTTGGATTACTTTACGTACAAGTATATTCGTATTGACCCCCCCTCCTCCCTACAGGTTCTGAGACTCTGTCTAGGGGTCGAGAAAAGTAGTAAATTTTATCAGACAGAGTTGTAGTGTCAAGTTGGTAAGCCTTCTTTATTTCAGAAGGCCTGTTTACTTTCAGACAATTGTTATTAGATATGGTTTTGGTCTACTGGGGGCCTTGTCCCAGTTTTTAGATTGTGTTAGTGATCATGTAGTAGAGATTGCGCAGACGGTTTTCAGGTTTTGTTAGATGGTTTTTGATTGTCCTTTTCTATTATCGAATTTATATTAGATATATGACCATGGTTCTGTTGTACTTAGTATTTCCAAATCCTTTTTTTTATATAATTGATGTGCATGATAACCATATACAGAAGGGCGTACTGGGTCTTTATGGTTTGGGATGCTCGTCATGGCTAAGGCCCCGGTTCAGGTCGTAACAGTTGATTTGCTAATTTAAAAATAGGAGGAAAACCTGTTTGATTTGCTAAAACAGATGAGTTATTCTTTTCCATTTTTTTAATCTCTATGATTGGCATTGACCAATTCTGGATTTCCAGGTGTATTTCACAGTAAAAGCTACTGCCAAACAGTATTGATAATATACTACTCTTTTTATGAAAATACGGAGAAGCAAAAGCGCATAAACCATATGCAAGAGACAATAAAGATCCACTACAACCAAAGCCGAATTCCATAGCACCGGATTAACAACAACTACTCCATATTGAGTAGATCTTTATAGCTTGAGTCTATAAAAGTAATAACCTCGTCCCTCCTTAGAAATTGTTGGCATCAAAACTTAAATTGCTGATTTATTTATTGAGATCTGCACCCATAATATTTTTTTACATTTCATTTTAAATTGTAATTTCTGAAAGATTCAATTATTTTATGTTGTAATGAATTTTATTTATCCTTAGTTTTGAACTTATTAATTGAAATGGAATCGCGAAGAGACACTGGTAACTGCTAAACGCCAATTTGGCCTTTGGTGCAACGTGCCAAGATTGCGTAACTCCATTGGAAATTGCCAATCATCCCTTAGACTAGCTCCACAATGCGCCAAGATTGCGTACCTCTATTGGAAATTGCCAATCATCACTTAGACTAGTTCCACAATGCGCTAAGGGTTAAAATGATGGGGGTCTAATGATTGAAACATAAAAACGCCGTAACTTCTTACCAGGTTATCAAATTTGGTCAAATTTTATGTCGTTGAAAGCTAATTGAATTTCCTACGCAATGGCCGGCTCTAAATTGGAAAATAATGAGTGTTTCAAAATTTTAATTTACAAATACTCATGTAATGGGACTTAGATTATGCTAAGGAAGTGCGGGGCATTATAGAATAAAAGGGAGGAAATATAAGAAAGAGAGAGAAAGTAAATAAACGAAGACCTTTTTTTGGATATATAAAAGGAATGAGAGAGAAACTAAAAAAATAGGAAATTTACTAATAACTTTAGGATTGATGTAATTACTTTGTCAATGTGAGATTTATTGTAATAAGGTAAAGTTATCTCGTTTATATACGAAACTTTTATATATTATTTTATGGGAAAATCACTTAAATATAATATTTACGAGTCAATATTACAAAAATTGTCAGTAGTTTTCATTTCACTAAATCTACCAATAGAAATTTACCAAAATCTAAAGAATAAAATAAAAAAGATACAGAGTAAAGCAACTAACCAAATAAGGGTGAGTATTTATTTCCTTTAATTTCTCCAAATTTATTATACCAATCCGCAATTCTTTTCTCTTTCCCTTAATTTCTCCTAATTCGATCAATCCATAATTCTTTCTCTCTCTCTTTTTTTTTTTTTTTTTTTTTTGTAAGCAATTCTTCCTCTTTTTTGTATCTAGTAAGATGCCATTGATTTTTTTTAAAGGAATTTCATAGTTTTTCTCCAAAGGAATATTTGTTTTATCCTTCATATAGTAGTAAAAAAAACTTTTCAAATAGTAATATCTATACGATTTAGATACCATAATATTTTTGATATATTAGTTTCAATAAAGTCTTAATATCATAAGATTATTGATACCAATTTCTATACAATTCAAACATCATAAGATTATTGATATATTAGTTTCTATATAGTTTAAACACCCTAAAATTATTGATACCAATTTCTATATAGTTTAGACACCATAAAATTAATGATATACCAGTTTTTATATAGTTTAAACAACATAAAATTATTAATATCAATATCTATACAGTTTAGATACCATACCAATTTTAATATAGTTTAAATACTATAAAATCATTGTTATCGGTTTCCATACAGTTTAGGAACCATAAAATTATTAATAAATCAATTTTATACAGTTATATAAATTTATTGATAAATTGACTTCTTAGGAAATTCCTATCACAGCCTCTCTTCTTAAAATGACGATTTCTTATATAACTTTGAGTGAAGAATATGGTAAGGACTGTCACTCTACTTATGCAAATAGAAGCAATAGATACAGTAAAGAAAGAGGAGTCTAGAAGAAAATAAAAAAACATATATAGTAAAAGATATGAACTACCGTAAAAGGATAAACACATAAACTACAATGTCAATCAATTTATTTAAATTAATTTCTGAAATATTTGTCCGTTTTATTAATTTCAAAAAAACAAGCAATTATTAATTCCCAAATTATATTTCCTTTTAATTATTTTCAAAAAACAAGAAATTTTAGAATTAAAAACAATTTTTAATAGATAATAGATTTTATAAATAAAAAAATAATATTGATATCTTTTATAATATTGACTCTTAAAAGGTATAGTTATGTTTTTTCCTTATTTTAATTCATATGTATTCTACATTATGCCCCTAACTGTCTTATTTTTCACATGCATATACCTACACTTTATTTCTTTTATACGCTCTATAGCCTATATACGCTATCTATAATTTTGATGGTATGAATAAATACTTGGGGCTTCGATCTAAAAGTGACAAAAGAGTTCGAAAATGAGGTGTAGGTGACTCAAGTCTTAATAATTGAGTGGAAGTGAAAATTACTTTATTATGGATTAAGAAAGTTGGGTAAGTTTTAGAATAGCCCACAAGTTTTTAAATTTACACATTGATCCAAGTGTTTACCTAATATAAAGGAACATAGAGGGAAAAAAGGCGTGTTTCTCTCTTTTCTCATCCATTGTTGTTTTCTCTCCCTTAGAAATTTTTGTTGTTCGTTGTTGCTGCTGCTTTATTCACCATCTTCTGCTTCACTATCATCATCTTCTACTTTAATATCATCTTCATCATCTTTTTGTTGACCATTGTTGTTGTTGTTACCGCTAATGTTGCTATTTAACTGATTTCTTAGGTCAAATTTTATTTCATACATCACTTTCTACTTTTGCATTACTTCATACGATATTTTTGTAGGTCAAATTATGATTTTTAGTTGAATTTGTCATCTGAGTAACTGCTATTGTGCTATTTTTTCAATAATAGATAGGACGCAAAGATGAATGCAACATAAGAGCCATTGGTTTAAACGGATCAATCATCTATTGTGACAGATGAGACATCTGTTTCAACGAAAGACTCATATGTATTTATGTTTATGGTTATATAGTGCCATAACATGAATAAAGTAGATGGGTTATCTATTCCAACATATGACCCATCTGTTGCAACAGATTACTTATCTGGTGCAACATGATAAATATCTATTGCAATAGATTAGTAACATATTGCAACAGAACTTGAAATCGATTCTAACAGATATATCGGCTGTTTTAATAGGGTAAATATTTGTTGCAACAAACTAGTAACCTGTTGTAATAGAACTGAACTCGATTCCAATAGACTCGTCGTCTGTTGCAACAAGTAAGTCGTCTGTCACAACAGGTTAATTATCTGTTACAACATATCACTCATATATTGGAATCAACTTCAAAGGTGCCTTAGTACTGTAATATCTATCCTAATAGGCGCTTCATCTGTTGCAACAGATGTATAGTCTATTGCAACATATGATTCACCTGTTATAATAGATTACTCATCAATTAAAATTAGCTTTAGGAGCGTAACACAAAACCTAACAGGTAAGTAATTTGGTGCGACTGATCACTTACCTATTGCATCAAATTATACATCTATTGGGATTCATGTATGGCACTAGGAAATCACTATTAAATTTTTTTAATAAATGACTTTATTTAGGTACCACAAATGGAGGGATCAATAGCAAAATGGATGGATTGTCATGGTCAATGGATCGAGAAGAACAATCGATATATATGGCATTGGAAGGAGGGTAAAATGCTAAAGATGATAGCTATAACAGTCCAAAGTGATATTTCAAATGATGATTTTGTGAACTTAATAATCAGCTATAATGGACTGAATTGTCAACCAAAAGAACTCGTCATCAGCTACATACACAACTCTTTTAAAAATAAGAGGGTACTACCTTGCAAGATAGCTGATTGGGATCGGTTACGGGCTTATCTTAGTTATTTATCCAAGCCGGTGTTAAGGGTGTACATGGTTGAAAAGACAAGAGAGGATGAGAAACAAAATGTAGAAGAAGAAGAACGGTAAGACATCTTTGATAATAGGTTGGATGATCTAGACATGAATATTCCAAATGATGTTCAAACACCTATGCTAGTTGATGCAACCAATACGGTAGGGAGTTCTTCTCGATCGACATAGTCTAGCAATATTCAAGATGATGGGAATGACTTTATCAATGGAATATGTTTTAAGGACAAGAAAGAACTATCTACCACTTTGTTTATTTCTTGATTGAAAAGAGATTTTAGAATAAAGAAGGTGATAATTTGAGCAGTGTCTTTTTCTACAAATGTGCTAATCTAAACATCAAGTTGTAGTTGAGAGCGGTGAAGTACATAATTTCTAATAGATTCGTCATTAATAAACATAAAAATTATTACACATGTGATTTGGAGAATATCTCGGGACAAAATCCTCATGCCACATCAAAGGTCCTCGGAGAATATTTCAAGAATAGTTTCCCCAATAGTAAAGGCCCTTCTACGAGGGTTATAATTAAGTCTTTACAGAATTGGGTGTCCTGGTCAATTATTGAAAGATATATATGGCCATGGAGATTACCATGGACTTGGTTAGGGGGACGCACGAGCATGG
Organism: Capsicum annuum; assembly: GCF_002878395.1. Classification (NCBI taxonomy): domain Eukaryota; kingdom Viridiplantae; phylum Streptophyta; class Magnoliopsida; order Solanales; family Solanaceae; genus Capsicum; species Capsicum annuum. The sequence goes on from NC_061114.1 coordinate 187,378,197, forward strand.
GTATGCAGTCTTAGATACCTACCGTTACATGATTGAGTACATAAATCCCAAAAGTAAGACGACATTGCATGTTGATAAAAATGGAAGTTTAAAGTACTTTTTAGTATCCTATGGTGCTTGGATTCAAGGTTTTTAAAATTTGATAAAAGGCATAGCCGTCGACGATACCTTCTTGAGGAGCAGGTATAATGGAGTTCTACTAGAGGCAGTGGCGCAAGATGCAGCGAATCACATCTTTCCTGTCGTTATTTTTCTAGCAGACAAAGAATGTGATTACTTTTATGGATTTTTTTAACAATTGTGAAGCTGCATCGAATATACTAGAGAGTTGTGTTTTGTTTTTGTTAGAAATTCAAGTATTCAAAAGAAGGGATCAAATTTCTTCACTTCACCTTACTTTGGTTGTTGCATCAAGCATCTTGGAGAAAACATACGGACCAGCTATCAAAATGAAAGGGGTGTGACACCTTTTTATAGAGTAGCTAAAGAATATAGTAGAGAGGAGTTTTTAGACCATTTCAATCAAATAGAGGATATGCATCCTAAGGCAGCAGAATATCTCGTACGTGTCAATTTTGAGAGATGGAGCTGGGCGTTCTGCCAGGTAGATAAGTACATTCTTATGAATTTAATGTCTTGTTTGAGATAAAAGTTTAGGACGATGTCGTACTAAGTGATTCTTTTGTATAGGTACAATATTATGACATCAAACTTAGTTGAATATGTGAATGCATTGTTTGGCGATGAAAGAGAATTTACCATCAAGGCTCTGTTTGAAATAATAAACCTCAAGACTACACCCTGGGGGCCACACGGTGCTTATGACCCCTAAGGAATACAAGCTAACCCATGGATGGTACTTGCTGTGAGCACTGAATAATAATCATGAAACATACACGGAAGTAAATTTTTTTTTAAAATGCCATAAAGTTCATAAAACTGAATCAATACTGAGCACATACGTAGAATAATTGCTAACTAAAAGTGTCTAAAAGCCTCTAAACATCTAAAATAAAAGAGTTGATGGGAAAGGCCCCAACTAACACCAACTATGTCTGAAAATAACGAAACTACTAAAAATATTATAAGAAATGTAATGACTAAATAAACATCATGTCCTCGATGGATGAGGACTCACTACTGTAGCTATAGCTGATAGACTAATCTGGCTAAGTATGGCCAGGAACTCGAGTGTCTGAACCTATGATATGAGACATTATAGCATAAAGAAAGAGTATATGTCAACACTTTGAATGTATTGGTATACTAGGTTAGGTTAGGCTGATATACATGGGCTCACGTATATGAGAATAGTAACTAAATATCATGAAATAACTGGATGAAAGTATATCCAAGACTAAGACTACTGTAAATACTGAATTTGTAGTACCAAGCATATATCGTTTGTCTGAATTAGTTTGAAGCTGAAGTATTGAGTTTTTGATAACTGAATAACTGACAACTGTGTGTCATGATCATGTAGAACTGAACAAAGTTTTGTACTGAATACTGAATACTGTATACAGATTACTGAATACTAAAACTATAACTGTGCGAGTTATCATCTAACCGATATACCCTGATTATAGACTAATTTGTACTCAAACCTGTAACCCCAAATGGAAGGGTGTTAGCTTCATTCCACAAGTTACTAACATTAACTGGGTCAACCCTAATTTGGAAGGAAGACTCTTGCGATGTATATGGTTACATCAATGCTAATCTGACAGGAAGAGGATTTACCCTATAATTGCTACATAGTTCTTTAACTCAGGGATGCTACTAAGGGTCAAACCCTCTGCTGGCATGAATGCCCCCATTCCTAGGTTTTCTTGGTGTTAAATCCTACTACCAACTGAATCGACACTGAACTAATCACTAGACTATACTAGGCTTGACTGAACTAACATTGATTCTATTGACTGAGACTAGATAGACAGATAAATTTTTAGGTATTCAATACCCCTAGGACTCGATAGCATTGGTCATGGAATCATATCTCAACTTAAAAAGTATTACACATAGAGTATCATGCACAATTCCTTCACATAGAAATTTTCTGAAACACCTAGGATGCATAAATCTGGTACATGAGAATGAGCAATATATGAATGTGATGACTGCTATATCAACATCACAATTTAAGGAATTAACATAAGGGTTACATTAATAAACATATATTTTAGTTTATTTACATGAAACTTAAAATATTCTTGTCTTGAAACCCATACAACAACACATACATGAACACAATACCATTCAAGAATGTAAATCATAATCTATGTTTTAAAAAACAAGATTCTTGAACTCCAAGGGTAGAAGTGGCCCAAGTAAGAAAAACCTAAACATACTATGATTGAAGAATTCGTGATGTTCTTTGTGGGTTACTTGAGAGTTGACCTTGAATGTTGAATATCTAGGGTTTGTTCTTTAGAGAAAAAAGGTGAATAATGATGTATCTGCGTTATTTGGGGATGAAATTATGTGTTTAGTATGGTTTTGATGTGAGACAAAAGACCTTATTGTCCTTCAATATGCTGAATCAAAAGTTGAAAAATTTAGGAGAATGCTATGAATTGTGCGTCGCATGATCTGGAGCTTCGGAATGAAGAGTGCATCGCATGTTCTATTGCATGCTCCCTAAGGGTGGACTGGTGCGTGCGACGCATGCTAATATCATGCAGATGCTATTTTGGATTTCAAAATATGTCCTTACGCTTGCCCAAAAATTCTGAAACTCACCCAAGATGTACCTTTGACAACCCCGATCATGAATCAACTTTAAAATCGACATTGTTAGGCCAGGAAGGTCAGGAATGAAATCAAAAAAGTTTCGTAGTTTTAGAAATGAGTAAGTCTCAACACTTAGTTTTATTTTAGATTCTAAGTTTCTTAAGCAAACACTAAGAGCTAAATTTAGCTAAAAACACATAAGGTATTACAATATCTCCCCTTAGGAATATTCGTCCTCAAATGATACTGGTTAGGATGAGAATACATATAGACTATGCTTATATACTTACATGTCCAACTGAAACATGACTGACTCTTGAAACATTACTCGTGGTTGAATTGATACGTGAATGCATAAATGACATGAGAATAATGTGTAGTTTGAAATGAGTATGAAGTAGAATAAATCTAATGAAGACTTTTACCTTAGGCTATGTCTGAGATTGCATATAAGAGATAAGGGTACTTGGTTAGCATCTATGCTTCTGCTTCCTAAGTGGCTCCCTCAACGGACTAATTTTGTGAAAGAACTTTGCCTAAAGGAACCTCTTTGTTCCTTAGTCTATGAGTCTAATGATCGAGGATTTTGACTGGAACTTCTTCGTAAGAGAGACTATTATGAGCATCTACACTGTCTACGGGGACTACAACTGCTGGGTCACCTATGCACTTCTTTAGCAAGGAGACATGAAACACCAAGTGCACTGATGCTAAGTCGGCAGGCAACTCAAGTTCATAGGCTACCGTTTCAACACGACTCAAAATCCTATAAGGACCAACATATCGGGGACTAATCTTCCCCTTCTTGCAAAACCTCTTGAATCACTTCATGGGAGAGATTTTCAAATACACAAAATCTGTAATCTCAAACTTAAGATCCTTTCTCCTCACATCCATATAAGATCACTGTCAGCTTTGGGTTACTTTAAGCCTTTTCCTGATTAATTGAACTTTCTTTAAGGCATCAAATATTAAATCAAGCCTATAAGTGCGATCTCCCCTACGCAAACCAACAAATAGGAGATCTACACCACCTCCCGTAAAGAGCCTCAAATGGATCCATCTGAGTAATGAAATGATAGTTCTTATTATACGCGAACTCAATCAAAGGTAAGTGGTCATCCCAACTACCCTTAAAGTTAATGACACACGATCTTAACTTATCTTCTAGAGTCTAAATACTCCTTTCTTTTTGACCATCTATCTAAGGGCAAAAAGTTATACTAAGATAGACATGGGTACAGAGACCCTTTTGGAAGGATTTCCAAAAGTGAGAAGTGAACTACGTACCTCTATGTGAAATGATGGACAAAAGGACACCGTGGAACCTAACCAACTCTCTGATATAGAGCCTGGCATAGTCCTCAACTGAATAGGAGGTATGGACTGTCAAGAAATAGGCAGACTTGGTCATCCTGTCTACAATGGGCCAAATTGAATAGTGCTGACGACTAGTACGAGGCAAACCCATCACGAAGTGTATGTTCACTTCTTCCTACTTCCATGTGGGATTAATGAACTACTATATGGAGCCACTACGCTTTTGGTGCTCAATCATCACCTGCTGACAAGTAATGCACTTAGCGATAAACTTTGCAATGTCTCTCTTTATCCCACTCCACCAATAGACTTCCTGCAAGTCGCAGTACATCTTAGTGGCCCCTGGATGAATAGAGTAATGCATACCATGCACTTCAGGAAGAATTCATTGTCTTACGTCATCTACACATGGCACACATAGCTTACCCTAGCAACACAACACACCATCTCTCCCTTGGAAGAAAGTATTAACTTTCTAATCTTTAACTGACTCTTTTAGCTTAGCTAAATCAGAATCCCTATCCTGCTTTTATTTAACCTCAAAAACCAAATAAAATTCAAAAATATACTTCACCTAGACACTACCCTCAGCCAAATCTACCAAATAAACACCTAATTTGGTAAGATGATGAACCTCATTAACCAACTTCTTTTTATCATTCTCAACATGCGCAACACTACCCATAGATAATCTACTAAGGGAATCTTCCACTATGTTGGCCTTGCTTGGATGATACAAAACACTCATATCGTAATCTTTCAACAATTCTAACAACCTTATTGAAGAAGATTCAACTCTCTCTGCAAAACTACATATTGTAAACTCTTGTGATCCATGAACATATCAACATGCACCACAGACAGACAATGCCGCTATATTTTCAAGGAAAACACTACGACTATTAATTCCAGATCATGGGCAGGATAATTCTTCTCATGAAGCTTAAGATGTCTAGAGTCATAGGGTATGACCTTACCTTTCTGCGTCACTACAAAACCCAAACCAACTCATAAAGCACCACAGTATACAACAAACCTGTCCAACCATCTGGCAATATCAAAACTAGGGATGAGGTGAGTTAATTCTTCAACTCCTAAAAACTCTTTTCGCATAAATCTGACCACATAAACTTGAATTTCTTTTGAGTCAATCTGTACATGGGGGATGCAATATTGAAAACCCTTCCGCAATCCATAAGTAATATTTTGCCAAACCTAAGAAACTCCTAATGTCTGATGGAGAGATGGGTCTGGGCCAATTTCTCACAGCTTCGGTCTTTTATGGGTCAACTCTAATGCCATCATCGCAAATAATATTGCTAATAAAAGCTATTGATCTTATCCAAAACTCATACTTACTAAACTTCGCAAATAATAGATGAGCTCTAAGGGTCTAAAATACAATTCTGAGGTGGTCTGCATGATCAGTTTCATTATGAGAATAGATAAGAATATCATCAATGAAACCTATGACAAATATGTCTAAGTACTGTTTGAACACCCTATTCATCAAGTCCATGCAAGCTGCTGGGGCATTGGTAATACCAAAAGACATGAATAGAAATTTTAAGTGACCATATCGAGCTCTGAAAGCTATTTTTGCAATTTCACATTCTCTTACTCTGAGCTAATGATAGATGGATCTGAGGTCTATCTTAGAGAAGTAACTGGCCCCTTAAAGTTGGTCTAACAAGTCATCAATTCTGGGAAGTAAGTAATTATTCATGATGGTGACTTTGTTCAAATGACAGTAGTCTATACACATTCTAAGAGAGTCGTCTTTCTTTCGCAAGAATAGAACTGGTGCACCCTAAGGAGATACGTTGGGTCTAATAAACCCTTTTTCTAAGAGATCTTTCAACTGTTCTTTCAACTTTTTAAGTTTAGCTGAAGCCAATCTGTATGGCAGAATAGAGATGGGATAAGTATCGGGAAGAAGGTCTATTCTGAAGTCAATTTCCCTTTTAGGAGAAACCACAAAGAGATCTTTGAGAAACACATCCGAAAATTCACTTGCGACTAGAACTGATTCAAGACTAGGAGTTTTGGAACTATAGTCTTTGACTCGCACAAGTTGATAAATACGCCAGTTGGATATCATTTTTCTCGCTCTAAGCTATGAAACAAGTTGACCCTTAAGTGTTGTGGTATTACCCCTTCATTCAAGGACAGGTTCATTTGGGAACTGAAAAATAGACAATTTTGCTTCTATAATAAACTGAAGCATAGCATAAATAGAGCATATCCATACCGAGAATGACATTAAAATCTGTCATCTCTAGCTCTACAAGGTCTGCTGAAGTAACTTTCTGAGAAACCATAGCTGGACAGTTCCTATATACCCATCAGACTATGATAGATTTACCTACAAGGTAGAGACTGAGAAAGTGTCTATTAGGATTTTGTCATTGACTCAAAAGTTGATGGCTATGTAAGGAGTTACAAAAGACAGAGAAGCTTTAAGATCTAAACAAGCATAAATATGTAAGTAAAAGATTTGAAACGTACCAATAACCACATAAGGAGACCTTTCCAAATCCTATCAAGACTGAAGTGCATAGAGCCTATTTGAGCACCGCCTAATAGTGGCACTGAAGCGTCACCATGCTAAGACGGGTGACCAGACTGAACTAGGGGATGGTTATGCCGACTCTGCTAACCTACTTAAGGACATTCTCTAATCTAATGACCTGGCTTACCACACCCAAAACACACATCACTGCTAGCCCTGCAGACACCCTATTGGTTTCTGCCATATTTTTGGCAAAGAGGATTTATTCGAGCATTGTTAACACTACCTTAAGATTTAGAGCCTAGCACACTATCCTTATTATCACTCCTAAAATTAGGCATCGGTGCACTAGCCGAAGATGGAGTTGGGATAGAAGATTTTGAGCAAAACTAAGAATGGTTACCACCTTCTGACTTTGGCTGAGCAAAATTGAAGTTACCTATTCTAGAACTCTTGTTCTCTCTTTCTTTCTTCTTAGACTTCTATTTCTCAATCTAATGGGCATAGACCATCATCCTAGACAAGTCCATCTTCTTAATCAGCATTTTGGTCCTACACTCGTTGACCACACTATCTAATACACTAGACACAAAATTGTTCATCTTACACCTGCTATCTTCTACCTTATAAGGAGGATACCGAGCCAACTAAGTAAATTTAAAGCAATACTCTTTCACACTCATATTGCGCTGCTTTAGGTTGATGAACTATAACACCTTAGCCTCTTGACCTTAAAAATAAAGGAGGGTTCATTCGAGTAAAGTCCCGAATTCTAGCTACAACAGTATTGGCCACTAAGTTGGCCTAAACAACAACTGCTTAGACATTTTGAGCTACCATAAAATTGGATAGAGTGGTGAATGCTACTCTAAATTCTGCATGAGAAACGTAATCATTCAGGAGATCTTCCTGAACAGGCAGAGGTGTTGCCTGGTTCCCAGCTCTTCTTTCATTAGTCATTCTAGGAGGCATGTTTTATAAATAGAAGGAAAAATTGGATTACGTTGAGAGTTTAACTTGAGCTCATGCTCCATTGCTCGATATGAATATTGAAAGAATAGAATTTTTCCTAAAAATACCTTATAGCCTCTTATCCATAAGTGTGGTGCGCTACACACCCATACATAAGACTCTACTTGACCTAGCCTTCAGACTCCCTAGGATACTTTAGAACCTTAGGCTCTAATAAAAAGTTTGTAACACCCCGAGTCTACACCCTAGGCATCACATGGTGCCTACAACCCAGAATGACCATAGGCTAACCCATGACTCATACCTGCAGTGAGCACTAAATAATAATCATGAAACTTATGCGAAAGTAAAAACTAAAAAAAATGCCATAAGGTTCATAAAAACGAATCAATACTGAATATATCTATAGAATAACTGCTAACTGAAAGTGTCTGAAAGCTTCTAAACATCTGAAATTAAAAATTTGATAGGAAAGGCCCCAACTAACTCTAACTACTGTTTGAAAATAATAAAACTACTGAAAATACTATAAAAAAAATATAATGACTATATAAATATCACGTCCTCAATGGATAAGGACTCACTATTATAGTTGTAGCTGATAGACTGATCTAGCTAAGTATGGTTATAAACCCAAGCATCTGAACCTATGGTATGAGACATCATAGTGCAAAGAAAGAATATGCGTCAGTACTTTGAATTTACTAGTATGCTAGGTTAGGTTAGGCTAATATACATGGGTTCATGTGTATGAGAATAATAACTAAATATCAAGAAATAACTAGATGAAAGTAGATGTAGGACTAGGACTACTGTAACTACTGAACTTGTAGTACTAAGAATATATCATTTGTCTGAATTAGTCTGAACCTGCTGAGTTTCTAATAATTTAAAAAGTAACAACAGTAAGTCATAATCGTCTTGAACTTAACTGAACTCTATACTAAATACTAGATATTGATTACTAAATACTGAAACTGTAACTGTGGGAGTTATCATCTAACCGACATACCCTAATTATAGACTTATTTGGTGTCCAACCTATAACGCAGTTGGAAGGGTGCTAGCACTATGCCACAGGTTACTAATATTAGCTGGATCAACCCTAATCTAGCAGGAAGACTCATGAGATATATATGGTTACGTTAACCCTAGTCTGAGTGGAAGATGATTTACCCTACACTGGCTACATAGTTTTGTAACTAAGGGACTGCTAAAAAGGGGTCAAACTCTGTGCTTGCAGGAATGCTCCTATCCTTGGGTTTGCCCGGTGCTGAATCCTACTCCCAACTGAATCGACATTGAACTAATCACTAGACTTACTAGGCTTGACTTAACTCAAACTGATTTTGTTGACTGAGTGAATGCTACTGTTCAGGATGCTACAAAATCATTTTATTTCTACAGGAGACTAGATAAACTGCTAAATTTTTGGGTATTTAATACCCTCAGGACTTGATATCATAAATAATAGAACCGTAACTCAACTTTAAAAGTATCACATCACAGATAGAGTATCATACACAATTCCTTAACATAGACCTTTTGTCAAACACCTAGGATGCATAAATCTTGTACATCAGAAAGAGAAGTATATGAATGTCATGACTAATATATCAATATCACAATTCAAGGATTTAACATGAGGGCTACATAAATAAACAAACATTCTAGTTTATTTATATGAAACTCAAAATATTCTTATCTTGAAACCCATACAACAATACATACATGAACACAATTCCATTCAAGAATGTAAATCATAATCAAGTTTTAAAAAAAGAAGATTCTTAAACTCCAAGGGTGGAAGGGAACAAAGGATGAACACCTAAATATACCTTGATTGATGAATTCATGAATTTGTTGGTGGGTTTCTTTAGAGTTGACCTTGAATATTGAAGAGCTAGGGTTTGTTCTTGAGAGAAAAAAGGGGAATAATGATGTATCTATTCTCTTTGGGGCTGAAATTATGTGTTTAGGATGGTTTTAATGTGAGACAAAATACCTTATTGTCCTCCAACATGCAGAATCAAAAGCTAAAAAAATTCAAGAGCATGGTAAGGAGTGTGCGTCACATGCTTTCAAGCTTCGGAATAGAGCATGCGCCGCATGGTCTATCTCATGCTCCCTGGGGTGGAGTAGATCGTATGTCGTACACTAATCGTACACAACTGTTGTTTTGGATTTCCAAACATGTCCTTACGCTTTCCCAAAAATTCCAAAACTTACCCGAGATGTACCTTTTACAATCCCAATCATGAATCAATTTTAAAATCAACATTCTAAGGCCGGGAAGGTCAAGAATAAAATCATCAAATTTTAGGAGTTTTAGAAATGGGTAAGTCTCAACACTTAGATTTATTTTAGATTCTAAGTGTCTTAAAAAACCACTAAGAGCTGAATTAAGCTAAAAATTCACGGTGTATTACAAAGTATGGAAATTTTTTTGATGAAAGGCGTGTGCAGTTTGAGGGTACACGAACTCCATTTGTTCTAGAAATTGAAAAAACAATATCAACGAACATCAGTCTGGGGACTAGGTATTATCTCCTTAAATAGCAGATTACATGTTCGATATCAATGGTCATTGTGATGTTGCCATGGTCGATCTTCAAGTAATATCTTGTACGTGCACATTTTTTGACTTGGACAAAATACCTTGTCCACATGCTATGGAAGCTCTTTGAGCTCAATACGATGCAAAATATGTAGCAAAAATTTATGAGCACTCCTCTCCATATTATTAGGAGTAAAAATATACAATGGATATAGTGGGCATATTACTCCGCTGCCTCTCGAAGAATCTTGGATTGTTCCTGCAGAGCTTTTGGGGAGATTAATACCTCCTCCACATATTGACACAAGCACTATCAAACCGGGAAGAAAGTCATATAAGAGGAGGCATGGAGTCAGAGAATCATTTTCATCAAGAAGAAACAAGTGCTCCGTATGTAAGCACGCTAGCCACAAAAGAGCTACATGCTCGGATCATAATCCACCATGATCGTTGTAATTGCAAAAACTTGTGTCGTTAACTCATTGTTGTGAACGTAATATTATAATTTATTATATATAAAATATCTTTCTTAATAACTTGTGCATCAATAAAAAAAGGCAAAACATAAACTAAATACAACAGACCACAATTATTTTTAATAGATTACCCATCTGTGGCAACAGATGGACATTAGCTAAAAGAACACAACACAGTTCCATCAAACTAGAATGTTTTCCTCCAATAGATGAAAAATCTATCGCAACAGATAGATAATTTGCTAACAAAAATCCAAACGAGCTATTCCAACAGATAGTCCATATGTTGAAAGACTCAAATGTAAAAATTGCTATTGCTACTGGATTCAAAATTTCTCCTTACCTCAAAAAGTCGATATGTTAACATGTTTAGAAGAAGGAATAGATAGAATAAAATTTATATAAGAATTAAAAAACTGAAGTCGACCAACAATAAATTTTGAATTAAATAAAAAACAAAATACATTAGGTATAGATTCAATATAGAATTAATAAAAAATCACATTCTAATTATTATTATTATCAATAGAAGCATTATTATTTTCAATCGGCCAATTTTCAACCGGCAGCAGCAAAACCCTTCTAAGCTTGCGAATCTCCATGATTACTGGGCTCTCATGGTGAACAACTCCCACCACAGGTCGTGAACCTGGGACTCAAGTTCTCGGATAGTGTCTTGTAGAATTAAAATGTCCCAATTTGTATCATCCATACTAGAACACACATGAATTGACAAAAAAAGTAAACACAAAAGTAAAGAAAAGAGTTCGAATATAATACAATGTATACTATGAGATGGTTGATTTACATAGAAAAAAACTTACCTCAACGAGAAAGGAATATGCTCTTTGAAGATGTAATCCAAAAAGACAAAATGCAAGAAGTAAATAAAAATGGAAGAACCTATTTATAGAGGATTGAATCTGAATATGTTAGGCAAAAAGGTAAGACTGTTCAGGTCCATTGTATTAATTATATTCAAACTGTTGGCTTTTTGTTTTTATGAAAAGACGTAACTATTTCTTTATATCAAAAATTCTCACCTTTTCAAAATGGTTTGAGACTTAATAATAATCGTCATTATTGATCTGTTGCAATGTATCATTTAGGCAAAATGGCACAACTGTTTAGGTCCACTGCATTAATTACATTCAAATTGCTGGCTTTTTGTTTTCTATGGAAAGATGCGACTTTTTATATTACATTCAAACTTCTCATCTTTTAAAATGGTTTGAGACTTGAGACCTAATAAAAACCATTATTATTAAGTTGTTGTAACAGATCATCTATTTGTCCTAACAAATAACCCACTATCACAACAAATTTACCATCAGTTGCAATAGATAGTCTGTATGTGTAACAGAAAATGCATATGTTGCAACATATGGATTATTTGTTGCGATAGATGGACCATCTATTAGAGAAGATGTGTTGATTTCTTCTAACAGTTGATTCATCAATTGCAATAGATAGAGAATTAATCCAAATTGGTGATTGTTTTATTATATAAACAGATTTAAAAATAAAAAAGTGAAAAGTCATGACTTGTAGCACTTGTTTTTTATTGACGGGCATGTAGTCCTCTGACATTGAAGATGCTTAAACTTTGAGCCTCCATAGTCTTGTACACTACTTAACGATGGGAAATATAAAGATTAATATGCATGTAGATGAATAGATTCACTTTCATGTGTGGGAGTTATTTATTACTGATCTGGCTATCGTGGTAAGCACACATAAAGTACAATGATTTTGTGAATGCAGTTTTTTACCGATTAGACATTGATCCTTCAACTAAGATCCTGTATTTTACAGTCTAGTTTGATAGGTGAAAAATGACAAGCCCAAAGGGTTCTAAGATGTTGTGTCGATACCTTGTTACAATTTAATAACGGTTTTGATCATGTTTATGTGTCAAGTTTAGAGAAGGGTTCATGTTTTTGGAAGAAGTGTAGATATCAAAGAGTGATTTGTAACACCCCGGAAAATTTTTTGTTGAAATTTTGTGCGTAAACGTGTTGGGTTTTATCTTCTAGAATGAATTATAAATTTTTCATACGGAATGTCTTAGGTTATGACCCATCATAGCGTAGAGTATCGAATAATCTTTCCAACTATACGTGGATCATCCAAAACGGACACCTGAGCAACAAGTTATGAATATTTCGATCGAATCGTGAATAGTAGTGAATAGTAAAACGTGCAGGAAAAAGTACTGAGGCCTGACTTATTTTGCTCCAACTTTAAACAATCACAAATCCTTGTACATAATGATATGAGTGATCTACTATATATCAACGAAAAGCTCTGCGAGTTTTCTTTCCAATGAAATTGGTTTCATCCAATTTGTCTATCGAAGCAAAAAGTTATGGTCGATTTATTTCAGCCTATCAAAAGTGAATTTTTAGGTCAACTTCAAACGATCATAACTCCTCTTAAAAAATGATCCAGGTGAGATACTATATATCAATGGAAAGATATGAAAGTTCTCTTTCTAATGGAATTAATTTCATCCAATTTAGATATCAGAGTAAAACTTGATGGTTGATCTGCTTCAGACTATCAAAACAGTCCACCAAAGGACAAATTCGAGAATTATTTAATTTTTAGGGGCGTTTTGGTCATTGTTCCCACCCAAAATCCTTCCAAACCCTATAATAAAGCCTATTAGAAGTAATATATGTTATATTTCATCAAATTCCCTCAAAAAGAAAACCCTAAGCTCCTACATCCAACTTCAAGAATCTCCAAAGTTCATCATTAATTCTGCAAATTTATTCAAGATTCCAAGTTCCTAGTTCAAGAACTCCAAGAACCATCATTCAAAGGCACGATTAACATCTCAAAAACAAGTATCGATCTAAAGTTCATCATTCAAGGTATGTGGAATTTTTCAACAAGAACTCTCTTTCATTCATGTGCCCAAAAGTAATTTTCTTTACAAAGGCATGATTTTTATTTGATTTTTACGAATTTGAAGCATAAAACCATGTCTTATGATGATTATTATGAAATCTTGATGTTTATGATTTTGAAAGATGAATTTACATGTGTGGATATATAAAGCATGAATCTTGAACGATATTTATCATGATTTTGATATTTGAGTCGTGAATCACCATTGGAAATTGTGTTGTTTCCTTGTGTCTATGGTGAATGGTGAAGTGATTTGAAAGTGAAATTATGAAAGTTATTCTTTCGATAGATTTAAATGATATTTACATTATGAGAATTAATATTCTTGATGAACTGAAAGTGATTGACAAATTATATGATGACTCACATCTGTTATTGTACTTATTTCATCCTCTTATGATGATAATGATTTTCTTTGGGCTATGTGAGTCTTTCACACATCCTGCATATTTCTTATAAATACTTATGATGATGATGTTTATACAACTGCATACACCCCCATATACTCGGTTACTTTCTATGTTGCTGACCCATATCTACAGATGTGGGCTACATTTTCTTGGAATATAGGTTCAGGTGCTCAGTTCTAGGTTCGACAGTGATTATTCGAGCACGCTGTTCTAAATCCTCTGTTGTGGTGAGTCCTCATGTTCCAAGGATGTGATGTCTGATGTTGGTTTCACGGAATTATTTACTTTTGATAACTGAGTATGAGTCAGTTAGGGCATATCTCAATGGCTCGCTGGTTTTATTGATTTTCTTAGAGGCTTGTCAGACTAGTATAGATGTTGGGAGTTGACTAATAAGTCATATTTTGTTATCTTTTTAAAATTATTTTATTCTTGGATGATGATTACTCTGTTGATATTTGAGGGTTATTTATGGAAACCCCGTTGATTTGTGTTAAACTTAATAATAATGGCTCAAAGGGTTAGCTTGGGGCTACTCATAGCCTTAAGCACTGTATGACGCTCTGGGACCCATTTTTTAGGGGTTTACAAACTTGGTATCAGAGCCTAAGGTTTTAATGTGTCGTAGGGAGTCTGACAAGTCGCGTAAAGTAGGGTCTTGATCATCGTTGTGTAGGGCGCCATATCTATGAGCAAAAGGCTATAAGACATTTTAGGTAAAAGTATAATTCTTTCTTTCAGAAGTCTATCATGCTTAAAGTGTCTCTCACAGCTATTGATTCGTGCTTTCCTCTTTCAGAAATATGCCTCCACATTGAGCGAGAAGAAATAATGATGGCCAGCAACCTCAACCCGCAGACCCATTGAATGAAAACGTATCTTATGCTGAATTTTGGGAAGCCTTTCAGGTGATAGCCTATGCTGTTACTGCAAATGTTCAGGCCAACCCGACCTCAGCTCTACAGTAGCAGGGAGGTAATTCAGCTGCTGCCAGGATCCGTGACTTCATGTAGATGAATTCGCCAGAATTCTATGGGTCTAAGTCTGATAAGGATCCACGGTTGTTTTTATAGGAGGTGCGGAAGATTACTTAGGTGATGCATGTATCTGAGGAACAAAGTGTGGAGTTGGCTGCGTATAGGTTGAAAGACTTTGCTTATGACTAGGTTGTTGCTTAGAGGAAAGGTAGAGGTGAGGGAGCTGTCCCTACAACTTAGCAATAGTTCCAGGATCCATTCCTGGATAAGTTTTTCCCTTTGGAGATGAGAGAGGTAAAGGTGGAAGAGTTTATGAACCTACGACAGGGCTCTATGACTGTTAGGGAGTACTATCTAAAGTTCAATTAGTTGGCCAAGTATGCTCCTGACTTAGTGGCTGATAATCAGGCTATTATGAGTAAGTTTATGACTGGAGTATCTAGTTATGTGGTTAAGGAGTGTAGGTTTGCTATGCTGAATAGTGGGATGAATTTTTCTAGCCTGATGACTCATACCTAACAAATTAAGGTAGACAAGATTAAGGAGAGAGATAGAATGAGAGGGAATAAGAGAGATAGGTCTAAGTAGCACGAACAGGGTCAGACTAAATCACAGGAAGGGAGTCACCCTCAGTATCAGGATTGTTCGTCCATGCCAGAATCGTTATCTGCTGGTGTTTCCATGCCTAGAGGTTGGCAGGAGAAAGGTAGCAGGTCATATATATCCAGGTCCCAGTACAGTACTGGCAGTATGCCAAATCATCCCCTGTGTCCTAAGTTTGGTAGGGCTCATTCGGGTGAGTGTTGGGGTGAGAAGAGGGGTTGTTTTTGGTGTGGTGACATAGGTCACAGAGTTAGATATTGTCCAAAGGAAGGACAAGGGTGTCGTGACTATCGCCCTCAGACCCAAACTCAGACTGTTAGTGCTCCAGTTCTAGTGACTCGCCCAGCCCCAGCTCAGGGAACCTCTTCTAGCAATGCTGGTGGGAAATGCTAGAATAGATTCTATGCTTTACCATCCTACCAGGAACAAGAGGACTCTCCTGATGTTATTACTGGTATGCTTCGTATATTTCAGTTTGATGTGTATGCTTTGTTGGATCCTAGATCCAGTTTCTCATATGTTACACCTTTGATTGCTGTAAATTTTGAAATGAGTCCTAAGATTATTCCTGAGCCTATCCTAGTTTTTACCCCAGTGGGTGATTCGATTGTTGCCCAAAAAGTGTATAAAAAGTGTCCTGTTACCGTTATTCATAGAGTCTTGTTGGCTGATCTGATTGAGTTAGAGATGGTAGATTTTGATGCGATTTTGGGTATGGAATGGCTGTATTCTACTTATGCCTCTATTGATTTTCAAACCCAAGTGGTCAAGTTTCAGTTTTCAGATGCATCCGTGTTTGAGTGGTTTGGGAATTCTGTGTCACCCAAGAGTTATTTTATCTCTTACCTCAAAGCTAGAAAGCTTATTTCCAAGGGGTGTATTTACCATTTGGTTAGAGTCAAAGACACTAAGTTTGAGACTCCAACTCTCTATCTCCCAAGGATACCTCCTGATAGAGAGATAGAGTTCGGGATTGATCTTCTTCCCGATACTCAGCCCATTTCTATTCCTCCTTACCATATGGCCCCTGCAGAACTTAAGGAGTTGAAAGAGCAACTCAAAGATCTACTAGATAAGTGTTTCATAAGGCTCAGTGTTTCTCCTTGGGGTGCTCCTGTGTTTTTTGTGAGAAAGAAAGATGGCTCTTTGCATATGTGCATTAATTACCACCAACTGAATAAAGTCACCATAAAAAATAAGTACCCCCTTCTGAGAATACATGATTTGTTTGACCAATTGCAAGGTGCAAGTTATTTCTCAAAGACAGACCTTCGTTCCGGCAATCATCAACTCAAAGTTAGAGAGTGTGACACCGCAAAAACCACTTTCCGAACTCGTTATGGCCATTTTGAGTTTCTTGTTATGTCTTTTGGGTTAACTAATGCCCCAGCAGCTTTCATGGACCTCATGAATTGAGTATTCAGACCATATCTGGATATGTTTGTCATAGTGTTCATAGATGGTATACTGATGTACTCCCATAGTGAGGATGGACATCCTGATCATCTCCGAACTATCTTGCAAACCCTTAGAGATCACAAGTTGTTTGCCAAGTTCAGTAAGTGTGAGTTTTGGCTAAGGTCAATTGCTTTTCTGGGTTATATCATTTCTTTCGAGGGTATTAGAGTTGAACCCCAAATGACCGAAGCTATTAGAAATTGGCCTAGACTTATTTCTCTGACTGATATCTGAAGTTTCTTGGGTTTAGCCAGATATTACTGCCATTTTGTTGAGGGTTTATCCTCTATAGTGTCTCCTATGAATCGGTTGACCCAAAAGAAAGTGAAGTTCTTGTGGTTCAAATCTTGTGAGAAGAGTTTTCAGGAGTTGAAGACTCGACTCACTTCAGCCCCTATTTTTGACTTTACTTGATGGTGTTGATAGTTTTGTGGTGTACTGTGATGCTCCGAGAGTTGGGTTGGGTTGCATATTAATGCAGAAGGGTAAGGTGATAGTTTATGCATCTAGACAGTTGAAACCCCATGAGAATAATTACCCCACCCATGACCTTGAGTTGGCTGCTGTTGTGTTTGCTTTGAAAATCTGGAGACACTATTTATATGGTGTCCATGTTGATGTTTTCACTGATCATAAGAGTCTGCAGTATGTGTTTACCTAGAGAGAATTGAATCTTAGGCAGAGACGATGGTTAGAATTGTTAAAAGACTATGATATGAGTGTGCTGTACCATCTGGGCAAGGCCAATATTGTGGTGGATACCCTAAGTAGAGTGTCCATGGGTAGTGTTTCGCATGTGGTAGAAAGTAAGAAAGAGTTGGCTCATGATGTACATCATTTGGCTAGATTGAGGGTTAGGTTGTTTGACTCTGCTGAAGGTAGTATAGGGGTTCTGAGTAGTTTTGAATCCTCCTTGGTTTCGGAAGTAAAGGAAAAGTGATACTTAGATGCTAGTTTGGTCAGACTGAAGGAGTCATTCAAGGACCAAAAAGTAGAGGTTTTCTCCCAAGGGGGAGATGGTGTGTTGAGATTGCAGGGTAGATTGTGTGTCCTGAATGTTAATGATCTGAGATAGAGGATTATGGCTGAAGCGCACGGGGCGCAATATTCTATTCATCCTGGTGCCACGAAGATGTACCAAGACTTGCGGGAAATCTATTGGTGGAGTGGCATAAAGAAAGATATAGCAGCATTTGTAGCTAAGTGTGTAACATGCCAACAAGTTAAGGTTGAACACCAAAGACCTGGTGGTATGATGCAAGAGTTTAGTATTCCCACCTGGAAGTGGGAAGAGATAAATATGGACTTCGTGATTGGTTTACC
Organism: Capsicum annuum; assembly: GCF_002878395.1. NCBI lineage: Eukaryota > Viridiplantae > Streptophyta > Magnoliopsida > Solanales > Solanaceae > Capsicum > Capsicum annuum. Next base: position 187,396,454 of record NC_061114.1, read on the forward strand.
TCCTTCCGGACGTCATCATGATTCCATTTTGGTTTTGGTTGATAGGTTGACTAAGTTTGCTCATTTTTTGCCTGTTCATACATTATATACTGCTGAGGATTAAGCTAGATTGTATATCCGAGAGCTAGTCCGACTGCATGGAGTTCCCTTGCCTATCATTTTGGATAGGGGTACTCAGTTCAATTCGCAATTTTGGAAAGCTTTTCAGAAGGGTCTTAGTACCCAAGTGCTTTTGAGTTCTGATTTTCATCCGCAGACCGATGGTCAGGCTGAGCGGACCATCCAGACCTTAGAGGATATGTTGAGAGCTTGTGCACTTGACTTTAAGGGAATTTGGGATGATCACTTACCGTTGATAGAGTTTGCTTACAATAACAGTTTCCATTTTAGTATTGGCATGGCTCCGTTTGAAGCCTTATATGGGAGGAAGTATAGATCACCTATAGGTTGGTTCGAGGTGGGTGAAGCGGCTGTGAGTTGTCCTGATTCGGTAATTTGAGGCTATGGAAAAAGTTAAGTTAATTAGGGAAAGGTTGAAAACTGTACAGATTCATCAGAAGTCATATGCGAATGTTAGAAGGAGAAACCTTGAGTTTGAAGTTGGTGACCTAGTGTATCTGAAAATTTCACCCATGAGGGGGGTGAAGAGATTTAGAAATAAAGGGAAGCTTAGTCCCCATTATGTTGGTCCTTACAAAATTTTTAGCCGTGTTGGTAAGTTAGCTTATGAGGTGGAGTAGCCTTCCGAGTTGTCCTCTATTCATCTAATATTCTATGTCTCTATGCTTAGAAAGCATATTAGCGATGTTGTGGTAGTGGATTCCTTTGTGAGTGCTGACATTCAAGAAAATCTTTCTTTTGATGATATTCCTGTTCAGATTCTTGATTTCAATATCCGAAGACTAAGGAACAAAAAAGTTCCCTTGGTCAAGGTGTTGTGGCGAACCAAATCTGTTGAGGGTGACACTTGAGAAACTGAGGCGAATATGCGATCCAAGTACCCGCACCTATTTTCTGCGAACTCCGATCAAGCTGAAGGTACCGTTCTTTTCTAAATCATGCACTTTTGATAAAAGTTGCAGCAGTTCAGCTGTCATTTATTATGTGTTCAGCTGTAGTTTCTTGAATTTATGCATTCTATGTTGCATTCAGAGTGAGAAATGATATGGTGATGAGTCTAATGAATGGTTTCAGCTTTATGCTCTATTCCCTATCTAATCTTGGCATGTCTAGCTTCATTCGAGGACGAATGTTTCCAAATAGGGGATGATGCAATACCCCGGGAAATTTTTCATTTAAATTTTGTGCGTAAACGTGTTGGGTTCTATCTTCTAGAATGAATTATAAATCTTCCATGAGGAATGTCTTAGATTATGACCTAATATTGCATAGAGTATCGAATAAGCTTTCCAACGATATATGGATCATCCAAAACGGACACCAGAGCGACGAGTTATGAACATTCCGATCGAATCGTGAATAGTGGTGAACAGTAAAACGTGCAGGAAAAAGTACTGAGGCCTGGCGTATTTTTGTTCCAACTTTAAACGATCATAACTCCTTGTATATAATTGTCTAGGTGATCTACTATATATCAACATAAAGATCTGCAATTCCTCTTTCCAACGAATTTGTTTTCATCCAATTTGTCTATCGGAGCAAATAGTTATGGTTGATCTACTTCAGCCTATCAAAAGTGAATTTTTGTGTCAACTTCAAACGATCATAACTCCTTGTACACAATGATCTGGGTGAGATACTATATATCAACGGAAATATATGAGAGTCCTCTTTCTAATGAAATTGGTTTCATCTAATTTAGATATCGGAGTATAACGTTATGGTTGATCTACTTCAGACTATTAAAACAGTCCACCAAAGGACAGATTCAAGAATTATTTTATTTTTAGGGGCGTTTTGGTCATTTCCCCTCACCCAAAATCCGTCTAAACCACTATATTAAAGCTTATTAGAAGCATTATATGTTATATTTCATCAAATTCCCTCAAAAAGAAAACCCTAAGCTCCAATATCCAACTTCAAGAACCTCCAAAGTTCACCATTAATTCTACAAATTTATTCAAGATTCCAAGTTTCTAGTTCAAGAACTCCAAGAACCATCATTCAAAGGCACAATTCATATCTCAAAAATGAGTATCGATCTAAAGTTCATCATTCAAGGTATGTGGGGTTTTTCAACAAGAACTCTCTTTTGTTCTTGTACCCAAAAGTAATTTTCTTTACAAAGGCATGATTTTTATTTGATTTTTATGAATTTGAAGCATGAACCCATATCTTATGATGATTATTATGAAATCTTGATGTTTATAATTTTGAAAGATGAATTTACATGTGTGGAGATATAAATCATGAATCTTGAACGATATTTATCATGATTTTGATGTTTGGGTCGTGAATCCCCATTAGAAATTGTGTTTTTTTGAGAATGTATGTGTTATAAGCATGTTGATGTTGAATATTTGAGATATTTTGAATGATTTGGCCTTTTGGTCTTAATGGAGTTATTTTGAACTCGAGTGTGAAAAAAATATACAACATGGTTGATTTTGATAGATGGTAAGCATGATGGCTCCTGATGTGTATTTATATCTTAGTAAAATTATTTTGTTGTGGATTGTCTTTGAAATGATCTGAGCTAAGTCCGAGAGAAATCTTTAGCACCGAGTGGGAGGTACAAAGCGACCTTACTTCCCTAGAACTACGTGCCCCCATAGGCGTGATCCTGAGACTGATTTATATAGTGATCACTAGTTTGTATGGATTTGATATCAATAGTCCTACTCCGATGGCAAGGATTGGACGGATCTCCCCAATGCTGGTTGTACATTGGACTCCTTGTAGCTCACTTGGTTTATGTCGGTTATAGGATCTCCCAGTGTGTGTGTATATGGTGAATGGTGAAATTATTTGAAAGTGGAATTGTGAAAGTTAATCTTTCGAAAGATTTAAATCATATTTACATTATGAGAATTGATATTCTTGATGAACTGAAAGTGAATGACAAATTATATGATGACTCACATGTGTTATTGTACTTATTTCATCCTCTTATGATTATGATGATTTTCTTTGGGCTATGTGAGTCTTTCACACATCCTGCATATTTCTTATAAATATTTATGATGATGATATTTATAAAACTGCATACACCCCCATATACTCGGTTCTTTTCCATGGTACTGACCCACATCTTTGGATATGGGCTGCATTTTCTCAGAATGTAGGTTCAGGTGCTCAGTTCAAGGTTCGACAGTGACTCTTCGGGCATGCTGTTCTACATCCTCTATTGTGGTGAGTCCTCTGAGGACGTGATGTCGGATGTTGGTTTCACAGAATTGGTTACATTTGATAACTTAGTATGAGTCAGTTGGGGCATGTCTCAATGGCTCGCTGGTTTTATTGATTTTCTTAGAGGCTTGTCAGATTAGTATAGATGTTGGGAGTTGACTAATAAGTCGTATTTTGTTATCTTTCTGAAATTCTTTTATTCTTGGATGATGATTACTCTGTTGATATTTGAGAGTTATTTGTGGAAACTCCGTTGAATTGTGTTGAACTGAATGAAAATGGCTCAAAGGGTTAGCTTGGGGCTACTCGTAGCCTCAAGCACCGTGTGAAGCTTCGAAACCCATTTTTCGGGGCGTTACATGATTGGACTAATTTGAAGGGTTCAATAGACTTTTTAAAGGCCTCCAAAGCCTCGCACTTTAACAAACAAGAATGAAAACCAATAGAAATTCCCGTGGTTCAAATTTATATAGATGTGTTACTCGAGGAGACTGTTATACAGAAGAAGGTGCTTGGGAGAATACCTATGTGATAATAGGGAGATGGAGAAGGCCATATAATATCTATGACCTTTTTTAAGAGGAAACATAGGGAAGAAATCATGGATCTTCTAGCCAATCTGGCAAATAAAGATGACTTGGAAAAAAAAACTGAATGATCTTTAACAGTAGAAGTGCATCCAAATATTAAAATTCGTTAGTAGTTCTTGAAAAATAAAAATGGTAAAGAGGACTAGAGCTGGACACTTTTCTAGAGACTGCAACTAGCGAGTGTGGCCTGGATGAAAACCCACAAAGATGCAGGATGAGAACTCTAACGAACCATCTTGGAGAGCACCAATGGTGGTAAGATTGTCGATCAGGAACAAAACCTGAACAAAAAACTCCTGAAGTAAAAATATTGGATCAAGCCAAGGTATCAATTTATGAAGTCTAACTTGTATCCCCTGCCATCTGTTTGTGGTTCTAATCAGGTCAATGGTAGTAGAAACAAAAAGGTCTGAACTTGCACAGAAATCCCATGCCTTTTTGTTTCCACTGCCTTTGACCAGACCAGAGCTATTAGTAGGAAGTGTGGGATGCAAGTTTAAATTTAGAGCTTGCCACCTTGGATTGATCTATTAATTTTACTTTAGGAGTTGTTGGTTTAGGTTTCATTCCTAACCAACAATCTTACCACCATCGGTTCTCGAAAAGCTAAAACCTTAAAAGTCCGGTCCTACATTTTTTGTGTCTTCAGTCAGGCCACACTAGCTAGTTGCAGTCCCCTAACAAAGTGCACAGTTCCAATCCACTTTACTATTTTTCATTTTCATGAATGGCTGATGTATTTTCATTTTTGAATACATTTTCACACTTGCAGCTCATTCAATTATTCATTTTTCATGTCAATTTTGATCAGCCAGTTTCACTACACTTTCCTTCCTACTATGTCTTTCTTCTTTAATAAGGTTTGAGTTGATATATGATCTTCTCCACACCCCTTTCTTGCACAAGTATTCTCCCAATAACCATCTAATTTATAATAGTCTCCTCGTGCAATCCATCCGTATAAATTTGGACCAGGAAAATTCTATTGGTTTTGTATTCTTGTTTACAGCAGTGCGAGGCTTCGAAGGCCTTTCAAAAGTCCATTGAACTATTAATATCATCCTATCACTATTGGATATTTACACTATCGCCAAGAACTTAAACCCTTCCCCAAAATTAACACATAAACATTATTAAAATCTTTGTTAAACCATAACAAGGTATCGACACCACCTACTTGGTCCCTCAGCCTTACCCGTTTGAACCTAACAAGCTTAACTATAAAATGCAGGATCTCATTTGAAGGAATAACACCTAATAGTTAAAGAACCAAGATTTACAAAATAAGAGTACTTGATGTGCATTTTCACGATTGGTTGATCAGTAATACATACCTTCCACATATGAAGTAGTTCCATATGTAAGAAACTTATTTCTCCGAACCCATCTTCACTCTAGCCTTTAATGTAGGTTAGGCAAAAGTTTTTCCAATTTTAGTTTCTTTTGTCTTCAAACTAGAGAAAAATATTTGATGTGAAACAAAAGAAGAACAACAAGAACATTACAAAAGGGTAACACAAAATTGAATGAATACAACACACTACAACAATCTAAAGTAACAAATAATCAATATGATGTCTTTGAAGAGAACGAGGAGATGGTGACATTGAAAAATGATACATCTGTTGCAATTGTTTCATCATCTATTGCAACAGATAATCAATCTAATGTCTGTGGCAATCGATTCATCATTCTCGAGATGGGTTTTAAATATTCAATAATATCTTTGAGGAGAACGAGGAGAGGTGACATTGAAAAGACAAGATCAGACTACTCAAGAAGGAAATTATTGAGTTATCCAAGTAATATTTTTCATCCCCTTAGTATTTTATCTTTTTTATCTCAGACGAAAAATTGTTTTCAAATAAAAAAAAGATCTTAAAATATATAAGCCATCTGTTTCAACAGATGACAATTTTTTTTGAAATTTTCCAACGTCTCAGTCATCTATTACAACATATTCAACAATCTATTTGATAAATTCCAATTGATTACCTACTTGATACATCATATTCAATAATCTGTTTGTTAAATTTTAACAAATTCCCTACGTGTTAAAACAGGTTGAACATTTTTTTTATACATTTGAATGGTATAAACTAGTGTTTGGTATAAACTAGGATTTTCCAGATCTAGGGATGAGTACATAGGGTCAACTACAACTTTTATTGAGTCTTCAGCAATTGCATGGTGTTGGTGTTGGTATTGGTGTTGCGTTCCTCCCAACCCGAGCTATCAATCCATCATTCTGAGATGAAATGATTCTCAAAGTTATTTTTGTAAACTTATACCGAAATTAATTTAGATAGATCTAGGGATGAGTACATAGGGTTAACTACAATTTCAATTGAGTCTTTTGTAATTACATGGTGTTGTTGTTGGTGTTGCATTCTCCTAACTCGAGTCTTCGATTGATCACTCTAAGATAAAATGATTATCATTAACTTATTATTATAAGCTAATACCTAAATTGATTTAGCTAGATATAGGAATGAGTACATATGGACAACTACAACATCAATTGAGTCTTTTGTAATAGCATAGTTTTGATGTTGTTGTTGCGTTCCTCAAGGCCCGAGTCGTTGATCGATCACTCTGTGATGAAAAAATTCTCATTAAATTTTTATTATAAGCTAAGGCCTAAATTTATTTAGATAGATTTAGGGACGAGTACATAGGCTTAACTACAACTTTAATTGAGTCTTTTGCAATTGCATGGTGTTGGTGTTATTATTGCGTTCCTCCAGACCCGAGTCGTCGATCGATCACTCTAAGATAAAACGATTCTCTTTAACTTATTATTATAAGCTAATACCTAAACTAATTTAGCTAGATCTAGGGATAAGTACATAGGGGCAATTACAACTTCAATTGAGTCTTGGAATTGCATGGTGTTGGTGTTCTTATTGCGTTCCTACCGACCCGAGTCGTTGATAGATCACTCTAAGATAAAATTATTCTCTTTAACTTATTATTATAAGCTAATACCTAAACTAATTTAGCTAGATCTAGGGACAAGTACATAGGATCAACTACATCTTCAATGTAGTCTTTTACAGTTGTATGGTGTTGGTGTTGGTGTTGGTGTTGCGTTCCTCCCCACCCGAGTCATTGATCGATCAATCTGAGATGAAACAATTCTCATTAACTTATTATTATAATCTAATACCTAAATTGATTTAGTTAAAGCTAGGGATGAGTACATAGGGTCAACTACAACTTCAATTGAGTTTTTTGGAATTACATGGTGTTGGTATTGGTGTTGGTGTTGTGTTCCTCCTGACCTGAGTCACCAATCAATCACTCTGAGATGAAATGATTCTAATTAACTTATTATTATAAGCTAATACGTAAATTGATTTGCCTAAAAATATTTAAGATCGATTCGAACTAAATTAATATTTTCAAAACTTGTCATTCTTTTCCAAAATACAAATCATCTATTTGTGGGGAAAAGTTTCATTTCTTAAAATCTAGAGTTCTTGCTCTTTTATTTCTCTCCATAATACAGACAACAAGTACTCTACATATTGCTCAACCCTTCACAATAGATCAAATTTCTTCCCATTTTCGACCACATAAGTGTTATTTTTTACTTTATTCTTTCTTTTATCTATTGTTTTTATCTGTATTCATAGGTAACAGAGTTCAAGAAGAGTTCTATATTTGTTCTTTTTTCTAAAAATTAGGGCTTTTTGTTAATGATGAATAAGAAGACTTTTAGTTTTATTATCTTCGAAAATAGGTTAACACTTTTTAGTCTTGATGGAAAAATCATAGGAAGAACCCAATAAAACCCTAGTGTTTGTTGCAGTGTTCCGTTTACTTTGGTGCTATTATTAGATGGTGTTTATGGTGTTGTTGAATGGTGTTTGTGGTGTTGTTAGTGGCTGTTAGTGGTGGTGTTGGTATTAGTGGTGTAGTTATTGCCATTGGTGGTGTTGGTGGCTGTTTATGGTGATGTTTGTGGTGTTGGTGGTATTGGTTGGTGGTGTTTGTGGTGGATATAGATGGTGTCAATATTGGTAGTGTTTGTGGTGGCTATTGTTGGTGTTGGTATTTATGGTGTTGGTGGCATTGGTTGGTGGTGTTGGTATTCATAGTGTTTATGGCATTGGTTACTGGTGATTGTGGTGGCTATTGTTGTGTCGGTATTGGTGGTGTTTATAATGTATTTTTTTTTAAATTTATGCATGCATCATTTGTAATGTAATTTTTGTTTTTGTGTTGTTTGTAGGTAAAACATGTCTCTCAAAAGACAAAAAAGTGAAAGCGGATCAACTTCTGATCACCCAACCAAAAAGGCTACAGTACAGAGGGATTCAGAGGAGCTTCCTGAACAATATCAGTCAGGAAAAAGTAAAGCTGAGGAGATATATGAAAACAATATTTAGGGAGGTGGACAAGGGTCTGTAGCTGGTGATAAAGAAAATGAAAGTGAGAAAGAGGAGGAAGTAGAAAGTCAGAAAGAGGATGATCATCAATATGATGATAATTTCTCACCAATAGGGCATGAATTAATATCAACATCCCAGCATGATTCTATCAAAACTTTTAATAGGGAAAAATTTCAAGTTAAGATACCGATAGATGACCCTGCAGAACTAGCTAGTGAACTTGTACTTAAATGTTAATTGGGGAAACATTTTAATGAATTTAGGAATATTATGAAGAACGAAAATAGACGAGATTTTTAAGAGGAGCTGCTTTGGAGGCTTTCATGAGCTGCTGACAGTGCCCAAGAGCACACACAAGTGTACATGGTCTACCATGTAATATACTGGCCTTCAAGAAAGTTGAGTTATCGATCCCACAGAGACTAGATTTGGCAATGATTTGATTTCAGTTTACAATTTAGATTTACTTGATACGAGAGTAACCAAAAGAGAAAATTGAGTTTGTATATTGCAAGTAAATAAAATAATACGTAAAGTAAAGATCTTGTAAAAATTAATAGGAGAAAACCCAGGGTTGAAGTACTCTTAATAATCATATTATGATATTAGAGTTCATTAGTTAACTTTCATATCTTGGTTGTTGATTCATAGGGTAAATTGTGCGATTATGGTTACCCAACCTCTAACATATTACCTAAGTTGAACCTTACACCTAAATCATTGAGTGGGGATCTAATAATTCACTTAAGTTCTCAGCAAATATCATCCGACATATGAATCAAGTAAGGTATCTAAGTACATCTATGTCCTAGATACTAATTCAAGTTTCTTATTTTATAAAGAATCAAGAAACATACTCTGCTTATTCTCATATTCTATCACCCTATTTCCTCTCCCGAGTTCACAAGGTTGACAATGGATGTATTCTAAGGGTTGTGAATCCTTAAAATAGTTAAAATGAGAATAAACAAACAACCAATATTGATAACCAAAGAAAACAAACTTAATCCATAGCAATAATAATCATGTTCTTGGCTTCAACCCCAGAAAAAGAGTTTTTAGCCACTCATATCATAATCAAAATCCAATTAATTGTATGAATGATTAAAACCATAAAAAAAGCTAAACTAAAGAAATAAAACCTAAAAATAAGTTTTAGTAGCCTCCAATGTTGTTCCAACTGATCTAGGGGTTCAAAGGTGTCCGAAAACGTGTTTTAAGACGTTCTATTTATAGTATATAAGTCATAACCCCTTTAGGATTAGGTTTACACGTCGTTTTCCTTAAGTTATGAACTTTTATCACAATTTTAATCATTGGTGCATTGTGGCACAGTGTAAAATAGCATCCTGGACACAACTGGGCACTTAACTCCCGATTTTGGTCATTGGCGCTAAGTGCTGCAGTCCCGTTGAGATGCTATTTTTGGATAATTGAAAATTTAGACGGCTCTACAATGCAGTGTTTCATAATTTTAGGCCCATTATGAATCCAATGGAATGCATCACACACAAATTGTAAAAACACAAACTGCACCAGCGCTCAAAACTTTCCAGGGGTCTAAATTGGTGTCAAACTTGTATCTTGTGCTTCCGTTGTAATTTGCTTTCCCTTTTAAGTTGTTTCCACTTGATTTAAAGCTTCTATATCCTTGACATAACATCATAATCCATTTATAAAGCATGCTATATCATCAAACACAAAAATTTAGAGCTCAAAAAAACACAAAATACTCAACGATGACCTAAAAACACGAGTTAAGCATAGTCTAAATTCACACTGAGATTTAACTCATTGTTTTGACTCTTTTCTTGATTCAATTGACCATTGAATATCATAAATAAGTTGTTTTAAATATAAATACATAATAAAAACTTTAGTAACTCATTACAACACATTAGAACTCAATACAATAGACTAGAAAAACACCTAGCTCAAGCTAGTTACACTAGTTTTCTCGGTTGAACTCTAAATGCTCAGATTGAATCAAAACTCATGGGAAACCACAATTAAACATTGTAGACAAATACTTGGACACATAAATGCTCATTTATATTATTATGAACACATATAGCATAAAAATCGTCCTTAAAACAAGGTTAAAAATGCTAGAATAGTAACACTAGAGTGCATAAATACACCCAACGTCACCACCACACATTTAAAGCTTTGTTCGTCATCGAACAACTCTTAACTATAAAAACCATGAGATGAAGAAACTCCACACTTCTACCATATGTAAGAAATTCAAGCTAGCACTATAATGACTACACGGAATGCAAGTTTACAACACTAAGCATGTTGTACATAATTGCAAGCTCAAGAATCCTACTTCAAAAAAATCCTAGCCTCTAAAATGGACTCCAGAAGTAGAAAACTCATGCATATCATTCAATCAAGACATCATAGAAATCACCCACCTTCATAAAACATATGCCCCTAACAACAAGAGTGTTACCCATAATCACTTAAAATTATTCAATTCATAACGTGATGGGTATAGGAATCAAGTTACACTCACTCTCATAAAGAATTCACAAGATACACATAATGAACCATAGGCTTTACCTTAGTATTATGCTTCACTAATAGTCGATCGTAAATCTAAGGATCAATTGGGACTTTTCGGGTTGAAATATAGACTAAGGAACAGGTAGGAACTATTTGGGAATAGTGACTAACCTCTCTAAGAACTTTAATACACTACACTAAACATTTAAAACCAAACTCCAACAACCAAATTACACTTTTTCATCCACCCATACCTTGTTTTTTCCCCGTCTCTTTTAAGCATTTTCACAAACACTGGTGGATGCATAGTTTACTACCACAACAATAAATTTTTCTCTGTTTTCACAATCATGGAAATATTTCTAACATCATTTATATTGCCACCATCAACCACTCATCAAATATAAACACCAATAACTAGTACCTTGGGGCATCAATTTCACGTTTTTCTTCTTCAATTTCTTAAACTCCTTACTAAATTAATTTTTTATCATTAAGGAACTTAGGAGCATTTTTGGATCAAATTATGGTCTATCAAAGAAGGGGATTAGGCTACATATTACGTTACCAAAGAAAATAAGCTAAAGGCTCAATGGGGGTTAACTAGGATATTGTATAAAGGGTAGGACAAATAGAAAGTATGAACTAAGGCTATCGAAGAAATGCCTAAATCATCTCCTAAACCCACATTCTTTATTTTGCTTCACACACACACCGGGCAAGTTCTAGACATCACATGCAACAAGGAATATACAAAAAACCTTACACACACATGACACATGCTCAACTCAATAGGATCATCATAGACTCTCAACCAAATAAAAACATAAATTCAAAATAAAGCCAAAAAGTACAAGAGTCAAAAACATGAGCCTAAGAGTCTCAAAAGTAGTAATTCACTCAATCAACATGCTTTTACCAAACAAAACACTTGCACTAGTTAATTAAAAATTGCACCAACAAGAACATCTTACTTATTCCTAACCTAAAAAAAATTAAATTGAGCCAAAATTTGGAAATTTTCCCACCCCACACTTAAAAATTTACTTTGTTCCCACAGTCAATTTAAAAGTAAAAAATAAAAATACAACCTGAGGCCTCTAGGCCTAGCTAGTAGCATCTTTTTTCCATAAATAGGATCCATCAAACCCTACACTCAATTTTTGCCATACTCCTTAGCTCATTTTTATGGTACTCAGACTTCCCATGAAGCTATGACTTAACCAAAAACAAAAACTAAATAAAACAAAAGTAAAAAAACTAAACATAAAACATACCCAACTAACTTGGGTTGCCTCCCAAGCAGCGCCTAATTTAGTGTCGCAAAATGAAACGTATGAACTCTACCATATTCCTTCACCCTTTTAGTCCCTTTTGGGAGCCATTTTTTCATTTGTTTCAAACTTCTATTAACCTTTAACATGTTGGGAATTGGTGGTTTCATCTTAGGCCGCTCAATCATATATTTGGAAGAGGTCTTTAGTGGTTTAGGCACCCCTCACTCATCCCTTTCAAATACATTAATCATGCATAAATCTTTATATAAGGGATTTTCAATGGGGGCCTTGTAAACATTAAATACCACCTCTTCATCATCTACCCACATCTTTAGTGTTCCTTCTCTACCATCAATTATAGCCTCTTCAATTTCCAATAATGGATGCCCACAAATAACTGGTACATGTTCGTCTACCATAAAATCAAGAACAAAAAAGTCAACAGGAATAACAAATTTACAAACTTTTATGAAAATATCCTCAATGATTCCATCCGAATATGCTATAGATCCATCTGCTAGTTGCATCACCACTCGTGTCGCTTTAATCTCTCCCAAACCCAATTTTTTGAATAATGATAGAGGCATTACATTTATGCTTACCCCTAAGTCAATCAATGCATGGACTTTTTTTCCACCAATTTGATCTTTCAATTTCTTGGGGATTTTTTGTGTCAATACCGCACTACACTCTTCAGTAAGTCTTATAGCTCCCACATCTTGAGTGTTATAGCTCCCACATCTTGTAGTTTTACCTTGTTTTCCACCACATCCCTCAAGTACTTTTAATACTTAGGCATACTCTGCAGAACATCTAGCAAGGGTAGATTAATATGCAACTCTCTTAATGTGTCAATGAACTTTTTGAACAATGAATCCTCCTTCGCTTTTATGTAATTTTGAGGGAAAGGCAATGGTAGTGTCTTTTTCCTCTCTGGTTCAACAAATTTTTCCTTCAAGTACTCAGACTTCCTTGAATTTTCAGCAACTCTGCCATTTAACTATTGGGTCACCACTGCAACATCTACCTACTTTATTGCCTTTAGAGGTTTTCCTTCAAGATCTTTACTATTCCATAAGGTGATTGCCATGACTTGCTTTGGATTTTCTATATCAGAGGGTAGACAACCTTGAGGATGGGTATTTAATATTTGTTGTATCTGCCCAACTTGCAACTCTAAATTTATCTGTGCCACTTTTTGATTCTGTAATTCTACCCTTTGACTATTCAGATCAACAATCGATTATGTTTGAACAGCTACAAGTTCCTTCATCATCTCTTCCATATTGCTATTTTATTGAATCGATTGGGCCTGTGGCTGTGGGGTATTCCATGACTGATTTGGTGGTTGAGATTACCACTTCATATTATGGGCATTATTATTATTTTCCCATTATTGCCCATAGACATCTCAAATTCTAGATTTGAAGCACACATGGCCGCTGTATGACCACTATTTCTACATACCTCAAACCAACCTATGGCTTGTTTGATACCATTAACTATGGTTCCAGGTTATGCTTCTTCTAACTTCATGGTGTTAAATGTTTTATTGATAAAATTTTGTAAGGTAAAAACCTGTGCTCGTAAGGCTATGAATTGGTCTACCTCCAATACTCCCGTTATTCTTTTTGTGGCACTTCTAGAATTTGTATTCCACTTTGGATTTCCTTGTGCTATGAGGATCAACAATGTGTACAACTTATTATAAGTTATCTCCAATTCTATTCCACCTGTGGCTGAATCTAGAAAAATCATTGTATTGTGATTAAAAGCTTCTACAAAGTATGAGCAAGTACCTCATTAGATTGTTGGTAATATGTACAATCTTGATGAAGAGCTTTGAAGCATTCCCAAGAATGATAGTGGTTTTCATCAGGCTTCTATTTGTAGCTCGTTATATTACTATGAAGTCTCGTATCTTTCCTGATGGAAAGAATATAATGAGGAAACTTCTATCTAAGTCATCCCATGTTGTGATTGAACTCGATGGCTCTGCATTCAACCATCTTTTAGCTTCTCTAATAAGTGAATAGGGGAAGAGTGTCAGCCTCACATAATTTGGATTAACCTCAGTTGGAGTGAATGTATCTATAAGCCTAATGAATATCTGCAAATGGACTTATGGATCCTCATGTAAAAGCCCTGCAAACTGTCCAATGCTAATAAGAAGCTACACCAAATTGTATTTCAACTCAAAATTCCCCCCAGCTTCCTGTATTTGAATTGGGGAAGTCATGTTCTTTGGAAGTGGTAGTTCCACTTCCCTGACCTTTCTACTAGTTGCTTGTTGTTCAGCCGTAGAAACAGTATTCTCTTGGACTTTTTGGATTTGCGGAATTCTTGGGTGAATGATTGCTTTTCTCCAGCATTGATGGTAAAGTTTCTCGAGTACCAAGCTTAGTTCTACCAACTCCCAATCCTTTGCTAGGTTATAAACTTTGAAACCTGTTTCTTGCAAATTCAAAAGCAAGACCAAGCGTAAAAAACACCAAATAAATCTTAAAGTAAAACTTAAATAAACAATTGCTAAATAACAAGTCCCCGACAATGGCACCAAAAATTTGACAGCGCCCAAGCGTATACGCAAGTTTACATAGTCTAGCAAGTAATATAGAAGCTTCAAGAAAGCCAAGTTATTGATCCCACAGAGACTAGATTTGGCAACAATTTGATTTCAGTTCACAATTTAGATTCACTTGATACGAGAGTAACCAAAAGAAAGAATTGAGTTTGTATATTACATGTAAATTAAATAATGCATAAAGTAAAGATCTTTTAACAGTCAATAGGAGAAAACCCAGGGTTGAAGCACTGAACAATCATATTATGCTATTGGAGTTCATTTGTTAACTTACTTATCTTGATTGTTTATTCGTAGGGTAAATTGCACAATTATGGTTTCCCAAACCTCTAATCTATTACCTTAGTTAAACCTTACACCTACATCATTGAGCGGGGATGTAATAATTCACTTAAGTTCCCAAAAAATATCATCCTACATATGAATCAAGTAAGGTATCTAAGTACATCCATATCCTAGATTCTAATTAAAGTTTTTTATTTTATAAAGAGTCAAGAACTATACTCTGCTAATTCTCATGTTCTATCGCCCTATTCCCTCTCCTGAGTTCACAAGGTTTACAATGAATGTATTCTAAGGGTCGTGAATCCATGAAATAGTTAAAATGAGAATAAACAAACAATCAATATTTATAATTAAAGGAAAAAAACTTAATCCATAGCAATAATAATCATGTTCTTGGCTTTTATCCCGGTAAGGGAGTTTTTAGCCACTCGTAGCCATAATCAACATCCAATAAATTGTATGAATGCTTAAAACCATAAATGAAAGCTAAATTAAAGAAATAAAAACCTAGAAACAAGTTTTGGAAGCCTCCAATATTGTTCCAAGTGATCTAGGGGTTCAAAGATGTCCCAAAACGTGTTTTAAGACTTTATATTTATAGTATATAAGTCATAATCCCACTTGGATTAGGTTTCCATGTCATTTTCCTTTAGTTCAGAACTTTTATCCATATTTTAGCAATTGGTGTGTCGCGCCACTGTGTCAAATGGCATCCTGATCACAACTGGGCATAACAGGTCACTTAACTCTCGATTTTGGTCATTGGCGCTAAGAGAAGCAATCGCGTTGAGACACTGATTTTGGATAATTTCGAATTGGGATGGCTCCTCAACATGGTTTTTCACCCTGTTGGGGGCCTTCTGAATCTGATCGAATGCAGGATGTGCCAATTAGACAAAGACAAACTGCACACGCACTAGAAACTTTCTAGGGGTCCAAATTGGTTTCCAGCTTGCATCTTATTCTTCCGTGGTCATTTCCGAGCCCTTTTAAGTTTGTTCCACTTGATTTTAAGATTGTATATCCTTAATATATCATCATAATCCATTTGTCAAGAATACTATATCATTAAAGACAACAATTTATATCTCAAAATAACACAACATCCTCAACGATGAACTAGAAACATGAGCTAAGCATAGGCTAAATTCATATTGAGCTTTAACTCATTGTTTTGACTCTTTTTTTTGATTCAATTGACCTTTGAACATTATAACTATGTTTTTTACTTATAAATGCATAATAAAAACCTTAGTAACTCATTAAAACACATTATAACTCAACACAATAAACTAGAAAAACATTTAGCTTAAGCTAGTTACACTAGTTTTCTCAGTTGAACTCTAAATTCTCTAATTGAATCAGAACTCATGTGAAACCACCATTAAACATTGTAAACACATACTTTGACCCATATATTCTCATTTATATTATGATTAACACATATAGCATAAGAATCATCCTCAAAACAATGCTGAAAAGGCTATAATAGTAACACTAGAGTGCATAAATACACCTAACATCAACTGCATGAGGACCACACTGCCTGTTTCCAAATGGGTATGGTATATAGTCTTATTAAGAATAGGATCAAGTATGTGGCAGTTGATAAAGATTTTGAGGATGGGGCAATAAGATGGATGAAATCTTGATCAACTTCTATGGCATACCAGTTTGTTTTGGCTTGCAAGAGTTTTCCATAATGATGGGCTTAAGATGTGATCGTCCAGTAGAAACTATCACCAAGGGAACACCACACAAAAGGTCCAAGTCAATCAGGATATCCAAACCACCACAATCAAATTGAAGGAAGGCATTGTCCCAGTAACCACCCAGCAAAACGAACAAATGTAAGGAAAAAATAGATGGGTTATTGGACATGGAGCAATTGTGCTTAGTTTGGTTTTCCTATTCCATTATATTGGCAAGAGACGTCAACAAGGTCATAGAAGATTTATTGGCACGTGCTTAGGATTTTGAGAAATTCAACAATTATCCATAGGGATATGACAACTTCTACTTGACTGTCAAATATTTTTACTGACAAACATATCCCCAGGGAAGATCATATTATATGAATTTCTTTAGGCTTTCAAGGTAAAATTAATCACTATATTTACTCATTCATTAATTTATATTGAATATAGTTATTATGACATTTTTTTTCTTTCATTCTATTTATATTTTTAAGCTTGGTAATTTGAAGCCATTTCTACCCATTGAAAGTAGGTAATGGATTACCCAGATAACGTTTCTGATCCAAGGATGTTTAGGTGGTTGTCTGGAAAGAACAACACAAAAATTAAGGAGGCTGATCTCTTTAGCCCTACGGATGATGTAGTATGTCTTCTTTAATGTAAAATAATTTAACTCAATGAAAGATAATGAACAAATGTTATATCTGGTGAAACAGATGTTATATCTGAAGCATCAGATAGGACATATGTTGTGATTGATTACCCATCGTGTGCCAACTGGTGCAATAGATGGGTAATCTATTGCAATAGACGATTGAGGGTGATTGAGGATACCACCATTCTTATTCAGAGCACCTACCAGATGAGGGTGATTCAACACTTATATTTACCCATGTCATGGTACTGACACCCTTCCATATAGGATTACTGGTTGGATCATAAATCAGTTTATAGAATGGGCATAATAATTAGATAATTACCTCCCACAGTCTTAGTTTTAGTTCTAGTCTCAATATCGAACATAGTTTAGTTCTACAGAAATTAGGACTATCAGGCACTGTCTCTCAACTCAGCATAGAACCCAAAAAAATTCCTTCTAATCAGGACTTTCAAAAATAGTCACACAGGTAACAACATTTTAGTTATCATTAAACTTAGATATTAGTTAATCAGTACTCAGAACTTAGTATTCAGTATTACCATGATTTCAGTTATAGTTTATGTATTCATATATGTACTCTCATTTAGTTATGTTCATGTTACTTAGTCAGATATTGTTCATGTATATGAACCCATACATATCAGCGCACCTCTCTTAGCATACTAGTACATTCAAAGTACAAATGCATACCTTTTCTTTTGCGCTATGATGTCTTATATCATAGGTTCAGACGCACAGACTCCTGACCTCTCTTAGAAGCCTAACATATCGCCAACAGACTTAGTGGTGAGTCCTCATAGTTCATGGACAAAGTTGTTATTTTAGTATTTCTATTTACTTTTCAGCAGTCGGAGTTAGTTAGGGAATTGTCCCATCAACTCCATGTTCAGACAGTAGAGGTTTTCAGACTAGACTATTTTAGGCAGATGTTTCAGTATTTAGTTTTCCAGTATTAAGTATTTGTTTTTAGTTATGAACCATTTGGCAATGTTCAGTCTACCTTCTGAATTTATTTCAATTATATTGTTACCATATTATTAAACAGTGCTTACATTAGGTACCAGTCATAGGTTAGCTGGTGGTGCTTCATGGTCATTAGCATCATAGAGCATCCAGGGTATAGACTCAAGGTGTTACAAACTTAGAATTTAACCCTAAGCTTCAACAGATTCCTAGGAAGTCTAAAAGCCACATCAAATAGAGTCTTGTGCATGGATGTGTAGCGCGCCAAACTTATGAATAGAAGGCTAGGAGATATTGTAGGAAAGGTGTCCTTTCTTTCAGTATTCATGTTGTGGGAGTGAGCATAAGGTCAAAATAAACTTTTATTCTACTCCTTTTCTCCCTTCCATTGACAGAGCATGCCTTCCAAAAAGAATGGAAGAAGGGCAGGAAATTAGCTAGCCTCTCAGCCCGTCTAGGCAGATCCTCTGGACGAGCACGTCCCCCATGCAGAATTCAAGGCTGTATTTACTACTCTAGCTAATTCAGTGGCATCTCAAAATAAATGTCCAGCTCCTATTCCATCCAATCTAGTGGCCAATATTACTGCATCCAAGATTCGAGACATCACCCGAATAAATCCCCTATCATTTACTAGGTCTAAATCAGATCAGGACCCACATAAATTCCTTGATCGGTTGGGCTGTTCGCCCATTAAAGCGGTACGTGAGCTGGGTTTAGAACGTCGTGAGATAGTTCGGTCCATATCCGGTGTGGGCGTTAGAGCATTCAGAGGACCTTTCCCTAGTACGAGAGGACCGAGAAGGACGCACCTCTGGTGTACCAGTTATCGTGCCCACAGTAAACGCTAGGTAGCCAAGTGCAGAGCGGATAACTGCTGAAAGAATCTAAGTAGTAAGCCCACCCCAAGATGAGTGCTCTCCTATTTCGACTTCCCCAGAGCTTCCGGTAGCACAGTCGAGACAGCGACGGGTTCTCTGCACCTGCGGGGATGGAGCAACAAAAGTTTTTTTGAGAATTCAAGAGAAGGTCACGAAGGTCATAGATATCATAGGGGTGAGCGCTAGTGATAATGTGTGTTGGCCACATATTAGTTACAGGATGTGGCTCACTCATGGGTCAAGCAGTGGAAGACAGAAGGGGCTGCAGATGCTAGGTCCATGGAATGGGATGAATTTTCCAATACTTTTCTTGATAGATTCTTCCCACTAGAGTTAAGGAAAGCTAAGGTTCTGGAGTTTGCTAATCTGAAGTATGGCAATATGATAGTGAAAGAGTATTCTCTCAAGTTCACTCAATTAGCCAGATATGCCCCTCATGTGGTAGCAGGCAGTAGATAAAAAATGAGTAAGTTTGTGTTAGGTGTGTCTAGAAGTTTGATCAAGGAGTGTAGGACTACGATGCTGATTAAGGATATGGACATATCCAGGATTATTATCTATGCTAGCAGATAGAGGAGGCTAAGAATAAAGAGAAGGAAAGGGAGAGTAAGAGAGCGAGAAAAGGTGGCTTCAACTTTGCTCAGCCTAAGTCAGAGAATGGGAATCATTCTCAGTTCTTCTCAAAATCTTTAGTTCTAGCTCCGTCCTCAACTAGTGCTCCAGCACCAAAATTCAGAGATAGCCCTAGGGACAAGGCTCCAAGTCCTAAACCTTAGGGAAGTATCAGCAGCGCCTGAACTAACCCCTTTTCTAGAAGTGTGGAAGAAACCACCAGGGTATCTATAATTGTAGTACTGATATGTGTTTTGGGAATGGAATGATAGGTCACAGAGTTAGAGATTGTCCCCAGTCAGGTTCCCAGGGTCAGTATAACTATTCCCCATCTCAGTTAGGTCACCCAAATCAGCAGGGTGCCGCTTCCAGTGCCACTAGTGGGAAACACCCAAAATGACTCTATGAGCTTTAATCCCAATAGGATCATGAAAGTTCTTCTGATGTGGTAACGAGTACATTACAAGCTTTCCATTTATATGTTTATACTTTGCTAGATCCAGGAGCTTCTTTGTCCTTTATAACTCCATATATAGCTGTCGACTTCAAAGTCAGTCCCAAAATCCTAGCAAAGCCTTTCTCAGTCTCTACCCTAGTGGGTAAATCTATCATACCCTAGCAGGTATTTAGGAACTGTCTGGTTATGGTATCCCTGATAGTCACTTTAATAAACTTCCTAGAATTAGAGATGACCCATTTTGATGTCATTCTCAGCATGGATTGGCTTTATTCTTACTATGCCTCAGTTGATTGCAGAAATGTAATTTTCTACTTTTAGTTTCTAAATGAACCTGTCCTAGAGTGGATGGGTAGTACTTCAACACTTAGGGTTAAGCTTATTTCCTACTTAGGTCAAGAAAAATGATATATGAGGGATGTTTTTACCATTTTGTTCGAGTCCAAGACTCTAGTTAGAAACCTCTAATCTTAAATCGGTGAGAGTAGCATGTGCATTCCCAGTTATAATTCCTGAAGATCTTCTTAAAGTTCCTCGTAAGAGGGAAATTAACTTTGGAATAGACCTTCTTCCAGATACTCAACCCATCTCTATTCTGCCATATAGAATGTCTCCAGCAGAACTCAAAGAATTAAAAGAAAAGTTGAAGAATCTCTTAGATAAGGGATTAATCAAACGCAGTGTATCCCCATGGGGCGCGCCTATTCTATTAGTGCATATAAAAGATGGTTCTTTTAGAATATGTATAGACTACCATCAGCTAAATAAAGTCACAATAAAAAACAAGTATCCACTTCCCAGAATCGATGACTTGTTCAACCAACTTCAAGGTGCCAATTACTTTTTTACAATAGACCTTACATCAGGCAACTATTAGCTCATAGTCAAAGAGTGTGACATTCCGAAGACAACCTTCAAAACTTGGTATGGTCACTTTGAATTCTTCGTTATGTCATTAGGAGAAACTAGCCCAGACCTATCTCTCCATCAGATATTAAGAGTTTCTTCGGTTTTTCTGGCTATTACCAATAGTTTGTAGAGGGATTTTCATCTATTGCATCCCCTATGTCCAGATTGACTCAGAAGAAAGTCAAATTCTAGTGGTCAAATTCTTAGGAGAAGAGTTTTCGAAGTTGAAGACTTCACTTACTACAGCTCTAGTCTTGACTCTGCTAGATGGTTAAGATAGGTTTGTGGTATATTGTGATGCTTTTAGAATTTGTTTGGGGTGTGTTTTGATGCTGAGAGGTAAGGTCATAGCCTATGCCTCTAGACACATCAAGCCTCATGAGAAGAACTACCCTACTCATGATCTTGAGTTAGCAGCCATAGTTTTTTCCTTAAATATTTGGAGATATTATTATTATGGAGTGCACGTGGATGTGTTCACAGACCATAAGAGACTACAGTATGTGTTCTCTTAGAAAGTTCTAAACCTTTATCTCAAAAGGTAGTTGGAATTGGTGAAACACTACGATATGAGTGTCTTGTATCATCTAGGTAAGGCCAATATAGCAGATGATGCTCTTAGTAGGATATATATGGGTAGTGTTGCTCATGTAGAGGATCATAAGAAGAAGTTAGCTTAGGAAGTTCATCAGCTTTCCCAACTGGGTATCCGCTTTGTCAATTTAGCAGAACGTAGTGTATGGGTGCAGAGTAGCTCAGAATCATCTCTAGTTTCCAAGGTAATGGAAAAGCAGAATAGGGTTCCTAGCAAAGTTAAGTTTAAAGAATCAGTCAGAGATCAGTAGATATAGGTTTTCTCCCAAAGAGGAGATGGTGTATTGTGTTGTTAGGGTTGACTATGTGTGCTAGGAGTAGATGACCTAAGATAGCAGATATTGGCAGAAGATCATGGTGCTCGTTACTCTATTCATCTAGTGGACATTAAGATATACCATAATTTTTGGGAGATCTATTGGTGGAGTGGGATAAAAAGAGATATTGCAGAGTTTGTAGCTAAGTGCTCAACGTGTCAACAGGTTAATATTGAGCATCAGAAACCTATTGGGTCTATGTAGGAGTTTACTATTCCCACTTGGAAGTGGGAAAAAGTGAATATAAATTTTGTGACAAGTTTGCCTCATACTCGTCTTTAGCATAATTTTGTTTGGGCCATTGTAGAAAGGATGCCCAAATTAGCTCATTTCCTACCAGTTCATACCTCTTATTCAGCCAAGGACTATGCCAAGCTCTATGTTATAGAGTTGGTCA
The DNA here is from genome assembly GCF_002878395.1 of Capsicum annuum. Classification (NCBI taxonomy): domain Eukaryota; kingdom Viridiplantae; phylum Streptophyta; class Magnoliopsida; order Solanales; family Solanaceae; genus Capsicum; species Capsicum annuum. The sequence continues at coordinate 187,418,895 of NC_061114.1, forward strand.
GATTGTACGGGGTGTTGTTGTCCATAATTTCAAATAGAGGTACCCAGTTTACCTCTTATTTCTCTAAAGCATTTTAAAAGGGTCTTAGTACCCAAGTCTATCTTAGTACAACCTTTCATCCTCAGACAGATGGTCAAGTAGCAAAAACCATTCATACTTTAGAGGATATGCTGCAAGCGTGTACAATTGACTTTAAAGGTTGCTAGGATGACCACTTGTTTTGATTGAGTTTGTATTTAACAACAGCTATAATTCCAGTATTTAGATGGCTCTGTTTGAGCTGCTTAATTGGAGGAGATGTAGGTCTCCTATCGGTTGGTTTGAAGTAGGTGAGGCTGAGTGGTGGACCTGGACTGGTATTTGATACCTTAGAAAAAGTTCAGTTGATCAGGGAAAGGCTTAAGACAACTCAGAGCTGGCAAAAAATCGTATGCTGATATGCGAAGAAAGGATCTCGAGTTTACTATTTGTGATTATATGTATTTAAAGATCTCTCCTATGAAAGTAGTAAAGAGGTTTGGCAAGAAAGTTAATCTCAATCCCTAATATTTCAGTCCTTACCAAGTTCTCAACCATTTCAAAAAAGTTCTTAAAAGCTTGAGTTATTTTCATACTTAGCTTCTGTACAACAAGTGTTTCATGTCTCCTTGCTTAAGAAGTGGATAGGTGACCTAGTAGTTGTAGTCCCTGTAGAGGGCCTAAGTAGTAAGAATAGTCTCTCTTATAAAGAGGTTCCAGTTGAAATCCTTGATTATTAGATTCGCAGATTGAGAAACAAAGAAGTCTCTATAGTCAAAGTTCTTTGGCGGAGCTAGTTCATTGAGGGAGCTACTTGGGAAGTAGAAGTAGATATGCGGACCAAGTATCCTCACCTTTTCTCTACAAACTCAGACTCAGCCTAAGGTAACAATTTTTCCTTAAACTTACTCAGTTCCATGCTCAGATTTCCCTTTTTAGACTGGGTATCAGTTACTATTGCATATTCTATTACGTATTCATGCATCAGATATACGTGTTCATCATGAGAAACTCAGCTTATCAGCAACCCCAGTCAAGCATTCATGAATCATATTCAACTATGTACTCATGCATCAGATATGCATGGTCAGTATGAAATTTCAGCATGTTAGTAGTTTCAGTCATGAAATTATGTTAAAATTATTCATGTCCAATAAGAAAGCTCAGTCTACTAGTATTCCCAGTCTCATTCAAGGAAAAATGTCCCTAAGGGTAAGATCCCATAAAATCCTTAGCTTAATTCAGTCCCTTAAAGCTTAATAATGGGTCCCTTACTTAGAAAATTTTAGCTAAATATTCAGACAAAGTGTATTTTTAGCCTTTGAAAGTTGGCAACTCTATTTTGACAACCTTTATGACCTTAAAGTATTGATCTATAGGTTGATTCATGATCTAGAATGCCTGTAGGTGTTCTTGGATAAGTTTTGGATTTTTTTGACTTTTTTTGAAGCTTATTTGGAAGTCTAAACAAGTGAATCAACGTGATCTCAACTCACTACATCGCCTATGACGTTGATAAATGTTATCCCTAGATCCCAGTACCAATTTTAAAGTAACCGATACGAACTTAATTCGGTGCGTCGGCTGTAGCGTCGACCCTATTGACGCGATGCATTAGGCTGTGCATCGCTTGGCATGTTTTCAGTCTTTTAAAACCCGTATCCAGAAGGGTAAATGGGTATTTTACCCATCTTATATCATCCCCAAAACATGTAATTAAGTCACCCAAAATGCAACATATACCCATTCCATAACAAATTTGCCAAGAACAACCCCTAGTTCATCACATTCAAGATCAAAGTTCCCAAAAAGTCATCATCACTCTCAAGAAATCACTGATTAAGGTATGATAAGTGTTCATCCAAGGGTTCCCTTCTACCCTTGGAGTTCAATAAACCTTTTAAATTACAAGTTAATATATTTGATGAATTTCATGATTGAATTTGATTGTATTCATGACTATGATGTTAGTTGAGATTACAATCCATGATTAATTACAAGTTCATGAGAAATAAATGGCATGTGTGGGTTGTTGTATGGTTTCATGTTAAAACCCATTTTAAATTGTGAGTTGAGATTATATTTATGATACATGTATGATGTATTATAATTACGTGCATAAATTATGCTCTCCAAGTGTTTGATGAATTGTTCATGGGGTTGAGTTGAAAAATCATATCATGTTAGTGTGTATGCAAATTCATGTCATGCAAGTTTTTGTCAAAATGCCTCTATGAATGAATCGTGATTAAGTAATTAGTTATTATGATTTCAAGAATATGGTATGTCTTACAATTTATGCTATCGAGTTCTGGGGTTATCTAATACCCGACAATCTAGCATTTACTTAAAGCTATGGTAGTTGTAGAATAGACTCGGTAGTGTCACGATCAGTAGTTTTGTAATCGGTTAAGAACTCAGTCAGTAATAAGTTCAGAACTCATTCAGTAATCAGTTCAGAACCCAGTGAACTCAGTTCCATTTAGTCAGTTAACATGATTAGTAACAGTTTAGTCCAGCCTAGAACAATTTACAAATCAGTCCAAAGTCTATTCAGTTAGGAGTAGGATTCAGCATCGAGTGAAACCAAGTATGGGGGCTCACCTTCCAGTAGAGAGTGTGATCCTTAAAATCAGTCCTTGTGTTACAGAACTCAATAGCTAGCGTAGGATGAGACATCAACCTACTAAATTGAGGGTTGATGAGGTATTTTAACCTGCTAATTGAGGGTACCACAGTTCTTATTTGGAGCACCTGCCAAATGAGAGTGAATCAATACTTGTCTTTACCCGTGGCACTGTACTAACACCCTTCCAACTGGGGTTATAGGTTGGACCCCAAATCAGTTCAAAGAAAGGGTATATCAATTAGATAATGACCTCCCACAGTCTCAATTTCAGTTCAAGTCTCAGTATAGAACTTAATTTAGTTCTATAAAAATCAGGACTATCAGGCATAGTCTCTCAGCTCAGTAGGGAACTTAGCACAGTTCCAAAAAATCATGACTATCAGAAACAATCACTCATCTAATAGCATTTCAATTATCAGTAATCTCAGATATTAGTTAATCAGTACTCAGAACTCAGTATTCAGTATTACTATGATCTTAGTGACAGTTTATGTATTCATGTTGTACTCTCATTTAGTTATATTCATGTTACCAGTCATTTATTGTTCATGCATATGAACCCATGCATATCAGTATGCCTCAGATAGCATGCCAGTACATTCAAAGTATTGATGCAAACCTTTCTTTTGAGCTATGATCTCTTATATCATAGGTTCAGACGCATGGTCTCCTGACCGCTCTTACCAACCCATCCTATCGTAGTAGACATAGTGGTGAGTCCTCATAGTTCAAGGACAAAGTTGTTATTTCAGTATTTTAGATTACTTTTTAGTAGTCGGAGTTAGTTGGGGAATTGTCCCATTTAATCCATGTTCAGAGAGAAGAGGCTTTCAGAAAAGTATTTTAGACAGATGTTTCAGTATTTAGTTTTATAGTATTCAGTATTTGTTTTTAGTTATGAACCGTATGGCGATGTTCAGTCTACCTTCTACAATTATTTAACTTAATTGTTCTACAGTATGATTATTATACAGTGTTCACAGCAGGTACTAGTCATGGATTAGCTGGTAGTCCTTCGGTGTCATTAACACCGCACAGCATCCGGCATACAGACTCGGGGCATTACAATATTACATAATTTTCTTGTGAAGATTGTTGTTCTTCATACCAATCATAGTAATAATATCTATCCAATTTCTATAAAACAAGAACATAATTACTAAATAATTACAAGTCGATAATTAATCAACTAATTAAATAAAAAATATTACCGTTGAAATCTTTCAAGTAAAAAACCTACCATATGGATTTTGTTGAGTCCATGACTCTTTCAGTAGAGCTCCATGACCTCACTTACAATATCAAAAATATTTATCACAAAATAACATGAAAGATGAGCTCGACATTGTCAAGCTCAGTTGGAAAAAATGAAAAAAATATGAATTAAGACCAAATGAAAATAATTTAAAGAATTTGGATAGATAAACAAAATGATGAAGAAGAAGATTTGGGAATTTAGGGTTAAATTTTAGGAAGAAGATAAATATATAAGATAATGGAGGAAAACGATCTTTGGGGGCCAAATCTGACGCTAAGTCAACAAAAAAAGGGGTTCAATGAGCCTTGACTATATGAATTACACCCGAGCTTCCAATAGGGAAAAAAGTCATAAACTGACACATTTGATGCCTATTTTAGGTGTTTAAAATGAAAGTTGTCTACTTGAGGTGACAAAGTGAATGATCGTTGCAACTTTAGGTGCCTATCGATAGGTTCTGCCATTTTTATTTCAAGTCACTTCACTTTACATTACATGTAGTGGCAATTTTTTTTGTCTGATGAAAGTTGTATTTTTTATGATGCAACAGATTGTCTATCTATTGTAAAATATATTTTATCTGTTCTGACAAATATTTATCAGTTGTAATAGGTTGATCACTTGTTGCATTATGCTGATGTTTCTATCCTATTCTAATTTATTGCAACTGTTGGAAGACCTGTTTGATAATTGACAACAGATGACCTACATGTTGTAACATATGCCTAAATTTGTTCGATATTTTCCAATAGATATTTCATCTGTTTCAATAGATAAGGTATCTATTGAAATATTTGAATATAGTACTCCATTTCAATTAATACGTTCAAATCTAAGGATAAATAAAATTCATAGACAATATAAAATAAATTGAATCCTTCAGAAATTACAATTTAAAGTAAAAAGTAGAAAAGTTTTTATACGTGCAGATCTCCACAAATAAATCAACAATTTAAGTTTTGACACCAACAATTTCTAAGGAGGGGTGAGATTATTACTTTGGTATACTCAAGATATAAAAATCTACTCAATATGAAAAAGTTGTTGTTCATCCGGTGCTATGGAATTTGTCTTTGGTCGTCGTGGATCATTAATGTCACTTGCATACAGTTTCCACAATTTTTCTTCTCCATATTTGTATAAAAAGAGTAGCATATTATCAATGTTGTTTGGTAGTAGCTTCTACTATGACATCCACCAGGAAAGCCAGAATTGGTCAATTCTAATCACAGAGATTAAAAAGATTAAAAAGGGATAACTCATCTGTTTTAACAAATCAAACAGGTCTTCCTCCTATTTTAAAATTACCCCAAAAAGATTATATTTCTGTTGCAATAGATGGATCAAATGTTGGGATAAATTATAACATGAGGATGTCTTGTATGATAACTTTCAACGGATGAACCATCTGTTGCAACATATGACTCATATCTTTCAAAAAATTAAAATAGTAGGAAGTCTTAATTTAAATTGTCCCAACAGATGACCCATCTATTAGTACAAATAAAAATAGTATGTAGAGCTGTTCGATTTGGTAAAATAGGTGATACATATGTTGCAATAGATACCGTATCAGATGTAACAGGTTAGTTAGCTGTTACAACAGATGTATATATCTATTTGATAATTTTTAGCAGATGTGTCATCTATTAAAATAGATGCGTATTTCTGCTAGTTGGAATAAACGATATATATTCACCTATTTCAGCTCGTGCTGCTGTCCTGTGACCCTTGTACATTGCTGAATAGTGCAACACATGGACAGATGAGTTGGAAATTTGCTTTTTAGATTCTTGATAATGCCTTGAAAATTACTTTCCTTCTCCTCTTATCTTTAATCTCTAATCGATTGGATAGATATGAAATCCTCTTTGATGGAATGACACCCCTCTTAGATGTCAATTCCTTTACAGAAGCAGTTAATTAATTAATAGCGTTAATCACTACATCATATTTCGTCTTGTAGTCTTCACATTTGCCTGTAGAAAATTCCTCTAGAGAGGTAAAATCTATATAACTAGTATTATCACACTCATAATGGTTTGTTTTAAAAACTATAAGATGAGCATCATTATCCCCAACAGCAGCAACTACAACCACCAATAGCTCCATCACCACTAAGACCACCAACAACAACAAGCCCACCCTTCAATATTATTTTCTTGAGATGGTTGTTGCTACAAACAATTCCATTTTTATTTTGTCAATGATCTTTGGGTTCCATAAAGTTTGCACAGATTGAAAAGTAAGAAAAGATGGCATCTTCAACTCTCGATTGGTTGAAACAAGTGACGGATGCACAATCTAACATAAATCATTACATATATTAGAATGATGATTAGATCATTCAAAAAATCATTAATTAAATTTAAAAACATAATTATAATTAATATACTTACTGCATCCTTCGATGGTTGAAGAGACCAATAAATTTTGAATTTTTTTCAATTTTGGCCGACAACCAACTTAAAATTCTTGGACAGGAAACTTCTTCGTGGTGGTTAACTTGTTATATCAAATAAGAAATGTCTTCAAACGCTCAAGCCTATAAAATAATGCCACTAAATCAAAACCATTATTGAATTTTAAAAAATGAATAATATCATAGTAAAAGAAAGATACATTTACCATGAATTCAAAAGCCCATGAAAAGCCATATAAGTTGACTGTCTTTGGCATTAATGTAGTTAACAAATATTTGACAGTTATCTTGAAGCTTTCGTAACCCCAAGGATAGCTGTTAAATGCCTCAAGATCCTCGGAGAGCTTTATTAAGCCAGCGTTTATGTTATTGTTAACGTCTCTCGCCCAAAGAGCATTATGTAAAAACCAAACCAAGCACAACCATAGCTTGTGCGACGCCCAAAGAGCATTATGTACAAACCAAACCAAGCACAACCATAGCTTGTGCATCTTTGAGAGTCTTTTAACTTTCAACGCTTCTATCAAATTTTTATTTTTGAAGCTTGGACGAATAAGGGACACCAGGTCATCACGATTACTAAACTTGCCTTTGCCTTTGCCTTTTTTGGTGTACAAGGTGCTTTTTTAGGGTCAGAATAGGTATAACTTGAAAAGGAGGATAACATTTTAGTCCGGTAACTATGGAAAACTCCTTCCAACCAAAAACAAACAAGCATGCCACAGTAATTTATCCACAAGTCACCCATCTTCTTTTTTTTTTTTTCATACATAAATACTTACTTCATATATGACATACTATTTTCAGTCTATGCGTAGAATATGATACTTTCTTTTTTCCTTTTTTTTCTCAAAATACATATGCGCATTTCTACTTTAATAAGTATGCCACTTAAAATATTTTTTTCTACCACCTTGCTGAGGAAATTAATTATTTTCATAATTCTATGATGATGATGATAAGTGGGTGTTTGACAAGAAAAAGAAGAAAAGTATTTATTTTGTTTGAAATTTTCAAAGTTGAAGTTATAGTTTTTGACATAAGTTAATATTGCTAAATTAAGACAATGAGAGAGTACTTTCTTTTACAATAGTGAAATTGCCCAAGTTTCGTGAGAAGACAGTAAACTCATAAATTAACTAAGTGTTAGACACAAAATTTAAAATATATAAAAGTTGCATATCTCTTATACCTCCAATTGTTGATGTTAGATCAAAGGTATGCATTACTCTTTAACTAGCTTTATCGTTATAAATAATTTATAACATAAATTTAAATTAATTTCCTTTTGGAGAATATAACTAATAAAGATTTTTATTAGTCCCATTAAATTATTGAAAAATAAAAGTAGCTAGCTTCATAATTCTTTTAACATTCTATATATGTAAAATTGTTTGACAAATATAATAAATAATTAATATTTCAATTTAAATATGAAGATGCTCATTAAATTTGAAAATGTAAAGATAGAAAGTGAGGAAACTGATGAATTATACCAGTTGAAAAACTTAATAACATATATTGAATGTTGATAGACAGAACCGTGAATATAGCAAACACTAACATAAATATATGGCAAAGGTGACATTGTCTAGTTACCAGTACAATGGGAAAAAAACACGTAGGTAGGTACAACAATAAAGAGGGATACTTAAGAAAAAGCATATACATGCAGTAAATATTCAACAATTTCAATGGAAAATGAGTATGGGTTACGTTGAATAAAACAAACAAACAAACCTCAAAAAAACTCTACATCTCTTAATAATAAAAAAAAAAAAACCGAATATGAGAAGGTAGAATTCTTGCAGGAAATGCCATTGCCATTGCCATAGCAATATGATCTTCGTGAAATTGTTTCAGTAGATATGATTGTTATTGTATGGGTACACAAGAATCTACATTTTAGCAACAACAACTTCAACACAAGAGAAAGCATACAACAAGCATACTTATGAAGTTATGTAACACCCTCAATATATGATCAAAACGATCTTTCAAAGAAGTATGTTTTATGGAAAATTAGATGAAACAAAAAAAGGTCAATTCCCCCGACTACACGGAGTGTCCTTAAGGAAATAATTCCCCTCAAGTACACGAGGTTATGAAATTTTCCTTCTAATATAAAATGTCCAAACAATCCAACTGTAGTGGTACCTCAAACGATCGGATCCTCATCGAACTCATTCAAAGATTAGATGATCACACGAAGTATTTTAGAAAACAAGAAGAGTGTTTTAATGCATGAAATTTCATACCTAAACTTGTGCATAAATGCAGGTTTATATGGCCATTAGGTGCCTCTTTTATAAAGAGGAAATGGTTCATTTGGAAAGATGTGTCCTTTGGAACAGTCATGTCATTTCATCGAAATAGTCATGTCTGTTCATCAAATCAGTGTGTATTTTTACTGCACAATCATAACATTCCAAAAATATAGCTCTCTTCCTGAATTAGTGTGTCATTTCATCAAATAATTGCATCCCTTCCGAAGCAGCATTTTGCATCTGCATGCATGCATTTTAATGGAAGGAAAGTTTGTTGCATTTTTCCCTTTGAGTCGGATTTGAAAACCATACGTTCAAATAAATTTTGGCCAAAAAGATAGTATCCAAAGCGAAGCGACAACGACGGTGCGAGACACTGTAAAACACCGAACCTTCGATCTAGAATTTAGACCATCATTATTATGCGTATGGACCCAAAGCAAATGATTCTTTGTTATTATATGTGTTTTGATCTATTTTATAGCATGTGTAAACCTTTGAAAATAAATTTAGGTCACAAAAATCCCCTCCTAACTTAAAGACGAGTTAAAAACTTTTCAATCGATTAAAATTTAGTAAACATTTCAACTTTGATCAAATTCCATCGACCATAACTTCTTGTAAATAAAGACTTATAGGGACTACTAAATATAAAATGAAATGCCTTTGAGTCTTCTTTCCAACACCTCAGGTTTCGCCTCAATCCGATACTTGAGCTAAAAGTTATGATTTTACAAAGTGGAGTGCATCATCTAGCAATCGCTTAAGGCTACTGGAAATGTTGCGCCTTAGGCAATACATCACCCATCCCATTTTGGGCGATGGACAATGCGACGTTTTAATACCATTCCTGTTACCTAGCTTGAAATCATCTCAAGGATTTTAGAACCTGATTTGAAATAAGAATCCATTTTTGTACACGTGGTAACTTTAAGATTTTCAATTTCTGTTACGTGAGAAATTTAATAAGCTTTTCATCAATATAAAATTCTCTTAAATTGACAACTGGATAAGAAGTTAGGACTATTTCAAGTTTCCATCGAAAAACGGTGCCATATTGATCAGTGGCACGCCATGCCACAAGTTAAAATGGCAATTTTCCTTTTTTAATGTCTCAGCGCGATTTCTTACACGTCGCATCAAAGTTTCAGGTCATAAAACAAGGGATAATGCGATGGCTCCACGTCGCTCCATTCCTCAATTACCCAATTGTAAAAATCCAGTGACATAACATGATAGTGCCGTGTAGCGCAAGGGGTTCAATTCAGGAAAATTTAATAAAATTAATTGACGGGTCCACGGTTAAAAGAGTCAACTTCCCACCCCTATTTAAGCCCTTTAATATGTGATTCATCCACGTTTCACCCAAAATACACTAGTTTCTCTCAAAAATCTCTCAAGAACAAGCTAGGGTTTCTATTGGGGGTTCAAATTCAAGAAAATTTCACCGTCAATCTTCACAAAATCATGAACTAAGGTATGCATAGTGTTAATTCATGAACCCTTTAATCCATAAAGTCCTAGAATCTCTTTTCTAAATTCAAGTTATGGATTCTCTTGATGAATTTCATAATTGGACTGCTCTAGTTGATGTTGATGATAAGTAATTGAATTTTACTCCATGTTGGATGATAATTTCTCTGCGGGTTTAATTATGATAGATGTAGATTCATGTAAACTTATGACTAAACCCTTGAATGATGCAATTATTATTGAATCATGATGTTTAATTGTTTTACAATGATGTTTAAATGTACCATGCCTACAATATGTTTGATTAAATACCCAAAAAAAGGAAAATTTCCTAACTAGCATGATATCATGAAATCCCCAAGTTTGTACAAGTTTATGCCTATCACATGTTTGCCGAAATGCTTCAATAAATGTATTATGGATTATAATGTTAGTCACGTGTTCAAGTAAGTCATGCTTTTTCAGTTTCCTTCCATCGAGTCCTATGGTACTTGTACCCAAAATATTAGCTGTGTGTCTAGAGCTATGTCATGTTTTCATGATACTCTCAGTAAAGCTATGAATCCTTAGACTTCTGACAGTCTTATGACTTAGGAAATCTCCATGATCTCATGAACTATGTTTGTTCTCAAATATCAGTAGTATTGTGGCAGTCAATGGAAATTTAGTAAATCATTCCATGTTCAGTTCAATAAATCATGTTCAGTGTCTATTCAGATGAGAGTAGAAATTAGCACCGAGCTAACCTAAGGATTGAAACACACCTGCTAGTTTAGGGTGTGATTCTTAAAAGCAATCCTTGTGTTCCAGAACTACATAGCAGCATATTTTGAGATATCTAACCTTTCATTTTAGGGTTGATGAGATGGAATAACATGTTAGTTTATGGTTCCCACCGTTCTTGATTTTAGTACCTCCTAGTAAAGGATTCTCACAGCTTGTCCTTACTAGTGGCACAGTATTGACACCCTTATAATTAGGGTTACTTAATGGACCCCAATGCAACCATAATGGCTTATAAGGGGCATGTGGGTTAGATGAAAACTTCCCATAATTTCAGAATCAACCTCAATAAAGGAGCTCAGATAGTTCTTCAGATTTTAGAACTGTTAGATATAGTGAACTCAGATACAGAATGGAACTCAGATAGTTCCATCAGATTTAGGACTGTCAGCTATAGTCACTCATGTTATCAATAATATAAGTTATCAGTATGTTATGTCATCAGTATTCAGATTCAGTAATTATGTTATCACGATATTAGTGTCAGTTGTTATGTCTCACACATGTATTCTCACGCTCATGTTAGTTAGTCAGTTATTATTATTGTTCATGCATATAAACCCTATGAATTTAGCCTACCTCACATGCATACCAGTACATTTAAAGTACTAACACATTCGAGCTATGGTGTCTTATACCGTAGGTTCAGAGACACGAGTTCTAGATTAGCAGTAGATTCCTATCTCCGTAGTAAGAGTTAGAAGTTATTCCTCATCCTTCGAGGACATGATGATTATTTTTGTATTATCTCATTAATTAGTTTATTAGTTGGGGACATGTCCCATCAACTCCTTACTCAGATAATTCAGTTAGTAGAGGCTTTCTAGAATATCATGTTTTAGACTTCAGCACTTTCAGTTTTATTTTGGTAATTCTATTACCCTACTCAGATGTTATATTACTCAAATTATGTATGGTTTTTCAGTTCATGTTTTCGCATTATTTATGCAGTATATAGGTATAGATATCAATCATGGGTTAGCTTGTGGTCCTTCGGGGTCATGAGTATCGTGTAACATTCAAGGTATCAAATTTGGGGCATTAAAAAATTAGTATCAGAGCCTAAGTTTCAATAGAGTCCTAGGAAGTCTGAAATCAGCATCTTGTAGAGTGTTTTACATGAGTGTGTTGTGTGCCATATTTATGTTCAGAAGGCTGTAGGATGTTTTAGGAATAGTTTCCCTTCTTTTAGTATTCCTATCGTGCCAGTGTGCATAATTTCAAGTCAATGTAACGCCCCAGAAAATATCTACGTACAAAATTTTAATGAAAAATTTCTCAGGGTATTACATCATATCCCCGTTAGAAACATTCATCCTCGAATGACGCTAGATATGCCAATATTAGATAGGGAATAGAGCATACAGCTGAAACCATTCATTAGTCTCATCACCATATCATTTATCACTCCGAATGCAACATAGAATGCATAAATTTAAGAAACTACTGTTGAACACATAATAAATAACAGCTGAACTGCTGCAACTTCTATCAAAAGTGCATGATTTTGAAATGAACGGTACCTTCATCTTGATCGGAGTTCGCAGAAAATAGGTGTGGGTACTTGGATTACATATCCGCCTCAGCTTCCCAAGTTGCACCCTCAACAGTTTGGTTTTGGCACAACACCTTGACCAAGGGAACGTTTTTGTTCCTTAGTCTTCGAACACTAAAATCAAGAATCTCAACAGGAATCTCATCAAAAGAAAGATTTTCTTAAATGTCAGCACTCACAGAGGAATCCACAACCATAGCATTGCTAATATGCATTCTAGGCATGGAGACATGGAATATTGGATGAACAGAGGACAACTTGGAATGCAACTCAACCTCATAAGCTACCTTACCAACATGGCTAAGAATTTTGTAAGGACCAACATAACGGGGACTAAGCTTCCCCTTCTTTCCGAATCTCTTCACCCCTCTCATGGGTGAAATTTTCAGATATACTAGGTCACCAACATCAAACTCAAAGTCTCTCTTTCTAACATTCGTATATGACTTCTGATGACTCTGCACAGTTTTCAACCTTTCCCTAATCAACTTAACTTTTTCCATAGCCTCAGATACTGAATTAGGACCACTCACATCCGTTTCACCAACCTCAAACCAACCTATGGGTAATCTACACCTTCTCCCATATAAGGATTCAAATGGAGCAATGCCTATACTAGAGTGAAAACTGTTATTGTAAGAAAACTCTATCAACGGTAAGTGATCATCCCAACATCCCTTAAAGTCAAGTGCACAAGCACTCAACATATCCTCAAAGGTATGGATGGTCCGCTTAGCCTGACCATCGGTCTGTGGATAAAAAGCAGAACTCAAAAGCACTTGGGTACCAAGACCCTTCAAAAATGCTTTCCAAAATTGTGAAGTGAACTGAGTACCCCTATCCAAAATGATAGACAAGGGAACTCCATGCATTCTGACTAGCTTTCGAATATACAATCTAGCATAATCCTCAGCAGTATATGAAGTATGAAAAGGCAAGAAATGAGTAGACTTAGTCAACCTATCAACCACAACCCAAACGGAATCATGATGGCGTCAGGAAGGAGGTAAACCAATCACGAAGTCCATATTTATCTCTTCCCACTTCCAGGTGGGAATACTAAACTCTTGCATCATACCACCAGGTCTTTGGTGTTCAACCTTAACCTATTGGCATGTTGAACACTTAGCTACAAACGCTACTATATATTTCTTCATGCCACTCCACCAATAGATTTCCCGCAAGTCTTGGTTCATCTTGGTGGCACCAGGATGAATAGAATATCGTGCCCCATGTGCTTCAGCCATAATCCTCTATCTCAGATCATCAACATTCGGGACATACAATCTACTCTGCAATCTCAACACACTATCTCCCCCTTGGGAGAAAACCTCTACTTTTTGGTCCTTGACTGACTCCTTCAGTCTGACCAAACTAGCATCAAGTATTGATTTTCCTTCACTTCCAAAACCAAGGGGGATTTGGAACTACTCTGAACCCCTACACTACCTTCAGCAGAGTCAAACAACCTAACCCCTAATCTAGCCAAAAGATGTACATCACGAGCCAACTCTTTTTTTCCTTCTACCACATACGAAACACTACCCATGGAAACTCTACTTAGGGCATCCGCCACAACATTAGCCTTGCCCGAATGGTACAGCACACACATACCATAGTCCTTTAACAATTATAACCATCATCTCTACATAAGATTCAATTCTCTCTGGGTAAACACATACTGCAGACTCTTATGATCAGTGAAAATATCAACATGGACACCATACAAATAGTGTCTCCAGATTTTCAAAGCAAACACAACAGCAGCCAACTCAAGGTAATGGGTGGGGTAGTTTTTCTCAGGGGGTTTCAATTGTCTAGAATTATAAGCTATTACCTTACCCTTTTGCATCAATACATAACCCAACCCAACTCTCGAAGAATCACAGTACACCACAAAACCATCAACACCATCAGGCAAAGTCAAAATAGGGGCTGAAGTGAGTTGAGTCTTCAACTCCTGAAAAGTCTTCTCACAAGATTCGGACCACAAGAACTTCACTTTCTTTTGGGTCAACCAAGTCATAGGAGATGCTATAGAGGAAAAACCTCAAAAAGTTTGTAACACCTTGAAAAATGGGTCTCAGAGCATCAAATGGTGCTTGAGGCTACGAGTAGCCCCAAGCTAACCCTTTGAGCCATTTTCATTTAGTTCAACACAAATCAATGAGGTTTTCATAAGTAACCCTCAAATATCAATAGAGTAATCATCATCCAAGAATAAAAGAATTTCAGAAAGAAAACAAAATATAACTTATTAGTCAACTCCCAACATCTATACTAGTCTGACAAGCCTCTAAGAAAATCAATAAAACTAGTGAGCAATTAAGACATGCCCAACTGACTCACACTCAGTTATCAAATGTAAACAATTTCGTGAAACCAACATCAGACATCATGTCCTCAGAACATGAGGACTCACCACAACAGAGGATGTAGAACAGCGTACCCAAAGAATCACTGTCAAACCTGGAACTGAGCACCTGAACCTATATTTCGAGAAAATACAGCCCACATCCAAAGATGTGGGTCAGTATCATGGAAAGGAACCGAGTATATGGGGGTGTATGCAGTTGTATAAACATCATCATCATAAGTATTTATAAGAAATATGCAGGATGTATGAAAGACTCATATAGCCCAAAGAAAATCATCATGATTATGATGATTTTCTTTGGG
>NC_061114.1:187734078-187896456 GCF_002878395.1 Capsicum annuum
AAGTGATCGAGGTGGATCCACTAAAAGTTGAGACAGATAAGAGATGGCCTATACCCATAACTCCAACCGACATTAAGAGCTTCTTGGGCTTGGCTGGGTATTATAGGAGGTTTGTGGAGAGTTTCTCATCTATTGATGCTTTGTTGACGAAGTTGACTCAGAAGAAGGTTAACTTTTTTCATGGACCGATGCTTGTGAAGGTAACTTTGAGAAGTTAAAGGATAAGTTGACTTCAACACCAATTTTGACCGTATCCAAGGGCACTAATAAGTTTGTTGTTGTAACACCCCAAGAGTACACCCTGGACGTCACACAGTGCTTACAGCCCTGAAGGACCACAAGCTAACCCCTAATCTGGAACCTATTGTGAGCACTGAATATCATAATCATAATTGCGGAAGAATAACTAATATGCTATAAGGTTTTAATAACTTAAAACAGACACTGAGTTATGAATCTGAAGAACATAGTTATCTGAGTCTGATAAAAACACTAGAATCTAAATAAACTGAATAACTAACTGTAGTGTCAACTGAAGTCTGGATACTGAATAACTGACTCTAATGTCTGAAAGCCTCTAAACTGAATAATTGGGAGCTGATGGGACAGGCCCCAACTAACTTCAACTAACTACTAGACTGAAAACATGAAATAGAAATACTCCATCCTCGAAATATGAGGACTCATCACTGCTACTATTGAGATGTCTGAAATATTTAAGTTTGATCCGGGAACTGGGCGTCAGAACCTATGATATAATACATCATAGCGCAAAATAAAAGTATGCGATCAGTACTTTGAATGTACTAGTATGCTAAATGAGGTAGGCTGATATGCATGGTGTCATGAGCGCAAATAATAACTATCTAAATATACATGTAAAACATGGAGTACTAAAAAAGGATGCAGGAAATCTGTAAATAATGAAAATATGCTAGATATGTAAATACTGTGTATGCATGATTGTTTGTAAATACTGAAGATACGTGAAAATCTATAGATACTGAGGATGCATAACCAAGCATATAACATGAGCTGGTAAGAATCTGTAAACTGAAATACTAAAATAACGGATATATGTATGCTTTGGTCAAACAACACTGAGACTGAATGTCTGAACTAACTACTGGACTAAGATTGTCACTGCGACTGGGCGGAGACGGTGGGAGGTATCATCTAACCGACATGCCCCAATCTGAGCTAATTAGGGTCCAACCTATAACCCCAGTTGGAAGGGTGTTAATACCATACCATGGATACTAACACTGGCTATGTGGATCCCTTATACTGATGTACTGTCCCAAAGAACTAAGGGTGTAAAGCCTGAACTGGCAGGTGACCCCTGCGAGATAGTCAAGCCTAAACTGACGGGTGAATTCTCATTTCCTATGCTGGAAATCTAGTTCTAGAGTTTAGGGACTGCTACTAGCAACTCTGCTTATCTGACAAAGAAGTTGCCATCCCTACACTGGCTCGGTGCTAAATCCTACTCACAACTGAAAGACACTAAAATACTAAACTACTCTAAGTTTAACTAACTGTTCGAATAATGCTCATAATATAACTTGAAGTTATTCTGAGGATACTAAAATGAGACTAAGTGAACAGCTATGGTTTTTGGGTACTCATGTCATGACCGAAACTAGGTCCTGGCCGTGACGAACATCCCGAACCCTGATGGCCTTGAACGTCCTTCTCTATCTGGTAAGGATGCACACATTCATATAAATGAAGAAGATGTGGAAACATAATCTTCTACCGAAACATGGTCAATTCTGAATTCAACATAAGTATGAAAATTGAAAATCAACTACATCTAATAACATCTGACTCAGTCAGTGAAATCTCTACTACAGGAAAATATGATAACTTTTTAAAAACTGGGACAAAGCCCCCATTAGACCAAAACAATAATAAGGGACATAATCTAAAGACGGGCCTTATGGAATAGAGAAGGCTCACCAACTAATCACTACAACTCAGTATGACGAATCTACTACCTTCTGAACCCCTAGGCTGAGCCTCATAACCTGGAGAAAGGAGAGGGGGTCAATATAGATGTACTGGTACGCAAAGTAATCCAAAATAAAGCTTATATATAAATAAAATAGTTTGGGAAACAACTTTGTCAAAACATTATACATCAAGTGGCTTTCGAAACACATGGGCGCATTTATGAAAAACATGTAACCTGCTAGACAATACAAGTTCTGATTCGTATATTGCTTCTGAGTTAGGTGGCACTCTCCTACAATTCTGATATTCAACGGGCGGTATGGAATCCACCATTGACTCGTTGGGGAAGCTCCCAACCCAAGTGTGCCGCAAGGGTTGGAGTTCCTGAATCTGATACGCCATAGGGCTCTAGGCCAGTGTAATAAATAAATTCGGATTGGCAAATCATGATTTTGGCCGATGATTTGTTTGATACTCACGCCTTCTTCAAGGACCACCTAAACTATCTTTATACCCAATTTTATCATTTTCTAAATCATGCATGTTCCTAGTTTCAACATCTGAAAAGTCTAATTTCAAACAAGTATTAAATCAGTTCTGAATTATCATGGCATAATCTGAATTGATGTCGTCACACAAAGACTTGCAAGTCCTATTTCTGAGCCATAATGCAATAAGCATGATCTTTCATAAAAATATAGTTCAGACCACTAAAACATGCAAACAGTATAAAAGATTTCGTGTTCTGAAACATAAGCCAAAACTATGCAAGAACCCTTCAAACATAAGGTGGTCATGTGCTTTTGGTAAAACCATGCGTCTTTCATTATATGTACATTTCACATTTACCAATTAAAACAACCCTCTCTTTTGAATTCAAGATTAATATCAAATCATTCATAAATCAAGGCTTTCGTAACAAGCTTTTTAAGATGCATTTCAAAACAATTCATATCATGTGAAATATGGAAACAATCACATCGCGAGGGGGATTTCATGTGAGTCATGCTCTCAATTTCAATATCAACTCAAATCTCATACATAGATGTATATAATTTTTCAAATCACTTTGGGGAAAAACCAAAAGGCCAAAACAATATTATTAAAGCTTCTAAAACATGAATACATTCATATTCTGAAACCCTTTTCTTGAAACATGATTTCTATGCCCATGATATTTTTAGAAAAACCCCGTGTACCTCAAAATAGGAAAACAATGGGTGTTTCTTGAATCCTATGATCCGGGGATTTTGAACCTTCAATCGATTTTTAAAACCCACGGTTCAATCTTGAGTTTCTTGAAGTTTTTGTTTGAAGCTCTAGAGAGGATTCTTGATGATTTTGATGAAAGTAGGATTAATTTGCTCAAACATACCCTAAATCCTTTTTTTGGATGGTTTTAAAGGCTAGGGAAAAGTCAAAATTACCCATAATGACTCCTAAACGGAACTGGAAATTTGAACTTAAAAACCTAATTTTGGGTGTCACCGCGATGCGCCATAATCGCGGTGGTCCACTGGAATTCGACGAGTAGGAAATTGAGTGCCTCCACGATATGCCACCATAGTGGAGCCCCACTAGAATTTGACGATTGTCAATTTGATCCTCTCCACAATGCGCTAGATACCAAAATGATGATGTTTATGACTGGAACTTTAAATTATTCATAACTTCTTCACCGAGGGTCCGTTTTGGATGAATCTTATATTGTTCGAAAGCTAATTTAGTCATCTACGTAATGAAAGGTTGAAATCTAGGAAATTCCACATGAAAATTAATTTAGATCATTCTAAAAGCTAATACTTAGACTTTTCATGGATGGAACTTAGCTAAGAAGACGTCGAGGTGTTACAATATCCCCCCTTGGGATCATTCATCCCTGAATAATGATGTGGAACATAGACAAGCACGATTCCAAGCATACTAAAGGATAGAAAGATTAAGGTAAGGTTTTTACCTTCAACTCCATCATCTACTGGGTCAAAAAGGTGTAGGTATCTTGCTCTCACGTCATCCTCTGATTCCCAAATAGCTTCTTCATCTTTCTGATTTCTCCACAACACCTTAATTAAAACTATTTCTTTACTTCTCAACTTCTGGACCTGATAATCTAGGATTCCAATAGGTTCTTCTTCATATGATAAGGAGGCTGTCACCTTGATCTCTTCTACAGGCAACACCAAAGAATGGTCTCCAATGCATTTCTTCAACATGGATATGTGAAATACCGGATGGACAGAACCCAAACTGGTAGGTAATTCTAACTCATACGCAACACAACCTATTCTCCTCAAAATCTGATATGGTCCTATATAGCGAGGAATCAATTTACCTTTCTTCTCGAATCACATGACTCCCTTCATAGAAGAAACTTTTAGAAATACCCAATCACCAACCTCAAACTCTAAATTTCTTCTCCTAACATTGGCATAAGATTTTTGATGACTCTAAGCCATCTTAAGTCATTCTTTGATGACTTTCACATACTGCATTACCTGATAAACAAGATCGGGCCCAAACATTTGCATCTCACCTACTTTATACCATCCTATAACAGACCTACATCTTCTCCCATACAGTGCCTTAAATGGTGCCATCTTAATACTAGAATGGAAACTGTTATTAAACACGGACTCTATCAATGGAAAGTGCTCTACCCAACTACCTTTAAAATCAATTACACAGGCCCTCAATATGTCCTCAAGGGTCTAAATGGTGCGTTCTGCCTGCCCACTGATCTGAGGGTGAAAAGTAGTGCTTAGGTTCACTTGGGTACCTAATCCTTTCTAGAAAGATCTCCAAAATTGAGAAGAGAACTTTGTACCTCGATCGGATATGATGGACACAGGCGCACCATACAAATGAACTATTTTTGCAATGAAAAGCTTGGCATAATCCTCTCCCGAATAGTTAGTCCTCACAGGCAAAAAATGGGCTGACTTGGTCAGTCTATCTATAATCACCCAAATAGAATCATACTGGTTTCGGGACTTCGCGAGCCCTGTAATAAAGTTCATATTAATCATCTCCCACTTTTACCTGGCCTCATGTGTGCTACTTTAACTTATTAACAATTCAAACACTTGGAAACAAAGTTAGCCACATCACGCTTCAATTTATTCCACCAATGCAAAGATTTCAGATCCTGGTACATCTTAGTAGATCCTGGGTAAACAATATACCTCAAAGTGTGAGCTTCGTCAAGGATTCTATTCCAAAAATCATCCACATCTGTTACACATAATCTACCCTGGTATCTCAAAATACCATCACCACCGATCTCAAATGACATCACCTTCTACTGACCCACATCATTCTTAATTTGCATCAAGATGGGATCTTTAACCTTCTTCTTTTTAACTTCCGCACAAAGGGAAGACGTAGCTATCTCATAAACCATTCCCCCATCTTCAGAATCCACGAGTCACACTCCTAGATTTTAAAGCTGGTGAATATCTTTCACTATCTCTCTCTTCCCTTCCTCAACATGAGAAACAATTCCCATAGACAATCTGCCGAGGGCGTCGGCTACCATATTTACCTTACCTGGATGATAGTGAAGGCTCTTTTCATAGTCTTTAAAAAGCTTCATCCAATGCCTTTGCCTGAGATTTAGTTCTTTCTGCGAGAAAACATACTGCAAACTCTTATGGTCAGTGAAAATATCAACATGCACCCCATAAAGATAATGCCTCCAAATTCTAATTGCAAACACCACAGCTGCTAATTCCAAATCATAAGTGAGGTAGTTCCACTCATGCACCTTTAACTGCCTAGATGCATAAGCCACCACCTTTCCATGCTGCATAAGTACACACCCAAGTCCCACACAGGACGCATCACTATAGATAACAAAACCCTCTGTACCTTCTAGAAGAGTCCAAATAGGAACCGTAGTCAACTTGTTTTATAACTTCTCAAAACTATTCTCACAAGAGTCGGAACGTAAAAACTTCACCTTTTTCTGAGTCAACTTAGTAAGTGGAGCAGCTATAGATGAGAAACTCTCTACAAACCTCCGGTAATACCCTGCCAAACCCAAGAAACTCCGAATGCCGATTGGAGTCGTGGGTCTGGGCCATTTCTTTACTGCCTCAATCTTTTGGGGATCAACCTTAATCCCTTCACTAGACACAATATGCCCCAAGAAAGTAATAGCATTCATCCAGAATTCATACTTGGATTATTTCGCATACAACTTATGATCTTTGAGGGTCTGAAGAACAGTGCAGAGGTGATTGGCATGGTCCTTCTCTCTTTTAGAGTAAACCAAGATGTCATCAATAAAAACTATGACAAACAGGTTTAGGAACTGATGGAAGACCCTATTCATTAGTTCCATGAAAGTTGCAGGGGCGTTGATCAACCCAAAGGACATGACTAACAATTCATACTAACTATATCTAGTTTGGAAGGTTGTTTTAGGAATGTTTGACTCCCTAAATTTCAATTGATGATATCCCGAATGAAGGTCTATTTTTAAAAAACACTTAGCACCCTGAAGCTGATCAAAAAGGTCATCAATTCTAGTAAGAGGATATTTATTTTTCATTGTGACATTATTCCACTGGTGGTAATATATGTGCATATGCAAGGAACCATCTTTCTTTCGCACGAAGAGTACAGGTGGACCCCAAGGAGAAACACTAGGTCTGATAAAGCCTTATCTAGGAGATCTGCTAGTTGTTCTTTCAACTCTTTTAACTCTGCAGGAGCCATTCTATATGGCAAAATAGAAATAGAACGGGTATTTGGCTGCACATCAATTCCAAAATCTGTCTCCCTATCAGGTGGAATTCCTGTGAGATTATCTAGAAAAAATTTTGGGAATTCATTTACTACTGCGACAGACTGAAGGGGGAAACTTTTGGTGTTAGAATCCTTAACCCGAATAAGATGGTACAAGCAACCCTTGGAAATAAGTTTACGGGCTATGAGATAAGATATGAAGTGCCTTCTAGATACTAAGGAATGCCCCTCCTACTCTATTGCTGGCTCATTCGGAAAAGAAAATATAACTTTTTTGGTCCTACAGTCTAGTATGGCATAACACAAATGGAGCCAGTCCATCCCTAGGATAGCATCAAAAGAAACCATATCAAGTTCTATGAGGTCTGCTACGGTATCCCTACTAAGAATAGACATAACACAATTTTTGTACACCCTTCAAGCCACAATCGAATCTCCCACTTGAGTGGAAATAGAGAAAGGTTCAGCAATCATATCGGGTTCAAACCCAAAACCAACAGCCACATACGGGGTCACATAATATAAGGTAGACCCGGGATCAAGCAATACATATACCTCATGGGAAAAAATTTGTAACGTAACAGTGACTACGCCTGGTGAGGCTTCTGCCTTCTGGCGATTAGTCAGAGCATATAGCCGATTGCAATTGCTCTCAGCAGCTGAATTGGTTCCCTTTTGAGGCGGTGGTGGTGCAGAAGAGTTTGCCTGAGACTTAGCTCCACTAACATTCCTCCTAGCAGAGGGATATTCTCTCGAGAAGTGGCCTATCTGACCGCATGAATAACACACTGATGAGCCCAACCAACATCTTCTCAGATAATGCCTACCACAAGTCTCACATCGTGAATAAGAATGGTACTACTGAGCCATACTACCTTGCGACTGAGTATCTCAGCTCTGGGTCCCTGGCTGGTCTGAAAACTCTGAGATCATCTATCAACTGGAGGTCTGGGAGTTGGGGCGCTAGCTGCAGACTGTGCCTTGCCTCAAAACTTCTTCTTTTTCCATTTGTTACCCCAATTACCACCCTGCTACTGACTAGGGTTCTGATCCGCTGATCTAGCTCTCTTCTATTGCTTGTCCATCTCTCTAGACTCATCTATCTTCTTCTTCTTCTCTTCATTCTGCTACATGTGGACTATCAACCTAGCAAAGTCTAATTCCCTATTTAGCATGGCCCTTTGACATTCAAGCACCAGATCATCTGAAAGGCCGGAAGCAAACTTCCTCATTCGGGCCCTCATACTACTCATCATCTCAAAAGCATAACGAGCCAACTGATTAAACTTTAAATTATACTCCTGAACACTCATCTTACCCTGCTTAAGGTGCATGAACTTCTCCTCTTTGGCTTCCCTCAACTCTAGAGGAAAAAACCAGTCAAGAAAAGCTTCCACAAACACGTCTCACACTGTGGGCTCAGCACTGACACCCTTCGCCTTTTCCTACTCATTATACCATTGGTTCGCTACATCCTTTAGATGATCTTCCACTAAGTCAACACCTTCCACTTGATCCACATGTATCACTCTGAAAATCTTCTCCATTTCATCTATGAACTCTTGCGGATCCTCTTCTACCTTAGTGCCAGTAAACTTAGGCGGGTTCATTCTCATGAACTGACCCACCCTAGTAGCTTCAGATGTAGCTGGTGCAGACCCAATATCTTTTGATCATTGGTCCTGATTAGCCACCAACTATGTCAGCATATGAATAGATTGTATGAATTTTGCATTTAAAATATCCTTCTAAGTAGTCGGGGGATGGTTAACATTAGTCCGAGGAGCCCAAGGTGGACTAGTTGGGATTGGAGGGACTCCCAGAGTAGGGACGGGTTCTGGAGTGTGAGCTCTGTTACGTGTGCTCATCCCATGAGTGGGATGAACTTCGTCCTCTTGAGCATTAATGTTGGTGGGACGGGGAGGCATAACTGGTTTTTCTGAAAAGCAAGAGATTGTTAGTTAGGGAAAGATTAGACTCTGAAGCATGAACTAAATCACAAAGAAGAGAAATATTCCTAAACACCTAGTAGCCTCCTGCTTATAAGTATGGAGCGCTATATACTCATAAATAAAACTCTACTCGACGCAATTTTGCAGACACCTTGGGACCATGAACCGTGCTCTGATACTAAGTTTTTCATGACCCAAACTAGGGCCTGGCCATGATGCTCATCCCGAACCCTGAGGGCCCGAAACATCCCTCTCTATCTGGTAAGTATGCACACATTCATATAAATAAATAAGATGCGGAAACATAATCTGCTACGAAAATACGGTCAATTATGAATTCAGCATAAGTATGAAAATTGAAAATTAACTACATCTAATAATATCTGACTCAGTCTGCAAAATCTCTACTACAGGAAAATCTGACAACTATCTGAAAACTGGGACAAGGCCCTCATTAGACCAAAACGATAATAAGGGACATAATTTGAAAGACGGGCCTTCTGCAATAAAGAAGGCTCACCAACTAATCACTGCAACTCTTTCTGACGAATCTACTACCTTTCTGACCCCTAGACTGAGCCTCAGAACTTGGAGAGAGGAGGGGGGTCAATACAGATATACTGGTACACAAAGCAATCCAAAATAAAGCTTATATGTAAATAAAATAGTTTGGGAAACAACTTTGTCAAAACATTATACATCAAGTGGATTTCAAAACACATGGGCGCATTTCTAAAAAATATGTAACCTGCCTGTCAATGGAAGTTCTGATCTTTAGATTACTTCTGAGTTAGGTGGCACTCCCCAACAATTCTGATATTCCATGGGCAATATGGTATCTTCCATTGACTCGGTGAGGAAGACCCCAACCCAAGTGTGCCTCAAGGGTTGGAGTTCCTGAATCTGATACGGCATAGGGCTCTAGGCCAGTGTAATAAATAAACCCAGATCAACAAATCACGGTTTTGGGCGATGAGTTGTTTGATACTCACGCCTTCTTCGGGGAACCACCTAAACTCTC
Source organism: Capsicum annuum (assembly GCF_002878395.1). NCBI lineage: Eukaryota > Viridiplantae > Streptophyta > Magnoliopsida > Solanales > Solanaceae > Capsicum > Capsicum annuum. The sequence continues at coordinate 187,743,757 of NC_061114.1, forward strand.
TTTATGCCCAATTTTATCCTGGTCTAAATCATGCATGTTTTTAGTTTAAACATCTAAAAAGTCTGATTTTAAACATGCATTAAATCTGTTCTGAATTATCATGGCATAATCTGAATTGGTGTCGTCACACCAAGACTTGCAAGTCCTATTTCTGATCCATAATGCAATAAGCATGATCTTTCATAAAAATATAGTTCAGACCACCAAAATATGCGAACAGTATAAAAACTATGCAAGAACCCTTCAAACATAAGGTGATCATGTGTTTTTGGCAAAATCATGCGTTTTTCATTAGATGTACATTTCACATTTACCAATACAAACAAACCTCTCTTTTGAATACAAAATTCATATCAAGTCATTCATAAATCAAGGCTTTCGTAACAAGCTTTTCAAGATGCATTTCAAAACAATTCATATCATGTGAAACATAGAAACAATCACATCAAGAGGGGGATTTCATATGAGTCATGCTCTCAATTTCAAATATCAACTCAAATCTCATACATATATATATATATATATATATATATATATATATAAGTTTTCAAATCACTTTGGGGAAATACCAAAAGGCCAAAGCAATATCATTAAATCTTCTAAAACATGAATACATTCATATTCCAAAACCTTTTTCTTGAAACATGATTTCTATGCCCATGAGAGTTTTAGGAAAACCCCGCGTACCTTAAAATAGGAAAACAATGGGTGTTTCTTAAAGCCTATGATCCGGGGATTTCGAATCTTCAATCGATTTTGAAAACCCACGGTTGAATATTGAGTTTCTCGAAGTTCTTGTTTGAAGCTCTAGAGAGGATTCTTGATGATTTTGATGAAAGTAGGGTTAAGTTGCTCAAACATACCCTAAATCCTTTGTTTGGACGGTTTTAAAGGCTAGGGAAAAGTCAAAATTACCCCTAATGACTCCTAAATGGAACTGAAAATTTCAACTTAAAAACCCAATTTCGGGAGCCACCGCGATGCCCCACAATCGTGGTGGTCCACTAGAATTCGACGAGTGGGAAATTGAGTGCCTCCGTGATGCACCACCATTGCGGAGCCCCACTGGAATTTGACGATTGTCAATTTGACCCTCTCCGTGATGCGCTAGACAACAAAATTATGATGTTTACGACTGGAACTTTAAATTATTCATAACTTCTTCACCGAGGGTCCATTTTGGATGAATCTTATAGCGTTGGAAAGATAATTAAGTTATCTACATAATGAAAGGTTGAAATATAGGAAATTCCATATAAAAATTAATTAGATCATTCTAAAAGCTAATACTTAGTTTTTCCATGCACAAAATTTAGCTAAGAAGACGTCAGGGTGTTACAACTCAATACCTCCAAGACTCAAAACAATAATAGTAACATGATACTTAAGCTTAGAGGACATAACATGTAAGTCTTTATCAAATCTTTATTCTTGTAGGCATTTTAGCATACACTTGTAGTTCATAGTTTAATCAAATCTTGGGAATGTTATGGTACTTGTAATAATAGCATGAATTCAACTTGAATAGAACTAAATCGTTATATAATTCAATGAATGGTAACATTAAAATCTGGAAAATTGAATAACGATAATAATTTCATCTATACATGGTGTAAAATCATAGTTCATGGAGATTCATGGGTGAAATCATAATTTAAAATCAAATAACTTGAAAAGATCTATACTTTGCGATTTAAATTGGATACTTGACTCTGTGGATGAATATTTTACATACCGGGGTTAATGAATTTGAGAGGATTGATGGTGAGTTCTTGAGATTTGGCCTTGAATTTGAGAGCTAAGGTTCCTTTGTTCTTGAGAGAATTGCTTCTTTGAAGAGTAGTTTTGAGAATAATGGGCATACAATAGGCTTTAATTCTGTGTTTTGGGTGAGTTTAGGGCTTAGGGAAATGACCAAACAGCCCTTTTGTAAATTAAAAATGTGGAACTGGAAAAAGCTGAAAATCCTGATTTGAGGCCTTGGCGCGACGCGCCAGGATCGCGGAGCCTCATTGGAAATTGATAACTGGGACCTAGAAGCTTGGCGCGATGTGGTGTAATCATGGTGCCTTACTGGATTGGAATATCACCCATGGCGCGATGAACCATGATTGCAGAGTCACATTGGAAAGTGACAATTAGGAAATGGGACACCACCACGATGCGGTGGAATCATGGAGTCTCACTGGAATTTGATAATTGTCATTTATACCGGCTCCGCAGCGCAATAGTGACCAGAATGACGGTGTTTAACGACTGAAACTTAGAATCACCATAACTTCTTACCCGGTTATCGGATTTGGGCAAATTTTATATCATTGAAAAGATAATTGAATTTCCTATGCAATGGCAGGTTCTAAACTAAAAAATAATGGGTGTTTTGAAAATTTTATATATAAATACTCATGTATTGGGACTTAAATTATGCTAGGGAAATATGGGGTATTACAATATCTCTCTTTTCGGATCGTTCGTCCTCGAATGAGACTAGTTAAGCTGAGGGAAACTGAAGGACTAAGCTTACACACTGAATATGCATATTTGATGCATGGAATGCATGACTGAACTAATTTGTAAATGCCCGACTGACATGAGCATAATGTGCAACAGAAACTAAGCATGATAGAGAGAAATCTTAAAAAGATGAATACCTTAGACTGAATCTAGGTTTGCAAAGAAAAAATGGGGGTACTTGGTCCGCATATCTGCTTCTGCTTCCTAAGTGGCTCCCTCAACAGACTGATTCCACCAAAGAACTTTAACTAGTGGAACATCTTTGTTCCTTAGGCTACAAACTTGGTGATCAAGAATTTAGACTGGAACTTTCTCATAAGAAAGACTGCTCTGAATATCCACACTTTCTAAGGAAACAACTACAGCTGGATCACCAATACACTTCTTCAACAATGAGACATGGAACACTAGGTGTACTAAAGCTAGACCTAAAGGTAACTCAAGCTCGTAAGCTACCTTTCAAAAAGACTGAGAATTCTTAAGGGACCAAAATATCGGGGACTGAGTTTCCCTTTATTGCTGAATCTCTTCACTCCCTTCATGGGAGAGATTTTCAAGTACACAAAATCACCAATCTAAAACTTGAGATTCTTTCTTCTCACAACTGTATATGATTTCTTTTGGATCTAGGATACTCTAAGCCTTTCTCTGATCAACTAAACCTTCTCTAATGCATCAAACACCAAGTCTGGCCCTAATACTGTGGCCTCATCCACTTTAAACCAACTAATCAGAGATCTACATCTCTTTCCATAGAGAGATTCAAACAGAGCCATCCTAATACTGGAATGATAGTTGTTACTATATACGAACTCAATCAAAGACAAGTGGTCATCCCAACTACCCTTGAAATCAACAACGCATTCTCTTAGCATATCCTCAAGAGTCTGAATGGTCCTTTCTGCTTGACTATCTATCTGAGGGTGGATAGATATACTGAGGTGGACTTGGGTACCAAGATCCTTTTAGAATGCCTTCCAGAAGTGAGACGTAAACTAGGTACCTTTATCTGATATGATAGATAAGGGAACATTGTGCAACCTAAAAAACTCCGTAAGATAGAGTTTGGCATAGTCCTTGGCTGAATAAGAGGTATGGACTGGCAAGAAATAAGCTGATTTGGTCATCCTGTCTATGATAACCCAAATAGAATGCAGCACATAGTCGACCCTGACAATGCAGCACACCATCTCCCTCTTGGGAGAAAATCTCCATTTTTTAGTCTCTGACTAATTCTTTTAACTTAACTAGACTGAGATCTCTATCTTATCTTTCCTTCACCTCGGAAACTAGAGATTATTCTTAACTACTTTACACCCACACACTACACTCTACCTAATAGACTAAGCGGGTACCTAGTCGGGCAAGATAATGAACTTTCAGACCTAATTTCTTCTTACCATCCTCAACATGAGCAACACTACCTATAGACACTCTATTGAGAGCATCATCCACTACATTAGCCCTGCCCGGATGATACAGAACACTTATGTCATAATCTTTTCTCAACTCTAATCGCCTTCTTTGGTGCAAAATCAAATCTTTCTGAGAGAACACATACTGTAGGCTCTTACGGTTAGTTAACACATCTCTGTGCACATCATAAAAGTAATGCCTCCAAATCTTTAAGGCAAACACTATAGCTTCTAGCTCCAGATCATGAGTAGGGTACTTCTTATCATGGGGCTTAAGTTGTCGGGAGGCGTAGGCTACGACCTTACCTTTCTGCATGAGGACATAACCCAAACCTACTCTGGATGCATCACAGTACACAACAAACCCATCTAAAGCATCAAGCAAAGTAAGAACTGAGGCTGAGGTGAGTCGAGTCTTTAACTCTTGAAAACTCTCCTCGCAAGAATCTGACCACTAAAACTTAACTTTCTTCTAAGTTAATCTATACATAGGGGATGCAATAGAAGAAAACCCTTGAACAAACTAATGGTAATAGCCATCTAAACCCAAAAAACTCCTAATATCTAATTGAGAGATGGGTCTAGGCTAGTTTATCACCTTCATGGTCTTTTAAGGATCAAATCTAATGCCATCACAAGAAATAATATGGCCAAGGAAAGCTATAGATCTTAGCCAGAATTCACACTTAATGAATTTAGCAAACAACTAGTGAGCTCTAAGATTCTGTAACACTATTCTGAAATGGTCTACATGATCATTTTCTCTATGGGAGTAAACAAGAATGTCATTAATGAAGACTATGATGAACATGTCCATGTACTGCTTGAAAACTTGGTTCATCAAGTCCATAAAAGCTACTGGGGCATTCGTGAGACCAAAGGACATGACTAGAAATTCCAAGTGACCATATCAAGTTTGGAAACTTTTTTCAAAATGTCACCTTCTTTGACTCTGAGCTGATGATAGCCGGATATGATGTCTATCTTAGAAAGTAGCTGGCACCCCAAAGTTGGTCAAACAAGTCATTGATTCTAGGAAATGGATATTTATGCTTGACTGTGACTTTGTTCAACTGACAGTAGTCTATGCATATTATGAGAGAATCACTTTTCTTACGCACGAATAGAACTAGTGCGCCCTACGAAGAGATGTTGGGTCAGATGAATTCCTTATCAAGGAGATCCTTCAACTATTTTTTTAACTCTTTGAGTTCAGCTGGAGCCATCCTATATAGTGGAATAGATATAGGCTGAGTGTCTGGGAGAAGGTTTATTCTAAAGTTGATTTCCCTTTCGAGAGGAACTCTAGAAAGATCTTCAGGGAACACATCTAGAAATTCCCGACTACTAAAATTAACTCAATGGTTGGAGTTTCTAAGCTAGAGTCTTTGATTCCCACAAAATGATAAATATACCCCTTGGATATCATTTTTCTTGCTCTAAGATACGAAATAAGTTGACCCCTGAGAGCTATAGTACTACCCCTTCATTCAAGGACTGGTTCATTTGGGAACTGAAAATGAACTATTTTGTTTCTACAATCAACTAAAGTATAGCATGAGTGGAGCTAATCCATGCTGAGAATGATGTCAAAATCCATTATCTCTAACTCCACAAGATCAACTGAGGTAACTTTATGAGATATCATGATCGAACAGTTCCTGTATACCTATCTGGCTATAATGGAAACACCTACTGGGTAGACACTGAAAAGAGCTCTGCTAGAGTTTTGGGACTGGCTCTAAAATTGAAGGCTAAATATGGAGTTACAAAAGGAAAAGAAGCTCTAGGGTCTAGTAAAGCATAAATATATAAGTGAAAGACCTATAACATACCAGTAACTACATCAGGAGAATTTTCCTGATCTTGGTGGGACTGAAGATCATATAACTTGTTCAAACACTGACCACTGGTAGCACTGGAAGCAATACCCTGCTAAGTTTGGCGACCGGCTGGGACTGATGACTGATGGGACTGGCCCTATTGGTACAACTCCCTACCTTTCTGAACAACTACCCGATACTCCCGAATTTTATGGCTGGCTTGCCATACCCAAAACACACATCACTACTAGGTCTATGCTTACCCTAATGGTGTCTACCATATTTCTGACATAGACGGTTTGTACGAGCACTGTTAACACTGCCTTGGGACTTAGAGCCTGGTGCTCTATCCCTATTATCATTTCTAAATTTGGGTACTGGGGCACTGGCTGAAGAGGGTGCTAGGGTTGAAGACCTTTAATGAAACTGAGGATGGTTACTACCTTCTAACCTTGGCTTGCTGAAATTAAAACTACCCATTCTAGCCCTCTTGTACCCCCTCTCTCTATCCTTAATCTTTTATTTAACTATCTGTTGAGCATGGACCATCATCCTAGACAAGTCCATCTTCCTAATCAGAATTGTGGTCCTACACTCTTTGACCACACTATTAGAAACACCAGACACAAACTTTCTCATCTTGGACCTACTGTCAGCCACTACACATAGAGCATATCTAGCTAACTGAGTAAACTTGAGGGAATACTCCTTCATGCTCATGCTGCCCTGCCTCAAGTTAATAAACTCTAACACCTTGGCCTTCTTCAACTCCAATGGGAAAAATTTGTCTAAGAAAGTTGTGGCAAACTCTTTCCATTCTACAAGCCCTGCATCAACACCCCTATAAACTTTCCACCGCTTGAACTAAGTTTGGGATACATCCTGCAACTGATACTTCTACCTAGCTTGAAATCGCCTCAAGAATGTTAGAAACTTACTTTGAAAGCTAAATCCATTTCTATACACATAAAATTTTTAAGATTTTCACTTTTGTCATGTGGGAAATTGAATTATATTTCCAACGATACCAATTTTTTCAAAATACAATATCAGAAGAGAAAGTTATGACCGAAATACAAAAAATAGTCAAAACCACCCAGGTGCGATGGTGAGAGTCGATGGACCAGTGAGACCACCTTCTGCCAAAAAGCAATAGCCTAGTTCGACAGACCATCGAGCTAGTGACGAACCATCGCTTAATGCTTTCACAAGGGCGGCAGTGAACCCCTATTCTGCCCAGGTATGACAGTCAGGACCGATGGACCGTCGACCTAGCGATGGACCATTGCACCTACCGTTACATATACCATATTTTAAAGCCATTTTTAAAAGAGTATTTGGGTCTTTTTCCACCCGATTTAACCCCTAATTACTCCTGACCATAGCTCATAACTTTATTATTCTTCTGCAACAACAAATTAGGGTTTCTCTCAAAGATCAATCCCCAAGAACCAAAAACCCTAGGTGTTTAGTTTGAAGCCAAGAATTCAAGTTTTCCTCCACCAATCTTCAAGAAATAACTCAACCCAGGTATGCATCATGTTCATTCTTGGGCTCTTTTCATCCATGAAGCCGAAGAATCTCTTTTTAAAAGTTCAAGTGTGTGGATTTTTATGAATTCCATGTTGGGTTTGCTTTTGTTCATGTTGATAATGACCAATTGAATTCTAATCTATATTTGGTGATAAATTTTAAGTGGAATTAATTATTATAGGTGTAGCTTCATGTGAATCCATGATTAAACCCTTGAATGGTGAAATTAGAATTGAATCATGATGTTTACTTATTGTGTAATGTTGTCTACATACACTATGGTCACCATGTGTTTGATTAAATGTCTATGTGAAGGAAAAGTGTCCTACTAGTATGATAATATGAAATATCCATTCATATACAAGTTCATGTATGTCAAGTGTTTGATGAAATCTCTTAGCCAATGAATTGTGGATGTATGTGTGGACATTGTGGTTCTCTAGAACTTGTACTTTATGAATTCTCCAACTTATTATATTATGAATTATGATGTGATCATGTATTCAAGAAAGTCATGCTTTGGCAGTTTCCTTCCATCGAGTCCTGGAGGTACTTGTACCCAAAAAATATAGTTGTGTGCCTAGAATCAGTGTCATGTTTTTCAGGATATTCTTAGTCAAGCCATAATCCATAGAACTTAGCCAGTCATGTGACTCAAGAAATCTCAGTAATACAGTAATCTCAGTACTATTCTATCAGTCAACAGAACTCAGTTAATTCAGTCCAATTCAGTTCAGTAGTCCATGTTCAGTGTCTATTCAGATGGGAGTAGGGATTAGTATCGAGTGAACCCAAGGATGGGAACACACACTGTCAGATAAGGGTGTGATTCTTAGAAACAATCCTTGCATTCCAGAACTATGTAGCCAGCATAGGTTGAGACATTATAGCCTTCTATATGAGGGTAGATGAGGTGGCTTAACCTGTTACCTGTTATATGAGGGTTCTTCTCACTAGAGCTACCTGTTATATGAGGGTTGCGCATAGATTGTCCTTACTAGTGGTGTGGAATTTACACCCTTCCAATTAGGGTTATAGATTGGACCCCAACTCATCCACAATGGCGTATTAGGGGCATGTCGGTTAGATGACTACTTCCCATAGTTTCAGTTATAGAATAGGACTATCAGATTCAGTCATTCAGTCTCAATAATAGAACTCAGATAGATCTATAGAATTCAGGACTGTCAGAAACACTCACTCAATATTAGTTATTTCTGTTATACAGTTTTCAATATCTTATGTTATCAGTACTCAGGCTAAGTAATCATGTTATCACGAACTCAGTTACAGCTATTATGTATTCAAGCATGCATTTTCACGTTCATGTTATCTTATCAGTTAGTATAGTTCATGCATGTGAACCCTTTCCATTCATCCTACCTCACATGCATACCAGTACATTCAATCATACTAATTCATTTGCTCTAATCGTACTAACGCATTTGTGCTATGGTGTTTTATACCATAGGTTTGAAGAACAAGCTCCAGAGCATCAATAGCTCTCCAGTCTTGGCAGTCAGAGTTAACAGTGAGTCCTCATCCTTCGCAGACATGACCATTACTTTATTATCTCATTAATTAATTTATTAGTTGGATTTAGTTAGGGACATATCCTATTAACTCCTTATTCAAACATTTCAGTTAGTTAGAGGCTTTTTAGACTATCATGTTCAGTCAGTTTATTTCAGTTGTTTTGGGTATTTCATACCCCATCCAGATGTTATGTTTTATCAGTTATGTTATAGTTTAGAACCTTATGGCCTTTCATCCTTTATTTCCACATTTATACAGTATATTATGTAGCATTCAGGTATAGATATCAGTCATGGGTTAGCTTGTGGTCTTTTGGAGTCATGAGTACCGTATAGCATTTCGGGTACCAGATTCGGGGCATTACACTAGTGGAACTTTTTTGTTCCTTAGCCTATTAACTTAGCAATCAAGAATTTCGACTGGAACTTTCGTATAGGAAAGACTGTTCTGAATATCCACACTTTTTAAAGAAACAACTACAACTGGATCACCAATACACTTCTTCTACAATGAGACACGGAGCACTGGGTGTACTAAAGCGAGACCTAAAGGTAATTCAAGCTCGTAAGCTACCTTTTCAAAATGACTAAGAATTCTGAAAGGACCAATATATCGGGGACTAAGTTTTCCTTTTTTGTTGAATCTCTTCACTCCCTTTATGGTAGAGATTTTTAAGTGCATAAAATGATCGATCTCAAACTCGAGATCCTTTTTTCTCACATCTACATATAATTTCTGTTGGCTCTGGGCTGCTCTAAGCCTTTCTCTGATCAACTGAACCTTCTCTAACGCATCAAACACCAAGTCCGTCCTACTACTACAGCCTCGCCAACTTTAAACCAACCAATCGAAGATCTACATCTCCTCCCATAGAGAGCTTCAAATAAATCCATCTCAATATTGGAATGATAGTTGTTATTATATGCGAACGCAATCAAAGTCAAGTGGTCATCCCAACTACCCTTGAAATCAACAACGCATGCTCAGAGTCTGAATGGTCCTTTCTGCTTGACCATTTGTCTGAGGGTGAAAAGTTGTATTGAGTAGACTTGGGCACCAAGACCCTTTTAGAATGCCTTCCAAAAGTGAGAGTTAAACTGGTACCTCTATCTGAGATGATAGATAATGGAACACCGTGCAAACTAACCAACTCCTTAAGATAGAGTTTGGCATAGTCCTTGGCTGAATAAGAGGTATGTACTGGTAAGAAATGAGTTGATTTTGTCATCTTGTCTACGATAACCCAAATAGAATCATATTGATGATGGGTTCGGGGCAAACCCATGAGAAAATCCATGTTCACTTCCTTCCACTTACATGTGGCAGTATTGAACTCCTGCATGGACCCACTAAGCTTCTAGTGCTTAATCTTAACAGCTACCATGTAGAGCATTTAGCTACAAACTCTGTAATATTCCTCTTTATCCCACTCCACCAATAGATCTCCCATAAATCACGGTACATCATAGTGGCCCCTGGATGAATAGAGTAACATGAACCATGCTTCTGCAAGAATTCGTTGCCTTAAGTCATCTACACCAGGCACACATTGCTGACCCTGACAATGAATCACACCATCTCTTCCTTAGGATAAAAACTCTATTTTTTTATCTCTGACTGATTCTTTCAACTTAACTAGACTAAGATCTCTATCCTGTTTTTCTGTCACAACCCAAACTGAGGCCCTGGCCGTGATAAGCATCCCGAATCAAGAAGGCCCGGACACCCTTCTAACTTGTAATCAAATACACCATTCATACACAAATAAGGGAATGCGGAAAATATAGAGAAACAGACTCATGGTCATAAATCTGATATAAATTCGATAATAACAAATGACAATCCAAAATCATCTAACAACCTCTGGTAAATCATCTATGAAATCTCTACTACACGATCAATAAAAAATATCTAAAAATTAGGACAAGGCCCCCAGTAGACCAAAAATGTAATAGATGAGATAATCTGAAAGGACAGGCCTCCTAGAATAGAGAAGGATCACCACTGCATAATCGATTCTGTTTTTTGAATTATCTACTACTTATCTGGACCCTAGATGGAGCCTCAGAACCTGAGAGGTAGGGGAGGGGAGTCAATACAGATGTACTGGTATGCAGAGTAATCCAAAAACAAAAATAGAATTTTTATAGAACATAGATGAGAGCTGCTAATAAAACACTTTATCAAAAAATAGTTTGAAAACACATGGGCATAGTTCAAAAACACATGGGCATAGTATAAGGATTTTTCAATAACAAATGCAACACTACTGAGCTAGGTGGTACACCCTACAATCTTTCACCAACAGCCAAATCCTGGTTGCCGCCAAGATTGGAGTATTAGTGAGGGGAGAAGAACATGCAAGATCACACAGTAGGGTGTCTCCATCCCAATCAAGTCCACGTGTCAGGGTTGGGCTCAAGATCACAAAGCAAGGCTCCTAACCATTAATCCCGAATAGGGATGACACAATATGAGGTACACAAGATCACATAGCATGTTACCAAGTTCCTCGTGTCATTAATTCACACTTTCCAGCATAGAGTCATTTGACTCGTGGTATCATCATACCCCGACATGCAAGTCATCGGTATCACATCACTTCTCTAACTTCTAATAAAATAATTTATCAAAAAATAGTTTGAAAACACATGGGCATAGTATAAGGATTTTTCAACAACAAATGCAACACTACTGAGCTAGGTGGTACACCCTACAATCTTTCACCAACTACCAAATCCCGGTTGTCGCCAAGATTGGAGTATTAGTGAGGAGAGAAAAACACGCAAGATCACACAGCAGGGTGTCTCCATCCCAATTAAGTCCACGTGTTAGGGTTAGGCTCAAGATAACAAAGCAGGGCTCCTAACCATTTGTCCTAAATAGGGATGACATAATATGAGGTACACAAGATCACATAGCATGGTTCCAAGTTCCCCGTGTCGGCAATTCACGGTTTCCATCATAGAGTCATTTGACTCATGCTTTCTTCGGGTAACACCTAACTCATATAAAGTTAAGCTTTAAGCTTGATTCCAGACAAAACATATATCATACTCTGTAGGATATCATCATACCCCGACATGTAAGTCATCAATATCATATCACTTCTCCAACTTATATCATTTACAACATGCACATACATAAGACTTCCACACACCTCAAACACGTGCTCAATTGTTCTCACATATAATAATTCAAGAAGTTTTATCATTAATGAGTAGTATCATAGAAACAGGAAAAAAACTCATGTACTCGATAGTTTAACACAAGTATCATATGGGTATAGAACATTATCATGGGGGATTTAAAGAATCACAATTCATATACATCACATCCTTTCAAATTTCAGATCACATGTCCACAATTTTCAACAATTGAAATATATTCAAGGAAACAACCCCATGATGTTTCATTATTCTTTCAAGATCATGACACAACACGTGTTATTGGTATAACAACGAAATCCCCACTTGTAATAACACATATATATGTATAAAGATTAAAGTCTTGTGCAAATTCTTTTCAAATCATGCCCATGAAATTTAGGACAACCCCACGTACCTCTATTTTAAAAAATAATGGATGATTCTCAATGCCTACGGCTTAGGGATTCCAAATCTCTAATTAGTTTCGAAAACCCACGGTTGAATCTTGAGTTAATTGGGTTTTTAGTTTGAAACCCTAAGAAGTGTTCTTGAGAGAATTAGAGAGAATATGGATGTATTTTTGAGAATTAGGGACTGAATTTTGTATTTATGGCTGAATAAGATGGGAAAAGGATCATTTTTCCCCAAAAACGGAGTGTTTAAGTCACTTAGGTCATAATGTATGTGGCGCACATCTTATTGCATAAGATAGGTTGTGCGGCACACACATTATCGCACATATTAGGGTGTGCATCACACACCTTATGGCATAAGTTAAGGTGTGTGTCGCACACCTTACGCTAGGAGGCACACTCCACTTTGCAAACCCATAACTTCTTGCTCGGGTGTCGGATATTGGTGAAATTGGTATCATTGGAAATATAATTCTAAAGAATTTCATTTGATATATAGTAGGCCCTCTAATTCAATATATACAAAGAGTTATGGTTGATTTAAGTTGACCCAAGTTTCGACGCTCACTAAAACTCTAACGATAGGAAGCTTTCAACTTGACCTTGAGTTAAGGGCTCTATGATCTCAATTCATTCTCAAATAGGTTCCCACACTACATAATTGATTAACATACCAAATTTGCATAGGATTTATGGCTTTTGGAATATCAACGCATAGTAATGACGATTTTTGTTCTAACTCAAAATGCGGGGAGTTATATTCCTTCACCTCAGAAACTAGAGATGATTCTGAACTAATTTCCACCCACACACTACCCTCTGTAGAATCGACTAAGTGGATACCTATTCAGAAAAGATGATGAACTTCCTAAGCTAATTTCTTCTTACCAGCCTCAAAATGAGCAATACTACCCATAGACATTCTACTGAGAGCATCAGTCCCTACATTGACCTTGCCCGAATGATACAGAACGCTCATGTCATAATCTTGTAACAACTCTAACTACCTTCTCCGACACAGATTCAAATCTTTCTGAGAGAACTCATTCTGCAGGCTCTTATGGTCAGTGAACATATCTATGTGCACCCCATACAAGTAATGCCTCCGAATCTTTAAGGCAAACCTACAGCTGCTAGCTCCAGATCATGAGTAGGGTAATTCTTCTCATGGGGCTTAAGTTGTCTGGAGGCATAGGATATGACCTTACCTCTTTACATGAGGACACAATCCAAACCTACTCTGGATACATCACCGTACACAACAAACTCATCTGATCCATCTGGCAAAGTAAGTACTGGGACTGAGGTGAGTCGAGTCTTCAACTCCTGAAAACTCTTCTCGATGGAATTTGACCACTGAAACTTAACTTTCTTCTGAGTCAATCTGGATATGGGTGATGCAATAGAAGAAAATCCTTTAACAAACCGATAGTAATAGCCACGGGTTTGTTGTGTTTTGGGGGATGCAATCTAGATCTACTCATTTTTGTTGTGTTTTGTTGGTTTCAAGTGTTATATTCTTGTTCTCTAGCACTTAAAGTGTCTAGATCTAAGTTTGGAGCAAGGTTTGGTTTAATTTAAGCTAGATCCACCATTGTTGTGCCTTGTTTGAAGCTTTTGAGGTGGGATATTGTGGTGAGTATCTCTTTTGTGGAGTGTTATGGCTGGATTATTGTTGTTTGAGCTTTTCTTGACCCAAGGAATCTAGATCCAAAAGAAAAATTGAAGTTAGAGTTCATTTGCCTAATGGTCAAACTTTGATCAACTCTTGAATATTCATATTGTTCTTCACCATCTTCATATCTGGTTGAAGATGAATATTCAAAAGGGTCTTAGATCCACAAAAAGAAAGAAAGAGAGTGAAAAAATTGTTTGTACAAAGAATATTCCAATAATATTCAAGTCATCCAAAAGAAGAAGAGACAAAAGGAATATTCAAAGTACAATTGAAAGAATATTCCAATAATATTCAAGTCATCCAAAAGAAGAAGAGACAAAAGGAATATTCAAAGTACAATTGAAAGTACAAGTGGGGGGACCATTGATTTCAAATCCATTTGACCTTGCAAAAAAAGGCTCCAATCCTCCATTTTTCACCAAATTTCGTTCAAACACTCTCTTGAGTGGATACTTGGCCGAAACTACAAGTTTGAAATTGTAAAATTTTTGCAAAATCGACAACCAACCACATTGTGCCACATCATCACTAGTTGATCTACCTAATTAAGCTCTAAACTAGATTTCTTAGCTTCTAATTTTTCATTCTAGTTTCTTATGTGTTAAAATGTATCACTAATTACCAAACTAGTAAGTACCTACTAGGTTGATAATTAGTATTGAGTCTGTTTGTTTGTGTCTTCGCTTTTAGTGTTCTTTTTCTCATTTTTAAGTCGTAGCAATTTGTTGGTTCAAGTCCGTACATCATTTTTATTTGAGTCACATCAAACAAAAATTGATTCCGGGCCAAAGTAGATTTATCACTCACTCACTTGCCAAGTACATGCCAAGATGTCAACATTTGTGAAACCAAATGTGAGGTAAGAACCAAGTGTGAGAGTGGTGAGGCTCTTTTTGGAATAACTTATTTGTTCATTTTGTAGGTATTTTCTTTGTTGTTTTTGCTTATTTTTAGGTACTTTAATCATAGAACCCAATGGTTCAAGTGCTCCATTAACTAGTATTAATGCTAGTGGGGTCATGATGGTTCAACTTGAGGCCATAACCTGTGAATTGGCAAGGTTGGGTTCGGACATAGGTGAGTTGAAAGGTGATGTGGGATCTTTGAAGGGTGATGTGGGATCTTTGAAAGGTGACATGGGATCTTTGAAGGGTAAGGTGTCCACTATTAGTGGAAGGCTTGATTATGTTAAAAATAGAAGGAACTCACGACCTTTTACTCCTAATCCCTACCATGTATCTTTAAGTGTTCAAGCCAACAACTCATCCATGACCATGAAACCTGAACTCCACCAAATGCTTTATCCACCAAGAGTTACACAAAACTAGACACTAATCCAAGCTCAAACCTCTCCTAACCGAAACCTACAAAGGCTAATATATCACCAAATGAGCCAAGTCCAACAAGAAGGACTTGGAACTCAAACT
Organism: Capsicum annuum; assembly: GCF_002878395.1. Taxonomy (NCBI): domain Eukaryota; kingdom Viridiplantae; phylum Streptophyta; class Magnoliopsida; order Solanales; family Solanaceae; genus Capsicum; species Capsicum annuum. Next base: position 187,759,245 of record NC_061114.1, read on the forward strand.
CCACCACTAAATCTGAATCTATAAGTGCCAAATCCCTTTGACCAAAGACCAATTCATTCACAAAACCAAATACCTCTACCACACCTAATACTACAAGTCCAAGTACCAAATAATCAAAGACCATACCCTCCTCCCTAAAGACCTCAAATCCAAAATCCACCCATTAAAATTGAAGACTATGGTAGAGGGGAGCAAGAAGGATATGATGTTCCTAATGATAACTATTGGTTTGAGGAAGAAATGAGGTCAATACATGATCAAAGAGAGAATTATGGAAGAACCGAGGGCAAAAAGGAATGTAAGGAAATGAGAGGTGGGCATAAATTCAATCAAGGTTGGCATTCCTATTTTCAAAGTTGAGAATTATTCGAAAGTGTACTTAGCTTGGGAGTCTTCTTATGAAAAACTTTTTCAAGTGAATGACCATTATGAAGATAAAAAAAATTTGTTATGTTATTGCTCACTTTGAAGGATATGCAAACACTTGATGAGATTACACCAAGAGATTTGGTGATGTGTTGATGGGTGGACAACCACCTCCTTGGGAGATGTTGAAGAGACTTATGAGAGAGACATATGTTCCAGAGCATTATAGACATGAGCTCCTTGCCAAGCTCTACAAATTGAGGCCAGGGAGCAAGAGTGTTATGGTGTACTATGATGAATTTCAACAACTAGTCTTGAAGCTTGTTCATCGAGGTGAAAAAATCCAACATGATGTCATACGCTTTAAGGTTGGTTTGAATAGGTATATATCCTCACGTTTGACTCTCGATAAGTTTGAAACGATTGATAGTATCTTCCAAGAGGCTATGGAAATTGAAAGGGAAAATAAAGAGAAGACGGACTACAAACCCAAGAATCATCAAGGGTCCTCGGGTTTGTCAAAGAACAAAGAGGTAATTCAATCTTCTTCTGGTTGGAACAAGAACAAATTCTATTCATATCAAGCTCCACAAACCATGACCAAGGCTTCCTAACTTAACCCTCTAAGGAGTAAAGGTAAACCTACCTCTACTTCTTATTCTAAAGGTCTACAATGCTTTAAGTATCAAGGTTGGGGTCATAGGGAAAGTGAGTGCCCTAACCGACGTAATGTGATTCTAAGGGAGAGGAAGTTGTACTATCTTAATGAAGAAGTTGAGTTGGAAACCAAGGGTAATGATAAGAACTCTCAAGATGGAGAGTGCATAGAACCCGAAACTAAAGGTGAGGGCAGTGAAGAAAATGTGTTGCCTTGTGAAGGGGAATGTGATGTCCCTAGTTTTGTGGTTAGAAGAACTTTGTTCGGTGGGTACATAAATCAATTTTAAAGATATTGGTTTAGACAATTCGTGTTGCAAGAACATGACATTAACACATATAAATCATCATGTAGAAAATAAAATGATGAACACTACAAAGTGAATGAATTTAGTCTTGGTTTTGATATGCTCGACTTTGTTGTTGCACATTCCGAAATGAAGAATTGGTTCTATTTGATATCACAGTCCCAAACTTGCTAGAATGATGAGTTTTAAGTGTTGTACATATTACTATTAATTAATACTTTATTTAATTGTATCTGTGAATTAATTTTTTTGTTAGGTAATCCAAAATATTTGATAATATGTGCAGCACATCGATGTCATTTTTTACTACCTCCGAAAGAAGATCAAGTTGCAAACACAAGAACAATACAGATACACGACAGGCAATTATTTGTACAAAGCTTACATCAATAATGCCTATGATAGGTATTGTCAATAACAGCCAGAAGTTTCCCAAAATGAGGAATGTTTAATCAATATCATCAAAGGTTTTAGCATTCCAGCTGGCTTACCTTGGCATTTGGTCAATGAAGTGTACATCCCAATCAATTGTGGTGATGAATTCCATTGGGTGTTGGCTATCGTCATTCTAAAAAAGAGGTGCATCCGAGTTTATGACTCGATGTTGTAAAGAAGACATTCTGGGCCATCGTCTGAGATACAAAAGCTGGCCAAAATATTGACTAATTACCGTGATATGAGTGGCTTTTTGGACCAAAAGGTTCGTACTGATTGGTCGAAAATTGAAGCATACCAAAATAAAATGGGTAATCCATTTGAATTACAATATGTTGAAGGAATTGGTCAACAAACCATCGGTAGCCTGTAAGTGTAAGTGTCATGATTTAGTTTTATTTCACAAATTTCACAACGGGGTCATGAACTGGAAGATATGGATTATCTATTTTTTTAAAGGGAAAAGTCATCAAAATCACCTTAAACTATACTCGAAAAGTTGAATACACACTTAAACTATTGAAGTGACCTAATACACACCTGTATTATCAAAAAGTGAATTTAATTCTACCTTACAAGCTGATGTGGCATAAAAAACAAAGATAAAGAAAAATAGTTGCGTGTATTGCACTTTGTTCCTTTTATTTTATTATTTTCACACCTTTTTTACCTTTTTTAATTCCTTCTTTACTCTATCTTCATCACTTTCCTTACTTTTTTCTTAATAGTACCCAACAACACCATTTTTACCATAGACTACAAACTCAACATATCTTTAGAGAAAACTTATCTCTCACCCCCTTTCTCTCAATATCATTACAAACCTTCATATATATCTGACAAACCTTCAAATTTTATTTTTATTCTTTCTTTTCACGAAAAAAATTTATACCCACTTTATTAAAAGAAATCATTACAAGTTAAAGATAATCAATTACAAGGAAAAAAATACTTTTTGATGAGGAATCGACATCTCATCGGAGAAATATTTCAGTGAACCAAAATCCCGATCAAGCACCAAACACGAATTTAAAACCAATATGAACCTTTAAAAGCTACAACACCAACACCTTCAAATAGAAATATTAGCAACACTATCCTCAGCATTCTCATTCACTGCCAAGATTATAATAAGCACCAACCATATACATTCTACACAATGGGATTCAGCCATTTTGAAAGGTGAAATTGAATATATGACGTTATCCTGACTTGAACAAAAGTAGAATAAAATTAAAACATGGAAAACAATCAATAATCTCATCAGCCCCAGAAAGCTTCACATCTTCCAGAAAGTAAATGGCCAAAGGTCTATAACCACCTATATTGATGAAAATTCAAGGTTTCATAAGACCTTACACCCCAATTTCTGATAAGCACAATCTGGTGATAAAATATCCATCTTTTATGGCCCTATCCTGTTTCTGCCTTATTTTGTAATAAAACAGCAACAACTCTTCAATCCTAAACTGGTTAGAACTAGCCTTATGAGTCCTCAATATTAATTCCATTTGGATCAATTTTATTCCACTCGAGTAATAGTTCTCTAAGACTAGAGGTTCATGTGGATTTTCTATTGGTAGTGAAGAGAAAAGAATAAGCAATGATGGTGGTGACCAGCTGACAGTGTATATGGTGTTTCCGATGAGATAAGAGATGGAGAGGGTGGGTGGTTTATCGATGAAGAATATATAATTATTGGAGGACTTTAATGGTTAATTAGGAATTAATTAGTGTAAAATATAACTAATAAAAGAAAAAAAGTAAAAGAACGAAAAAAATAAAATTTAAAAGATTTCTGACATGGCGTTGACGTGGTGTTGATGTGGCAGGTGAGTGTAAAGTACCTCCTATTATATGACTGGTTGAATGTGCGTCGAGGTGGAATTAAATTCACTTTTCGATAGTACAGGTATGTATTAGGTCACTTCAATAGTTTAAGTGTGTATTCGACTTTTCATGTATAGCTTAAGGTGGTTTTGATAACTTTTCCCTTTTTTAAAATGCAGGGATTGCGGACTTTTTGTTGCCGCCTATGTTGAGTATTTGAGCGATGGATTACAAGTACCAAATGATAAACTTGATGCCGGATTACTCCGCAAAAGATATGTTGCACTTTTAGGGAAATACGAAGAAATGAAAGCTCAGAAGCCGTACGCAAGCAACATTTCCGATCCACGACGACCAAAGTCGAATTCTGTAGCACCGAATGAAGAACAACTTGTCCATATTGAATAGATCTTTATATCTTAACTCTGTCAATATAATAACCTTTCCTCCTTGGTTTAACTTGTTGATTTATTTGTAGAGTAGATCATTTGTACGCATATTGATATTTTTTCATTTCATTTATTTGTTGAGTTATTTTATGTTGTCTATGAATAATTCAATCCTTAGTTTTGAACATGTTAATTGAAATGGAATACTAGATTCATATATCGCAATAGATAATACATCTTCTGCAAGAGACAAGATATCTTATCAAACAGATTTAAACATATGTTGCAACATGTAGGTCATCTGCTGGAAATTATATTACATATCTTCCTAATTGTTTTATTTGATCCAACAGATTATCTATCAGTTGCAACAGATAGATTATATGTTGTAACGGATTGTATAACTATTGCGACAGACAGACTGGGAGCATCTGCATAATGCAACAGATGACCAACCTATTCCAACAGATAATCAATTTGTCACAATAGGTACTATATCTGTTACAACAGATATATAATCTGTTGCATTACAAAAAATTCAACTTTTGTCAGACATAAAAATTATTGCCACTACATGTAAAGTGAAGTGGCTTGAAATAAAAAATTGTTATCGTGTTCATCTGTGTCTTTGTACATATTTTTCTTTATAAATGGGCTCCAACCATTTTTCTAGTACCCCATAAGCCCGGACCTCTTGCATCTTTCCCACAATGGCATCACACATACCGATCATTTCTGTGCTGGTCAACAAACACTCGATGTATGCAAGCGAGTATGGCCCGCATGATGCACCGGTTTTATTTTTTTGGAGTTGGATGTTCTTATTTCGACCTTCAAAATCCCATGAATCCTTCGTCAAGACTTTCTCAAAAAAATGATCCATCGGCTTACTCTACATCAAAAACTTGCGCAACAACTTCAGAGTAGTTGCATGCGGGTTAAAAATATTTCCTCGTTAAAGACAGATAAGTTACAGTCATAAACCTTAATCTTTTCCTTGTAGAGTAGTATCTCAACAGCGATAAAATATTTGACTTCCATGTTCATGACTGCAAGGATTCTCTTTGCCTTGGTCCAGCTCTTGCCATGTGGATATGGCCTCTTCCCTCTAACATAGTTAATCACATCTTTATCCCATTCAAACGTAGAAACTAACTTATCAAATCTCCGACCATTGGGACCAGCCTGCCCACGGAGATCATCATACCTATTCTTGAAATAGTCGTAGAAGTTAAGGTCCATTATCCTATCGGCAGCATTATAAGCATCCGGGTACACTAATTGCCTACCCCTCATGAGGTAGAGAATTTCATCAACATACTATGGTATAAGAAGATAATTTTTAAATAGATTAGTAATTGTAAAGAATAAAAACATGATGGAAAGATTCTATTGCAGAGGGTTCTCTGAATCAGTCGATAAATTACCCAGCTAACGCAACTTATGCAATAGATATGTATTATGTTGCAATAAAATGCCCAACTATTTCAATAAATTACACATCGGTTGCGTAGCTTCTTCTTCATGGAGTAGATTGGAAGGCTAGGTTAGCATAAGTAAACTTACATTGTCCACGTACCTCACGCTCATTTTTGTCATTCATGATTTCTTCCAGTTCCTTCTTCTCCTCATTACCAAGTGTCGTGTATATGTCTACCTTCTTTAGCGACCCCTAAACTTCAACAACTCTTAGAACGGGAGTAGTTGCAATTATTTTTGTTTTCTGAAAGGAGAGTATTTGTCTAATATTTCTTCTCTTCCTCCTAACTGCCACTGTAGGAGTGTATGGCTCCCTCACCTTCTTAGATGGTATGACACCCCTTTTGGATTTCAACTCCTCGGCAGCTTCAACAATAGCCTCTAGTTTTTCAAGGAGTTTATCCTCTCTGTCCTTGCACACTTTGTATTTTTAATGAGAACATACGGGTGAAGAGGGGTGAGAGGGACCACTGTAAGGGTGGGGGACCAGTCTAGGCGTGAGAGGGAACTATGCAAGGGTTGTTTACAAACATATTTTTTTTTTTCTGAGAACCAACATGCTCATAATCATAACTTGTAGCAGCAGCTGCAGCAAAATGGCTGCCACCATCATCAATAACTCCACCAGCAACACCCCCAGAAGAAACACCCAGATCTGTTGCAGTTTGAGGTTGGTCGGTTGAAGAACTTCAACATTAGGTTGACCTTGCCTAAATACTCTTCTTATGGATGTTTCTCTAGCCAATTCCTTCTTTATTAACTCCACCGTTGGGTCTTCTTTTGTATCAACAAGACCTAGAGCAAGAAAAGAAATCATCCCCAACTCATCAATGGTAGGCACGATCCAAGGATGCATAACCTATAAAAAAATAGGAGGTATTTAAATCATATAATAATAATTTATAGTCAGTTGGGTTATATGTTAACACAGCCAACTTATGAAATAGACGATCTAGCTACTGTATCAGCTAATCTGTATGTCCCAACAGATTGACAATATGTTGCATCATATTACCCATCTGTTGTATAATTTGCAGTAGATGGGTAATCTGTTATGTCGGGTTCAGAGAACCAAAGCAATAGATGGTTAATCTGTTGCAAAATATGGATCGTCTATCATAACAGATTATCCATTTGTTACACTAGTTGCAGTTGACGGGTACTCTGTTACAATAGACGACCCATCTATCGCAACAAATGGAACATCTATTTTAATATCTTTCTTTGAGGAAAATTATTTTAGTTTAAAGAAGACGTAATACATTATCCGGAGATTTAAATAGATCAGTCTTCTGCTCCTTAATATTTTTTTTGCTGCCCTTTGCAGCCGCCAACCACCTAAGGATCCTTGGATGAGAAATCTTATCTAGGTAATCCTTGAATTGCTTTCGGAGGGGAGAAATGGCTTCACATGACTAAGCCTAAAAAATGTAAATAGGAAGCAAATAAAAATAAAGTCATAATATAACCATATTCAATATAAATTAATGGATGAATAAAATAGTGATCAATTTTACCATGAAAGCCCAAGGAAAGTCGTATAATGTGATAGTCCTTGTGGATAGCTTTGTCAGTAAATATTGGACATTCAAGTAGTAGCTGTCATATCCCTAGGGATAATCGTTGAACTTCTCAAAATCATCAGCAAGCGCCAACAAATCATCTTCTATGACTTTCCTGATGTCTCTTGCCAATAAAACAGAATGGACAAAGCAAACTACGCATAATTTCTCCCTGTAGTGCTTTGGTATGTCGTTATCATTGAGATCTGCCATCAAATCCACCATTTTGTAGCTACTACGTCCAACAATGCCGAACAACCCATATTTTTTTCCCTTGTGTTTGTTGGACCCTTTGTGGGTGTTTCCTTGATGAGAGGTTCTTTTGGACGATCGTATCTTAAGCCCGTCACTATAGCAAACTCTTTCAACCCAAAACAAGCCGGCATGCCATAGTAGTTGATTCAGATTTCATCCATCTTTTTTTACCCTCCTTTGGATCTTTATCATCCCCCGCGTACTTGATCCTGTGCTTGAGAAGACCATATACCATGCTTATTAGGAAACAGAGAGTGCAATCCTCAGGCAGCTTAAGAAAGTATGCAAAGCAGCTCTTGTTAAAAAGTCTGTCTATGTTTTCATTCTTCATAATACTCCTAAATTCATCAAAACGTTTCCCTAACTGACATTTAAGTACAACATCACCAGTTACTTTGTCAGGGTTATCCATCGGTATCGCAACTCAAAACCTATCGATACAGATAGTTTTGATAGGATAACATTGGGATTTCTATATTAATTCATGCCTCATTGGTGAGAAGGAGTTATCACTTTTCTCAGCTTCATTTTTCCCTGACTGAGATTGTTCAGGAAGTTCCTTTGAATCTATCTATACTCTATCCATTTTTGTTGGGTGGTCAGAAGCTGATCCACTTTTAGTTTCTTTTCTTTTGGGAGACATCTTTTAACTACAAATAATAGAAAAACAAAAAATACATTGCATTTGATGTCTGCATAATTTTTTAAAAAAACATAAGACAAATTGCAATAAATTATTCTACGCCACATTACAATAAAAATTCACCAACGAATATCCCATCAGTGGGAACAGATGGGGAATCTGTTTGAAGACCTATTTAATATCTCCCAATAGATCTTCTACCTGTTGCAATAGATGGACCACCAACACCACAACCAATGCCACCACCAATGCCACCAAGACCACCACCAATGCCACCAATACTAACACCAAGACCACTGGCACCACCACCAAAAACACAAATACCGACACCACCAACAATATCTACCAGCAATACCACAAACACCATCCAACAATACTACGATAATCAACAAAACACTGAGACAAAAACTAGGGTTTTTCTCGGATGCTTCCCACTATTGTAGCATCAAAACACAAAATTGTTAACCCATTCTCAAAGATAATACAACTAAAAATCTTCTTTTTCATCATTAACTAAAAATCCCTAATTTTTAGAATAAAGAACAAATATAGAACTCTTCTCTAACTCTGTTACCTACGAAGACCAAAATGATAGATACAAGCAAGAATGAAGTCAAAAATAACAACTATGTAGTCAGAAATGGGAAGAAAATTGATCTATTTTTGAAGGGTTGAGCAATATGTTGAGTAGTTATTGTCTGTATTATTGAGAGAGAGAGAGAGAGATAGAAGAGTGAGAACTTGAGATTTGAAATAAGGAAAAGCTTTTTCCACAAATGGATGATTTGTATGGGTTTATTTGTAATTTTGGAAAATAATGACAAGTTTTAAAATTGTTAATTTGGCCCGAATTGATCTTAATTAATTTTTAAAATTTCAAAAGATATAGTTTTTAAAATATTAAGTTAATGAGAACTCATTTCAACTCAGAGTGATCGATCGACGACTCGGGTCGGGATGAACGCAATACCAACACCATGCAATTACAATGACTCAATTGAAGTTGTAGTTGACCGAATGAGCTCACTCATCCCTAATTTAATCTAAATTAATTTAGGTAATATTAATCTTAACATTAAGTTAATGAGAACTCATTTCAACTCAGAGTGATCGATCGACGATTTGGGTTGGGATGAATGCAATACCAACACTATGCAATTGCAATGACTCAATTGAAGTTGTTGTTGACCCTATGAACTCATTTCTCCCAAGTTCCACCTAAATTAATTTAGGTACTATTAATCTTAACATTAAGTTAATGAGAACTCATTTCAACTCAGAGTGATTGATCGATGACTCAATTTGGGATGAACGCAATACCAATACCATGCAATTGTAATAACTCAATTGAAGTTGTTGTTGACCCTATGAGCTCATTCATCCCTAGCTCCACCTAAATCAATTTATGTACTATTAATATTAATATTAAGTTAATGTGAACTCATTTCAACTCAGAGTGATTGATCAACGACTCGAGTCGGGATGAACACAATACCAACACCATGCAATTGCAAAGACTCAATTAAAGTTGTTGTTGGCCCTATGAACGTATTCATCCCTAGTTCCACCTAAATCAATTTGGGTACTATCTTAACATTAAGTTAATGAGAACTTATTTCAACTCGTAGTGATCGATCGACGATTCGGGCCAGGATGAAAACAATACCAACACCATGCAATTGCAACGACTCAATTGAAGTTGTTGTTGACCCTATGATCTCATTCCTCCCTAGTTATACCTAAATATATTTAGGTACTATTAATCTTAAAATTAAGTTAATTAGAACTCATTTCAACTCAGATGATCGATCGATGACTCAAGTCGGGATGAACGCAATACCAACACCATGCAATTACAACAACTTAATTGAATTTGTCGTTGACCCTATGAGCTCATTCATCCCTAGTTCCACCTAAATCAATTCAGGTACAATTAATCTTAACATTAAGTTAATGAGAACTCATTTCAACTCAGAGTGATCGATCGATGACTCGGGTCAGGATGAATGCAATACCAACACCATCCAATTCAAAGACTCAATTGATGTTGTAGTTGACCCTATGAACTCATTCATTTATCCCTAGTTCCACCTAAATCAATTGCAATAAAATCTATTGGAATAAACGACTGAGCTATTGGAAATTTCTAACAGATATTCATATCTGTTGTAATAAATGACATATTTGATTTAATTATTAAATAGATATTTGCATCAGTTGTGATAGATGACTGAGCTATTGGAAATTTTCAAACAGATGTTGATATCTGTTGTAACAGTGATATACCTAATTTAATTATCAAATGGACATTTGCATCTATTGTCACAGATGACTGAGCTTTTGGGATATTTAAACAGATATTGATATCTATTGTAACAGATGACATATCTGATTTAATTATCAAATAAACATTTGCATTTGTGAGCTGTTGGGATTTTTAAACAGATATTTGTATCTATTGTAATAGATGATTGTGATGATGGGATTTTTAAACAGATATTGCTATTTGTTGCAATAGATGACATATCTTTTTGAAAATCTTTTATATTTTAATCTTAAAGCAAGCTTCTGTCCGAGTAGATAAAGTAGTACTACAAAATACAATTAAAAATGAAGAGTTTCTTGGATAACTCAAAAATGAGTTCATTGAGTAGTCTTATCTTATCTTTTTAATGTCATTATTCTTTCTCGTGTCCCTCAAATTATTAATGAATATTAATTATATTAATACTACAACTTTGAAGGTAGTGTTCCTGATCGAGCTCACAAGAGACCAGGAACTCTATACCAACTTCAAAGACCGCAACGACAAGCTTGGATACCAAATCGGCAAGATGGAGGCAAGCTTGAAATTAAAGGGATTCATATACTACAGCAAGCCTATGATCTTCTTCAAGAAATATCTAAAGCATGCTAAGATAAGAAGACACAATCAATTAATCCATATTGCTAAGGAAGTAATGATACTCAATTTGCCTTTTAATCTTATTTGTGGTTCCGATCAGGTCAATAGTAGTGGACCTAATCGGAACCACAAACAAGAAGGCATGGGGTGCAATTTAAAATTCATAAATTGTCATCTTCTCTTAGATTCCTTACTTTAACTGCAGTTGTTGTTGGCACAAGTTTTCTAGACTTACTATACATCATTTCAACCCTCGATGCTCGTAAGGCTGCTTTCTTGGTCTTCTACTATTTTCTATCTAGGTGCTAATACCAACCACGCTACCTAGTAACAACTCCCTATAAAAGTGTCCATCTACGTTATTTTTCTTTCAGAGAAACAACAAACGAATTTACATTATCGGATACACTTTTATATTTGCACTTGATTCAGATTTCTCATGTTTTAAGATAATTTCATCGGCCAGATTCGCTAGAAGTTACTTTCTACCCTATGTCTCTTCTTCAATTAGCTCTCAGATGATATAGTCTTTCATTAACTCCTATTTCCCTCGCAAGAATTCTCCTTCGGCTCCTTCTGGCATATAATCATCTTCTCGATCAACCCTTCTATATAAATTTAGACTAGGGGAATTTCTATTAGTTTTCCATTCTTTTTTGATGCAGTACAAGGCTTTGGAGGCCTTATCATAGTCCAATATACACTTAAAGTTAAGTCCAATCGCTATTGGATCTCTGTAATGACACCAACTATCAATCCCTTCTCAAAACTTGAAACACATAAACACAAGCAACAACCGTCAGTAATTCATAACAGGGTATCTGTACCATCTTCATAGGGCCCTCATCCTTATTAATTTGAACTCATCAAACTTAAATGTACAATGCAGGATCTTGTTTGAATGATCATTGCCTAATCAATTAAAAAATCCATTCACAAAAATGTTGTACTTTGTGTGTGTTGTCCCGGTGACCTTATTAGTAATACTTACTTAACTTCCACACATATGATAGTGGATCCATATGCACCTTGTTCTTCCTAGCCCATCTATGGCTTAAATTGAATAAACAGATGACTAGCAAATTGCAACAGATGCCACATTTGTTTAAATTGTGAAACAATTGCAGATATATCCATCTGTTGCAAAAGATTGTCAATATGTTGTAAGTTATTTGACAGATGGAATATATTTTGCAACAGATTACCCATCTGTTAGATTTGTTCTAAAGCAATTTTCTTTTCGTTCCGAAATACAATAACAGATAAAATGTTTTATTTAGATCCTTTTTTTTTAATTTACATATTTGAAAAATCACCAATTTTATTTAATTAAGGGATATGAACAGTTGTGGCTTTTTATTTGACTAACCCTTTCCAATTCAATCATTCATAAATAGGTCCTTCCGACCTCCTTACTCACTCTCACTCATTCACTCTACTACACTTACTATAAAAATATGACTGATCTAGATTCTTACAAGAAGATTCATATCGAGTCCTTACGGGAACTTTAAAGGTAGTTTGATGAACTCAGAGGGATTTGACCAACTTCGGAGCAATGATGAGGAAGGCCCTGCTACTACCGGATGAAAATTGTCTAGTTGATAATAATAGTAATAATAATAATAGTAATGATAATAATAATAGTAGTAATAATAATTACGTTAGGTTTTTCTTTTAGCGTATGTATATATGTATTTTCCTCCTTTTGTATATCGGATCTACCCAAGAAATTCAAAAATCTATGTTTGGACATAGTGGTCGACTTTGAATTTTTAATTCTTATTTAGTATTTAATTATCATTCTATTTATTCCTTATTCTCAACATATCGACAGAGGTTAATCTGATGCGATAGATCGATCATATGTTGCAACGGGCGATTATTGATAAAAAAGAATTATTGTTATTGAGACGGTGAAAACACATGACTTTCTGATTATTTAATATGAAAAATAGTTCATAAATAAATAATAAGGAAATAAATGATAAATACAATTTATAATCGTAACAGAACGGTTATTTAATTATAATAACTGATCGTGACTCTTCAACATTGTTGTTTTTAAATCTTTGTTTCTTAATTTATATAATAAAAAAGTCATCAAATTTGGATTCAAAAGATATGTTGATTATTAAAAAAGATAGATTATATGTCCAACAGATATATTATCTAATGCAATAGATTGTCGATTTTTCAACAGATGGTAATCTGTTGTCACGGATGGATTATCGGATACAACAGATATATAATCTATTGCCACAACTCAATAAAAACGGTTACTGAAAAGAACTTATCAAGTCATAACTTTCCACAGTAATCAAAAAGTCAACAGTTTGAATGTAATTAATAAATGGAGGTTAACAGTCGCGTTTTTTGTTTTTGAGTCTTTTTTTTAAGTTATATAATAAAAAAGTCACCAAATTTGGATTAAAGGTAAAGATATGATGATTATTAAAAAGATATACGTTGCAACAGATATATTATCTGATGCAACAAATTGTAGATTTGTCGCAATAAATAGTATATTTGTTGTCACAGATAGCTTATCTGATGCAACAGATATATAATTTATTGCCACAACTCAATAAAAACGGTTACCGAAAAGAACTAATTAAGTCATTATTTTTCACAATAATCAAAAAGTCACCAGTATTAATAAATAGAGGTGAATAGTCGCGCCTTTTTGTTTTTGAATCTGTTTTTTAATTTATATAATAAAAAGTTACCAAATTTGGATTAAAGATAAAGATATGATGATTATTAAATATATATATATTGCAACAGATATATTATTTGATGCAACAGATTGTAGATTTGTTACAACAAATGGTATATCTATTATCACAGATGTGTTATCTGATGCAAGAGATATATAATCTGTTGCCACAACTTAATAAAAATGGCACCAGTATTAATAAATAGAGGTGAACAGTCGCACCTTTTTGCCTAACTCATTCAAATTCAATCCTCTATAAATAGGTCCCTCCTTACTTATTCATTCTACTACACATATCTATTATTTCTTGCTTTTGTCTTTCATATTACACCTTCAACTACTTTCTCTTCAAGGACTTGATAGGTAAGTTTTTTTTTCTTGCTTTTTGTGTAAATATACGTTGTACTACTTTACTTTGGATTCTTTACTTTACTTTTGCTTTTGCGTTTTTCTTAATTTATGTCTGTTCTAGATATGGTTGATCCAGTATGGATTGTCGCTATTTTACAAGACGTCGTACAAGAACTACAGAGGCAGGTTCATGATATATAGTGGAAGTTGGCCACTGTCAGAGTAAGGATGTTGCGGGAGATCCACAAGATGAGGAGGGCTCTGCTTCTGTAGGTCTAAGATTGGTCGGCTGGCGATAATAATAATAATGACGAAGATGATAATAATAATAATAATTAAATTATTTTGTTTCTTTCTTTTTAAGTCTATGTATATGTATTTTTATTTATTTTATTTTAATAAAAAAATTATGTTTGATCAACTTTGATGTTTTCATTCATATTTAATTTTTATTCTGTCTATTATCTTCTCAACAAACATGTCGACAATTGGAGGTAAGGAATAATTTGAATCCAGTGGCAATAGCAAGATTTAAGATTTGTCTGTTGGGTTGGGTTTATGACAGGGGCTAATTTATGTTGTTCCAAAAAGATTACTCATATGTTGCAACAGATACATAGTCTATTTCAACAGATAACTAGTCTATTTCAACAGATAACTAGTATGTTGCACGGCTTTGACGTTTTAATTCATACTCCCTCCATCTCAAATTAACCTATCCCAAATTAAGATGACACATTGATTAAGAAAAATAATTAATAACATGCCTAGTTTACCATAATACCCCTATTAAATTATGTTTACATTTTAATTTGAAGAAAAAGTGATTAATACAAAGGGTAAAACTTGGAATTTTTTTTATCACTTCTTGATTAATGAAAAAAGATAAGTAAAATGAGAAATCAAATTAGGAAATTTGAGACGGGTAATTTAGGAAGGAGGAAGTATTTAATTTTCATTTTGTCTATTATATTCTCAACAAACTTGACGATCATTGGACGTAAGAAATAATCTTGAGTCCAGTAGCAATAGAAAGAGTTGAAACATATTGGTTATCGGTTGGGTTTGTGGCAGGGGCTAATTTGTGTTGTTCCAAATAGATTAATCATCTGTCGCAACATATAAGGATGGGTTATTTAAGACGGAGGGAATATTTAATTTTCATTCTGTTGATTATCTTCTCAACAAATATGTCGATGATTGGATGTAAGAAAGAATTTTGAATCCAGTGGCAATAACAAGAGTTGAAACACATTGGTTATCTGTTAGGTTTGTGGTAGGGGCTGATTTGTGTTGTTCCAAATAGATTAATCATCTATTGCAATAGATAAGCAGTCTGATGCAATAGATAATTAGTCTGATGCAACAGATAATCAGTCTGATACAACAGATAACTAGTATGTTGCAATAGATAAATCTTTTGTTGCAATAGATTAATCATTTGATGCATCAGATGAGTGATCTGTTTAAATTGTGGGAACTTACGTTGGATTATGATCGGGTTCTATCCATTGTTGGAAAAACATTAGTAACTGTGTACCCAAATAATAAATTCGAATAAAAATCATAATTTTACTTACCAAAGTCACCTATGAAGTAATGCCAAAGTGAAAAGTGATGTAGGAAACAAAATTTAACCTAAGAAATTGATTAGATAGCAATAGTAGCGGTAACAATAACAACAATGATTGACAAGAAGAACATGAAGATGATGATAATGAAGTAGAAGATGATGAATAAAGCAGC
The DNA here is from genome assembly GCF_002878395.1 of Capsicum annuum. Lineage (NCBI taxonomy): Eukaryota > Viridiplantae > Streptophyta > Magnoliopsida > Solanales > Solanaceae > Capsicum > Capsicum annuum. Next base: position 187,774,890 of record NC_061114.1, read on the forward strand.
AGTAACAATGAACAACAATAATCATGAACAGAGAGAAAACAACAACAGATGAGAAGAGAGAGAAATGCGCTCTTTTTTCCTTCGTTTTCTGATATATTAACTAACATTTGGATCAAAGGGTAAATTAAAAAACTTGTAGGTTATTTTCAAACTTTCCCAACTTTCTTAATCCATAATAAAGTAATTGTCACCTCCACTCAATAATTAAGACTTGTGTCACCTACACCTCATTTTAAAACTCTTTTGTCACATATAGCCCAAATCCCCTAGTTACATCTATATCATGAACAAGCGTTGTGATTTTTTGTACGATAGTTGCATATCTCATACAGATGGTTCCCCTTTTTCTCTTTGCAACTATAGATAATTCATTTTCTCTATATATAATTTATTTTCTCTTTTTTCCAAGGAAATATTTGCTTATATAATTAAATTATATCTTACAAATAAAATAAACATTTTTCTGGGCATATTTGCAGGATTGAATTTCTTGAAGAGGATAATAAGGAAGCAGTAATGTTCGGAAGGAACTTTTTTGTTTTTGATCAATGAAAAATACTCACATATGATCATGTTTTTTCACTTTTAATGTATCTCACTTTGGTACAATTTTGACTGTGTTGTTACTTTTTGTTTATTTCTTTTATAGAAGAATCTGTTGGGTTCGAAATAGAGAGGGTGCCATGCCGAAGCTTAAAGTTTGCAAACAAAGATGGTGATAATTCAGATGACAAATAAAAATATCACATCAACAAACCCAGTGTATTCCCACCTGGTGGGGTCTGGGGGGGTAGGATGTACGCAGTCCATACCTCTACCTCTGACGAATGACAAATAAAAATATACTAAAAATATATTATTGGATATAATTTGGCCAACTGGACTACACAAGAAACTAATATTAAAGAAATATGAAAACTGTAAACTATTGGGAGAAAATCTCCCCCTTAAAAAAGACTCTTTAATGACTACATTGTGGATGCTATTGTGTTATGGCATGAAAAGGGGAGTTTTCTATTTATAGAGTTCAAAACCTTTCCTCCAAGAAAGAGGTTTGTCAAATAAGAAAAAGTTTTATATTTTTCTTTTAGGAAAAATAAAAGTAATTATGGTACTACTTTTATTTTCCTTCAATAGAAAATTAAAACTCAATTTTGGTAAGAAAAACAGGGCAAAAACCCTAATAAATTTCTCCTTTTGGCTTGATTTTCTTCAGTTGATCCACCTTCTTCACATATTTGATCTTTGTTCTTCACACAGTCTTCATCACTGTTGTTTGACATTGAAAAGGCAAGCCTTCATGCGTTGAAGCAACTTTCCTCTCTCCACTCCACAAAAAATATTTTACTCAGTTAATTAGATAAACATATTTCAATGGAAAAAGCTATGGAGCAACAAAACTCAGAAATATCAAAGCTATCCGAACAGGTATATCTATTTATAATTATGAATAGCTAATTTCATAATTCCCAACAATCATGATATGATAAAATAAATTCATATTAGTTACTTTATAGTAGAATTATTCGAAGAATAATATGTTTTAATTAACTTTCTAACACAAATATGTCAAGAACTTATGCGTTTTGACTTCTCATTATATAATCTCTACATACTCGAGCTAAAGTTGTTTTATATCACAAATTGAGCTCATATTTTTCAACATCAATGGATTCACTTAATAATTCCTCAAACCACTCAACTCCTTAGTTTGATTGCTTCTGCTAAACCAAGGTTTTCTTTGTTTCAAAAAATTGTACCTCCTCACAAAGTAAGTACCTAATCAAGTGGTAAATTTATTTTTCTCACATTTTTGACCCCTACTTGCATCAATATTTTTCAAATCTTTAGTTCTCTAAAGAAAATCAAAACTTAACTACTGGTTCTTTCAATAACATTTGTTTATAGCTACAGTTCTTTCATTATAATGGGCTGACTCGATCGAGGATCAAATAGTGTATTGACCACTTTTGTATTTAAGTGACTAGAGTTACATAGCAATTTCTCATGCAATAAGATTAACTCAATACATTACCCCTACTATTTTGTATAATCTTGATACCCATCATACAGACTCTATTTTATTAGATTACACTGGGTTTGTTGTTGTTGTTATTGTTGATACCCATCATAGTACCAATTTTTACAAGATCCTCCATTTTAAATGTGAAAATTAAAAATATCCTCATTTATATTATGATTTTGTATCATTTTTTTATTAACATATCTATAGACTATTACACACAATATCACATATTCATCAATATAGAGAATCGGGTTCATACTAAATGATAAGTCTAATATTGACTTCTAATCATATGTCTAACTCGTACCCCCACACTTTAGACATATTAAGTGTCTTTTCATGTCACATATTGAAAAAAATCAATCCACTAATTCATGTTCAGTATATCTCATATTTATTTATAACAACTTTTAGGTACAAACATGCACTTGTAATTTTTTATGTCATTTTTATTAAACTCCACATATGATCTTTATGCAAGAATAAAGATCCACAATGACCACACAAGAAAATATTATTATTAATTATCATACATTTGAAGAACATAAAAATATCATATACCCTACCATTTATGAAAATAAATTCACAAAATCACAAATGGTAAAAGTTTATGAATAAATAATAAGTAGAGTTAAAAAAGTAGAGCCAAAATTTTGTCACTTTCTCCGTGCATCCCAATTTGATGTTGTCTCCAAGTATTTTTGAGACATCTTCTGGTCTCGTAGATAGAATTACCATTATTGTCTGGCAAATCTGATGTTCAACAGTTTGAACAAGTTGAAGCCGCACAATTTATGCAATTTAAAATTGCATTTCTTCTCAAACACACATTGTGAAGAAAGCACTAGAAATAAAGAAAATTAATGTTGAACCATATTATGGTTCATGTTCCTCCCTGTATTGGGATAACCTATCAAATTTTGTTTTTGACATTTACTTTCGTCATTACCCATCACAATAATAAAACTTTAGTCTTTCTTGGAAACAATCCATCTAAAACATGGTCTCGTATGTTGTAGTCTTCTTCTTATACAATAAGCCATTTGGAGAAAATTCCTAAATTTTAATTTTGCTGATTGTGCCATTTGCATTCGAAGAAACAATTCCTAAATTTTCCAGTATCCTTCTGGATTTGGTGCTTTTAGATTGTTTAATGGATTTTCATAATCCCAAAACATGATCCACCAAACAAAACAATTAACTCGTTTGTGAAGTGAAGATAAAACTCAATAGAGATCTAATTTTCTACTTCAAAAACAAAGCACCAATTAACTTCAACCGAAATGATAAAATTCTCAAACAAAAATAAACCACCATAACTCTTTCATATCATTATAATGCTACTGACTTACGTCACATATTAATTCTTCAATCTCTTTATATATATTGCTGGTATGTTCTTGCAAAAATTTGGGTGTGCTTTTACTAGTACATGAAAGTTGCTGCAGAAACAGAAAACAAGATCTAAAACTTCTTGATATATTTTTCTTGATGATCTTATTAGACAATTATTGCGGAATGGCACAATTTCACCATAGGAAAATCACTAAAAATATTTTAGACCATAGTCCCTACATGTGTTGGCCTTTGAATCATGCACTCTCTCTACAACAATTTTATGATATTAAATTAAAATCTGGCTTTCATCAAACTACCTCTAAATGTGTAGTCCTGCCTTCTCTTTACCAACACCTAGTAAAGTTGAATATTGTAGAATCTTCTTCGTAATGAAATATCGTTTTTAGATTTTTGGAAAATGTGTTTAATTAACACATATAAATGAAGAATAATACAAAGTTGAAGATTAATCGAAAACAGGATTAGAGGATTGAAACATGTCTGAAACACTTTCCTAAAATTGATATTTGTTTCCTCTCCTCAACGAGATTTCTATGAAATTTTATGCAAATAGTTTTGTTAGATATGACAAGCCTTTAGATTTCTGCACCAAGCAAATAGTGAAGATAATCCTATTGAAAAGCAATAAATCTAAAACTTGATCTTTTTTAAAAGAAAATAACTCTTTGGGGAATGTTGTAAGAAAAGTAATAATGTGAATAGTTTCTCCATACTTTCAGCAAAGATGCATTGAAATATCAAGAGGTAGGATATATATTTCTCTCTCTCTAGATATATATATTTAAGTGGTGAAAATCAAATACTGAGAGTTTTCTACAATTCTTTTATGTTGCATTTTCAGTCTGTTGGTTTCTCTTCCTTTAAGGCTGGGGGGCGGGGAGATTCATGTGTTGTTCCGGCAGGTACAAAAATCTATATGTTTCAAACCAAACTTCAATACTGAGTTCAAGAACAAATTTCAAGAACTACAATGAAGTTACAAAAACTTCAAACACAAGTCCAAATAAATAATCAAATGAACTATCAAAATAAAGTGTTTTATCAACTTCAAAAATAAAGATGAAGTAGAAAATTGTAGAATCAAGTCCACCAAATGCATGGTGTGTCCTTAAGGAATTTATTCCCCACAAGTACCTTGAGGTTATGGAATCTTTCCTGCAAGGTTAAAATTATTCTCTTTCTGAAAATGACAGTGCCTTAAATTTTCAGAAACTTCGAAGACACTCAATGATTTGATGATCACGCGAGAGTTTTTAGAAGAAGAAAAAGATAGTTTTTCTACTAAAAAATAATTGTCTTTACCTGAGGAAAGATTCAGGTATTTATAGCCATCAAGGTGTTGCTTCATGAAGAGAAGGAATGGTTTAGAAAGGTGCACCCATTCATAAAGGTGCAACTCTTAGAAAAGTTTCAACCATTGGAAAGGTCATAACTACTTAATCTAAAAAGGTGCCTATTGAAATTGCATCCTTTCTCTTAGTGTCTTTCAGAAAAAAAACCACCTTTTCATTTTCCATTCACACCTCTTAATAACCCAACAATCCCCCATATGAATGGTAAATGACTATCTTTTAAAAAATTTATAGACAACTATATGATCAACAAGCAAAGATTGGTTGTATCTGGATAAGTGGTTTTCCTTTGAACTTTTCATACTAAACATAAATCAGATGCACTCAGTCAATTAGTAGATTTGATATATTTGAACCATTAAACTTTAATGTAACCTAGCTAACAAATACCACACAATCAGCCTTTTACTTTTTATGGTTCTCACGATTTTGTTTGTTTCAATCATAATCACGTCCTGGTTTCATGAGAACGAGAGAATAGAATGTTACTAACATTCTCCATGAAGCGGCTTCCACTTCACCTTCTCATAGGAGATTTCTAAATGTTCAATCCTATAGATTAAACTATTTAATCAAATCTGCAAAATTTAGATAACCATTAAAAAGTTTCACACCATAAGCCTTATCCTTATTTCCTATACATTTTCTATATCATGGGAATGAGTTGAGTATATTGACAATGTTGAACCATCAGTCACAACTTTGTTTGATCTCTTTGAACCTAGCTTTTTGGATCTCCAGTCTACTAGGTAGAGTTACTGCCATGCTGACTTGTCCTAGGTCGTAAATCCATTACCTTCAATGTTCTCTCTACTCTCTCTGTAGATAGCCCTTTTGCAAGTGGATCCATCACATTATCCTTTGATTTCATATAGTAAACAGTGATAATTCCACTAGTAAGTAGTTCTCTAATGGTATTATATTTTCGTCTTATATGACATGATTTACTGATATCCATTATGCTCCCTGATCTACCTAACGCCTCTTGGCTAACATAGTGTATACATATAGGTTCCACTGGTTTGGGCTAATAAGGAATATCTTTCAAGAAATTTTAGAGCCATTTAGCTTCTTCACCGATTTTATCTAATGTGATAAATTCATATTCCATTGTAGAACGGGCAATAGATATTTGTTTGGATGATTTCCAAGAGACAGCTCCTCCAACTAAAGTAAATACATATCCACTCATGGATTTTACTTCATTCGATACAGTTATCCAATTTGCATCACTATATCCTTCAATTATCATTAGATATTTATTATAATGCAAAGCATAGTCTTGAGTGTATTTAAGATATTCCAAAACTCTTTTCATTGCCATCCAATGAGTTTTATTAGGATTACTCATGTGCTGACTCAATTTACTAATAGGACATGCTATATCTGGCCAGGTAAAATTCATGATATACATTAAACATCCCAATCTTCTTATGTATTCCAACTGTGAGTCCATTTCACATTTATTATTTTAAAGTGCAAAGCTCATATCTAATGGAGTCTTGGCAATACTGGAATTAAAATACTTGAACTTGTCAAGTACCTTTTAAATGTAATGAGACTATGACAATGCAAACCCCTGTTGGTTTTATGGATTCTTATTCCTAAAATCACATCCACAAATTAAAGGTTTTTCATATAAAACTTGCTCTCAAGCATTCATTTCATAACATTTATGTCTTCTACTAATGATCAACATATCATCCACATACAAAAAAGAATTACCTTATGATTTGGAGTGTTTTTAATATAAGAACATTTATCACATTCATTTATCTTAAACCCATTTGCCAACGTAGTTTGGTCAAACTTTGCTTTCCACTATTTGGGTGTTTTTTTTAGTCCATAATGTGACTTAACAAGTTTTCTATAAAGTCCCAAAATTTTCTTAGCTAAGTCCTGTCCCTAGAGTAGCAGAACTTGGATTCTAAAATGATGTATACTTATTTCCCTGTGGAATTTATTAGATTTTTACTTTTCATTTCGTAGATGACAGAATAAGCCTTCCGTTAATATAAGATTCGTCCAAAATGGACAATCGGTGAAGAAGTTATGGCCATTTTATGTGCTAGTCATAATACATCATCATTTTGGTGTTTGGCACATCGCAGAGAGGGTTTAATTAACAATTGTCAAATTCCAGTAGCATAGCGCGATGGTGACGCATCGCGCTGAAGTCCCAGGTTCCACCAAATGGGAAATGCGATGGCTCTGCATCGCGGAGGCCATAAAAATGCCATTTCTTAATTTCTAGTGAGCCACTGCAATTGTGACGCATCGCGGTGGCCCATGAAATCAGGTATCCAGTTAAATTTTACTCCATCTCATTAAGGATATATTTTCTATTTTTCACCCCACTATCATCTTTAACACAGGATTTAATCCCTAGAGCACCAGAGTAGACCTATTTTTATCAAAATCTCTCAAGAAACTCAATTAGGGTTTCAAACTAAAAATCCACATAACTCTAGATTTAACCATGGGTTTTAGAAGATAATTGGAGATTCGGAATCCCCAGACCGTAGGCTTTAAGAAGCACCCATTGAACTTCTAAATAGAGGTACGTGGGGTTTATCCTAAAAACTAAAATCATTAAAGCATGACTTTAAGATTTTTATGCATGAATTAAAAAGGGTTTTTGGAATCTATGTTCCAAATTACATACTCCGAATGATTTAATGTTACTACTGTTTTGACCTTGTGGTCCTATCCCCTAAATTGATTTATGTGTATATGTATATGTATGGAATTTGAGTTTTTAGATTGTTTGAGGGCATAAATTATGAACTCCCGCTCTTGTATTGAATTAAAGATTATGATTTTGTGATTTAAAAGATGTTTTCACGATATTATAGCATTTGAGCATGATTTGAACTGGTTGAGAGGGTGTTTCTTGATATAAATGTTTTCTTGTGTTTGAAAGAAAAAATTGCATGGGAAGTGAGAACTTTGACATGACCACCTTGTGCTATTGAAATGCTTGACTAAGATAAGACCCTTGCATGTGTTTACATGAGGTTTGAGAAAGAGTCTCTTTGAATTGAATTATTGAAATGGTGGTCCCAAAACTTGTGTTTTGAAAATAGAGATTTATGATAGATAAATGATGGCTCAGATATATGACTTTCAAGTCAATGATATTACTATACCATATGTATTTATGCCATGATAAATTATGTTTTCAGGTTATGTTTACAGATCATGTTTTCAGAGACTACATGTTTTGATAGAGTTTTAAAAAGGGACTTAAAGAGGGTTAGGTGGTTACCTGAAGAAGGCACGAGATCAAATAATTCTTACCCTGAAACCATATTTGCCGATATGGGTTGATTATTATTGTACGCTGGCGACGACCGTGTGGCTTAGTAGATTCGGAGACTCCAACCCTTATGGCACACTTGGGTTGGGGGCTTCGCTGCCGAGTTAATGGCAGTTTCCATATAGCCCATGGAATTTCTTAGAATTGTAGGGTATACCACCTAATACAGAAGTAATACAGATTTCTCAGAATTGTGATGATTTTTACAGAGTCTTTTGAGATACCCATGTGATTTCTTACTATATGATATACTTATGAACTATTTTAAAATTTGCTCTTATATATGTTGAATAATAAATGATTATTTTTGATGTGCTCTGCGTACCAGTACATATGTATTGACCGCTTCCTCTCTCCAGGTTCGGAGGCTCAGTCTTACTATATGATATACGAATGAACTTTTTTAAAATTTGCTCTCATATATGTTGAATAATAAATGATTATTTTGGATATGCTCTGCATACCAGTACATATGTATTGACCCCTTCCTCCCTCCAAGTTCGGAGGCTCAGTATAGGGGTCCAAAAAAGCTATAAATTTTATCAAACAGAGTTGCAGTGCCTAGTTGGTGAGCGTTCTCTATTTCGGAAGGCCTTTCTTTTCAGATTATGTCATTTATTTTCGTATTGGTCTACTGGGGTCCTTGTCCCAGTTTCAGACAGTTGTAAAATTTTTCATGTAGTAAAGATTACACAACTGAGGGAGATGTTATCAAATATAGCTGATTTTCAGTTTCCATACTATGTTGAATTCAAAATTGACCATATTTCCATAGCATATTATATTTCCGCATCTTCTTTATTTATTTGAATGTTGTGCATGATTACCAGATAGAGAAGGACATTCTGGGCATTCATGGTTCGGGATGTCCGTCATGGCCAGGACCTAGTTTGGGTCATGACAAACTTGGTATCAGTACACGGTTCATGGTCCCATGGTATCTGTGGAATCGCGTCGGGTAGAGTCTTATTTTTCGGTGTGTAGTGTACCACATTTATAAGCAGGAGGCTACTAGGCATTTAGGAAATGTTTATTTCTTTGTGTTTAGTTCGTTCTTTATAGTATAATTTGCCCTCTAATCAATAATCTCTTGCCTCACAAAAAACCAGCTATGCCTCCCCATCGCACCAACATTAATGCTCAAGATAACGAACTCCATCCCACTCATGGGATGAGGACAAATAACAAAGATCACACTTCAAAAGTTGTCCCTACTCCGGGAATCTCTCCAATCTTGACCAGTCCACCTAGGGCTCCACGCACCAATATTAACCATCCCCCGACTACTCAGAGAGATATTTCGAATGCAAAATTCAAATAATATATTCATATGGTGACATAGTTGGTGTCAAATTAGGCCCAACAATCAGAAGATATTGGGTCTGCACCGGTTACATCTTAAGCTACTAGGGTAGGTCAGTTCATGAGAATAAACCCGCCCAACTTTACTGGAATTAAAGTAGAAGAGTATCCACAAGAGTTCATAGATGAAATGGAGAAGATTTTCAAGGTAATGCATGTTGATCAAATGGAAGGTGTTGAACTAGCATCCTACCAACTAAAGGATATAGCGAATCAATGGTACAATGAGTGGGAAGATGCGAAGGGTGACAGTGCTGAGCTCACTTTTTAGGATGAGTTTTTGGAAGTTTTTCTTGACCGATTCTTTCCTTTGGATCTAAGGAAAGCTAAAATAGAGGAGTTCATGAACCTTAAGCAGGGTAAGATGAGTGTTCAGGAGTATACTTTACAGTTTAATTAGCTGGCCCATTATGCTCCTGAGATGAAGAGTAGTATGAGGGCCCGAATGAGGAAGTTTACTTCTGGCCTTTCGGATGATTTGGTACTTGAGAGTTAGGGAGTTATGTTGAATGGGGAATTGGATTTTTCTAGGCTGACAGTCCACATACAGCAGGTGGAGGGGAAAAAGAAGAAGATAGCCGAATCTAGGGAAAGAGACAGGCAGGCAAAGAGAGCTAGAATATCAGACCAGAGTCATAGTCAGAAGTAGAGTAGTAATTGGGGCAGAAAATGGCAGAAGAAAAAGAACTGGGGTAATGCTCAGTCGGCAGTTAGTGCTATAGTGTCCAGACCCGCAGCTGAGCAGTGCACCCAGAATTTTTAGTCTAGTCAGAGACCGAGGATACAGGGTACACAGTCACAGGGAAGTAGCTCATACCTCTTGGTCCTATCTACGCTGTGAGAGATGCGGGAGAAATCATCCAGGGAGATGTTAGTTTGGGGCTTTGGTATGTTATTCATGCGGCCAGCCGGGCCACATCCAGAGAGACTGTCTGGCAGAAAAGAGTAGTATTGGGGGAGCCAAGATGCAGGTGAATTCTTATGCACCACCACCTCAGAAAGGTGCCACTATATCCGTTGGGAATAGCCACAACCGGTTGTACACTTTGACCAACCGCCAGGAGGTAGAGGCCTCGCTAGACGTAGTTACTGGTATGCTGCAAATATTTTCCCATGATGTTTATGTATTGCTTGACCCTTGGTATACCCTATTCTATGTTATCCCTTACATGGCTATTGGTTTTGGGTTTGAGCCCAATGTGATTTTAGAACTCTTTTCTATTTCCACCCCGGTAGGGGATTCTGTAGTTGCTAGAAGGGCGTATAGGGGTTTTGTTGTGACTATTGGTAGATGGGATACTGTGGTAGATCCCATAGAGCTAGAGATAGTTGAATTTGATGCTATATTAGGGATGGACTGGCTCCATTCATGTTATGCCACACTAAATTATAAGACCCGAAAGGTCACTTTCTCTTTTCCGAACGAACTAGTTATGAAATGGGAGGGCCATTCTTTAACATCTAGAGGGAACTTTATATCTTATCTCAAAGATCATAAACTTATTTCCTAGGGTTGCTTGTACCATCTTATTCAGGTTAAAGATTCAAATATCAAAAGTCTTTCTCTTCAGTCTGTCCCAGTAGTAAATGAATTTTCAGAAGTCTTGCCAGACGATCTCCCAAGAATTCCACATGAAAGAGAGATAGATTTTGGTATTGATGTGTTGCTAGATACCCATCTTATTTCTATTTTGCCATATAGAATGGCCCCAGCAGAGTTGAAAGAATTGAAAGAACAGCTAGCAAAACTCCTAGATAAAGGTTTTATCAGACCTACTGTTTCTCCATGGGGCGCACCTATGCTTTTCGTTCGAAAGAAAGATGGTTCCCTATGTATGTGCATAGATTACTACCAATTGAATAAGGTTATAGTGAAAAATAAATATCAGTTTCCTAGAATCGATGACCTTTTTGATAAGCTTCAAGGTGCTAAGTATTTTTCTAAGATAGACCTTCGTTCGGGATATCATTAGTTGAAAGTTAGGGAGTCAGATGTTCCTAAAATAGCTTTTCAGACCAGGTATGGGCATTATGAATTTTTATTCATGTCCTTCGGGTTGACTAATGCTCCTGCAGCATTCATGGACCTAATGAATAGGGTCTTCCATCAGTTCCTAAATCTGTTTGTCATAGGTTTTATCGATGGCATCTTGATTTACTCCAAAAGTGAGGAGGACCATGCCAACTACCTCCGCACTATTCTTTAGACCATTAAGGATCATAAGTTGTATGCGAAGTTCTCCAAGTGTGAATTCTGGCTGAATGCTACTTCTTTCTTAGGGCGCATTGTGTCTGGTGAAAGGATTAAGGCAGTGAGAAAATGGTCCAAACCCATGATTCTAACCGACATTCTAAGCTTCTTGGGTTTGGCAGGGTATTGCAGGAGGTTTGTAGAGAGTTTCTCTTCTATAGCCACGCCACTTACTAAGTTAACTCAGAAGAAGGTTAAATTTGTGTGGTCTGACTCATGTGAGAAAAGTTTTGAGAAATTGAAAGATTAATTGACTACAGCACCTATTATGACCCTTTCAGAAAGCATAGAGGGTTTTATTGTATACTGTGATGCATCCCGTGTGGGACTTGGGTGTGTACTTATACAAAACGGTATGGTGGTGGCTTATGCATCTAGGCAGTTAAAGGTGCATGAGCGGAATTACCCCACTCATGACTTAGAGTTACCAGCTATAGTGTTTGCACTTAGAATTTGGAGGCATTATCTTTATGGGGTGCATGTTGATATTTTCACTGACCATAAGAGTTTGCAGTATGTTTTCTTGCAGAAAGAACTAAACCTCAGGTAGCGGCGTTGGATGGAGCTTTTGAAAGACTATGGCATGAGCCTTCACTATCATCTAGGTAAGGCAAATGTTGTAGCTGAAGCCCTCAGCAGATTGTCTATAGGTAGTCTTTCTCATGTTGAGGAAGGGAAGAGAGAGATGGTGAAAGATATTCACCAGCTTGCAAATCTAGAAGTGCGACTCTTGGATTCCAAAGATAGGGGAATGGTTGTTCATGAAATGGCTACGTCTTCCCTTTGTGCGGAAATTAAAGAGAAGCAAGTTGAATATCCCATCTTGATGCAGATCAAGAAAGATGCGGGTCAACAAAAGGTGATGTCTTTCAAAATCAGTGGTGATGATATTTTAAGATATCAGGGTAGGTTATATGTGCCAGATATTGATGGTTTACGGGATAGAATCCTTGATGAAGCTCACACTTTGAGATATATTGTTCACCCAGGCTCTACAAAAATGGACCATGACCTAAAATCTATTTATTTGTGGAATAATATAAAGCGTGATGTGACTAACATTGTTTCCAAATATTTGAATTGCCAACAAGTTAAGGTAGAGCATATGAGGCCAGGTGGTGTCTCCCAAGAGATATTTTCACCCTTGTGGAAGTGGGAGAATATTAATATAGACTTCATTACAGGACTCCCGAAGTCCCGAAACTAGTATAATTTTATTTGGGTGATTGTAGATAGACTGACCAAGTTAGCCCATTTTCTGCCTGTCAGGACTAACTATTCGGGAGTGGATTATGCCAAGCTTTTCATTTTAGAAATAATTCATTTGCATGGTGCACCCATGTCCATCATATCCAACCAAGGTACACAGTTTTCTTCTCAGTTTTGGAGATCTTTCAAGAAAGATTTAGGTACCTAAGTGAACCTAAGCACTGCTTTCCACCTTCAGACTGATGGGCAAGCTAAGTGCACCATTCAGACCATTAAGGACATGTTGAGGGCTTGCGTGATGATTTTAAAGGTAGTTGGGTAGAGCACTTGCCACTAATAGAGTTCACATATAATAATAGTTTCCATTCTAGTATTAAGATGGCACTATTTGAGGCATTGTATGGGAGAAGGTATAGGTCACCAATAGGGTGGTATGAAGTGGGTGAGACGCAGATATTTGGGCCTGATTTTGTCCATCAGGCGATGAAAGACATGAAACTTATTAGGGAATGACTTAAGACAGTGTAGAGTAGACAAAAGTCTTATGCCGATAGTAGAAGAAGGGAGTTAGAATTCGAGGTTGGTGATTGGGTAATTCTAAAAGTTTCCCCTATGAAGGGAGTCATGCGATTTGGAAAGAAAGGTAAGCTGAGTCCTCGCTATATTGGACCATATTAGATTTTAAGGAGAATAGGTGGAGTTGCGTATGAGTTATAGTTGCCTGCTAGTTTGGGTTTCGTTCATTTGGTATTCTATGTTTCCATGTTGAAGAAGTGCATTGGGGACTATTCTTTAGTGTTGCCTGTTGAAGAAATCAAAGTGACAGATTCCTTGTCCTATGAAGAAGATCCTATATAATTTTGGATCGCCAAGTTAAAAGATTGAGGAACAAAGAGATAGCCTCCGTTAAAGTGTTAAGGAGAAACCAGAAAATTGAAGAAGCGAGTTGGGAATCAGAAATTGACATGAGATCTAGATACCCAAACTTATTTGACCCAGTGGATGACGAAATGGAAGGTACAATCCTTGCCTTATTCTTTCTATGCCATTGTATGCTAGGAATTATGCTGGCCTATGTCACGCGTCAACATTTGGGGTGTCCCCAAGGGGGGATATTGTAACATCCCAAAAATTTCTTAGTTAAGTCTTGTTCCTAGAGTAGCAGACCTTGGTTTCTAAAATGATGTATACTTATTTCCCTATGGAATTTCTTAGATTTTAACTTTTCATTTCATATATGACAGAATAATCCTTCCGTCGATATAAGATTTGTCCAAAATAGACACTCGGTGAAGAAGTTTGGCAATTTTATGTTCTAGTCATAATACATCATCATTTTGGTGTTTGGTGCATCGCAGAGAGGGTTTAATTAACAATTGTCAAATTCCAGTATCATAGTGTGATGGTGGCGCATCGCGCTAAAGTCCCAGGTTCCACCCAGTGGGAAATGCGAGGGCTCCGCGTCGCGGAGGCCATAAAAATCCCATTTGTCAATTTCCAATGAGCCAGTGCGATTGTGGCACATCGTGGTGCCCATAAAATTTGGCATCCAATTATATTTTACACCATCTCATTAAGGGTATATTGGCTATTTTTCACCCCCTTATCAGCTTCAACACAGGATTATCCCAAGAGCACTAGAGGAAGCCTATTTTCATCAAAATTTCTCAAGAAACTCCATTAGGGTTTCAAACTGAAAATCCTCATAAATCAAGATTTAACGATGGGTTTTAGAAGATAATTGTAGATTCGTAATCAACAGACTGTAGGCTCCAGGAAGCACCCATTGAACTTCTAAATAGAGGTACGTGGGGTTTATCCTAAAAACTACATCGTCTTAAAACCATTAAATCATGACTTTAATATTTTTATGCATGAATTAAAAAGGGGTTTTGGAATCTATGTTCTAACTTACATACTCCAAATAATTTAATGTTACTACTGTTTTGACCTTGTGGTCCTATCCCCTAAATTGATTTACGTGTATACGTATATGTATGAAATTTGAGTTTTTAGATTGTTTGAGAGCATAAATTATGAACTCCCTCTCTTGTATTGAATTAAAGATTATGGTTTTGTGATTTAGAAGATGTTTTCACAATATTATAACATTTGACCATAATTTGAAATGGTTGAGAGGGTGTTTCTTAATATAAATGAGTTCTTGTGTTTGATAGAAAGAATTACATGGGAAGTGAGAACTTTGACATGGTCACCTTGTGCTATTGAAATCCTTGAGTCCCTTGCGTGTGTTTACATGAGGTTTGAGAAAGAGTCTCTTTGAATTGAATTATTGAAATGGTGGTCTCAAAACTTATGTTCTAAAAACAGAGATTTATGATAGATAAATGATGGCTCAGAGATGTGACTTGCAAGTCAATGCTATGATGATACCATATGTATTTATGCCATGATAGATTATGTTTTCAGATCATGTTTTCAGAGACTACATGTTTTGATAGAGTTTTAAAAAGGGGCTTAAAGAGGGTTAGGTGGTTACCTGAAGAAGGCGTGAGATCAAGCAACTCTTAGCCTGAAATCGTATTTGCTGATACGGGTAGATTATTATTGTACGCTGGTGATGGCCATGTGGCATAGTAGATTCAGAGACTCTGACCCTTGTGGCATACTTGGGTTGGGAGATTCACTGCCGAGGTAATGGCAGTTTCCATATAGCCCATGGAATTTTTCAGAATTGTAGGGTATAGCACCTAACGCAGAAGTAATACAGATTTCTTAGAATTGTGATGATTTTTAGAGAGTCTTTTGAGATGCCTATGTGATTTCTGACTATATGATATACTTATGAACATTTTTAAAATTTTCTCTCCTATATGTTGAATAATAAATTATTATTTTGGATATGCTCTGCATACCAGCACATATTTATTGACCCCTCCTCCCTTCAGGTTTTGAGGCTTAGTCTAGGGGTCTAGAAAAGATGTAGATTTTATCAAACAGCGTTGCAGTGCCCAGTTGGTTAGCCTTCCCTATTTTGGAAGGCCTGTCTTTTCAGATTATGTCATTCATTTCCGTATTAGTCTACTAAGGGCCTTGTTACAGTTTCAGAAAGTTGTCAGATTTTTCATGTAGTAGAGATTTCGCAGAATGAGTCAAATGTTATTAGATGTAGCTGATTTTCATTTTCCATACTATGTTGAGTTCAGAATTGACCATGTTTCCATAGAATATTATGTTTCCATATCTTCTTTATTTATATGAATGTTGTGCATGATTACCAGATAGAGAGGGCGTTCCGGGTCTTCATGTTTTGCGATTTCTATCATGGCCTGGCCCTAGTTCGGGTCGTGATATTTTCACACCTTCTTTTTTTCTAACAGGAACCAGAAAACTCTCAGGCTGTTCCATGTAAATTTCTTCCTCAAACACTCCATTTAGGAATGCTGTTTTCACATCCATTTGATGGATTTCAAAACCATATACCTCGCCAAGGTAAGTCACATAATAATTGGCGTTACCCTAGTTATAGGCGAGTATGTATAAAAGTAATCAAGGCCTTCACTTTTTTTGAAGCGTTTTACTAGAAGTCTTGCCTTGTATTTGTCAATAATACCATCAGATTTCATTTTCCTTTTGAACATCCATTTATAACCTAAATGTTCATTTCCTAGAAGAAGATGAACCAACTCCCAAGTATGGTTGTTCAATATTGATTCAATCTCACTATTAACTGCCTCTTTTAAAAGGTATGAGTCTGAAGACGCCATCACTTTTTTGAATGTTAGAGGATCATTTTGGATGAGAAATGTTACAAAATCCAATCCAAACAAAGCTGACGTTCTTTGATGTGTACTATGTCTTGTATTCTAATCACTATGCACATCCTCGCTTGATTCATCTCGAGGTCATTTAAACCTCTACTATACTATTCATGTCTAGTTTTATATGGATAAATGTGTTCAAAAAGCTCACTATTATCTGATTCAATTATAGTATTTTCATTGATATCCGGATCTTCAAATTTATGAACCAAAAATTGACATGCTTTACTACTTTTAGCATATCCTACGAACATGCAGTCCACTGTTGTAATATCCCACATTTTAGGGCTACAGTTGAACTATCTTTTCAATGTATATGGACTTGAATCCTATGGTGTCTTGTTAGAAATAAGTGTGAATTATATTTTCTTAGTGTGGAAACATCGTTGGAGATGAATATACATCATAAGAATATCCTAGCTCAAAATTTAAGTTGAGCACTTTCCTATCAATAGATTTTTAGTTGATGATTTTGCATGGGTCAACTTCTAGCAACTGTTTGTCCTAACGTATAAAGATTCATGTTTCCTACTAAATATCAAGTTAAATCCCTTCAAGACTTTTTTCCAATGCCTCGGACCGTTTGTCAATTTGAGTCTGGAGTATGAAGTTATGATTATTTGAATGAGGCACCATCCATGCTATATGATTGGAACCCCTTGTAGTTTTAACACTCTTTTGGAGGATTCTAAAATGATATTTAGCACCCCTATTTTCACCACCCAAATCGATACCCTGATCGCGACGAGCATCATGAACCATGAAGACCCGAGCGCCTTTGATATCTGGTAATCATGCACACCATTCATATGCTATAAATAAATGCAGAAAAATGAGCAAGTGGATTCATGGTCATTTCCTGAGTTCAACTGAACAATAAAAAATTTAATTCATAAACATATGAAAACCACATGAATATTAGTATGTGAAATCTCTAGCAATACAAAAACCAACATTTATCTGAATACTGGGACAAGGACCCCAGTCAAACCATGAAACAAAAATAAAATAGCAATTGTCCGACAACTAAGGCCTTCGAAATAAGGGAGGATTTCTGAATTAAGGGAGGCTCACCAACTGCGAACTTCGGATAGACAATCTACTACTTAGTGAGACCCTGGTACTATGCCTCAGACCCTAAAATATAAGAGCTCAATATAAACGTACTAGTGCGCAGACCAATCAAAAACTAATGTACTTTTATACAACGTAAGCGCGAGTAACTAATAAACCATTTTACATATGATATATGAAAACACATGGGCATACTCAAAAGACATTGAAATATTTCATTGAAATCACGACTCACTCATTCTTACTTTTGAGCTCGGTGGTACACCCTACAATTCTAATATTTCATGGGCTATATGGAATCCTCCCTTGACTCGGTGGTCAATCCCCCAACCTAAGTTTGCCACAAATGTTGGAGTGTTTGATTCTGATATGCCACAGGGTACTATGCTAGCGTATAATTCCTCTTAGGGACACAATAACCCGTATAAAAAAAGGGTTTTAAAAAATTAGATTTCTGAACTCAAGCATTCTTCGGGTAACCACCTAACATATATTAAGCCTATTTTTAACATATTAAACATGCACCTTTCTGAAAACAAATTCAGAAAATCTGAATATTATCTGACTTCTATTATGTTTTGAGTCTGTTATGGAATTATTTGTTTTGGTATCATTATACCAAGACTTGGAAGTCATATCTTCTAAGACATATAGAATCATGTTACAATCCTTTCATTCAAAACAAAGTGTTTGGACCACCAAATCATTCAAAAGTACAAAAGAATTTGTATATTGAAGTACATGAAAACTTATGCAAAGATTCTCTCTTCCAATTCATAATCATGTGGTGCTCATTTAATTTGTAGCAAACCATGCAATTCTTTCACTAATCATCTTTATTATTTACAAACAAGAAATATACCTCTCTTTAATTCACAACAAACATAAAGTTCATAAATGATAGTAAAATCCTTTGTTCATGCTTTAAGACATACAATTGAGTAACCCATAACTTGGACATCAAGAAATAACACAATGAGAGAGGGAAATACGTTATTAGTGCTCTCAATTCATATTTCGAAACTGAAAACAAATATATACATATACACAAGTAAGAATTCAAGTCTAAGGAAAGGCCTCAAAACCAAAATGTTCGCAATGCATACTTCTTAACGTAATTCAAAACCTTTCATAAACATATGATTTCGCAATATTCAAAACCTTACAAAAACAGATTTATTATGACCCTTCAGTTTAGGGAAAGACCACGTACCTTATATTACTTAGTTCGAAGAATAGAATTCAGATCTTGACTGATTTCTTGGAAATTGTAAACTTAAAGGTTGATTCTTTTTCTTTGGGAGAGAAGTTAGAGTTTTGTTTTGAAGGAATTGGAGTAACGTTTGACATACTATACCCTAATCGTGACTTAATTTTTTGTTATGGCAGAGATAGAATGAGGGAAAAAGACCGAAATACCTTCCTGGACCCAAAAAAGTCATTAAAATGAACTGGGCACCACCACGTTAAAGGATGCACCATGTCGGTCCCTACCGACGCGATTCCTAGTGTGACGCATTGATATCGCATTGGCCCACTATTTTGATAAACCAAACATGTCTCAAACATCGTCTAAAAAATTTGAAACTTCCTCGAGACACCCCCTTTACTCCCCTGAATATGAGTCAACTAAAAATTCTATGTCTCGGAGTCGAGAAGATTGATTTAAAAATTATTTAAGTTTAGGAGCTTAAAATATGACTAAGTCTTTTTTAACACTTAGAAAAAATTCAGGTTGTAAGTCCTCTATGCATTCTACTAAGGGCGGTACTAAGTCGACAATGCTATGGGGCGTTGTATTACTCCCCCCCCCCCCCCCCGGGATCATTCGTCCTCGAATAATGGCTCAGAACCCAGACAAGCATGATATCAAGCATACTAAGGAAAAAATATAGAGAGTAGTATGTGATTCGTACCTTCTATGTCGTCATCTACTGCCTCAAAGAGGTTTGTGTATCTAGTACGCATGTCATCTTCTGACTACCAAGTAGCTTCCTCTGCTTTCTGATTCTTCCGCAATACCTTAACTAAAACTAACTCCTTACTTCTCAGCTTCTGAACTTGGTGATCTAAAATGGCAATGGGTTATTCTTCATATAAAAATGAGTCTTTCACATTAATCTCCTCTATAGGTAATACTAGGGAATGATATCCTATGTTCTTTTTCAACAAGGACACATGGAATACTAGATGGACGAAAACCATTCTCACAGGCAAATCTAACTTAGAAGCGACCCCACCTATCCTTTTCACAATCTGATATGGTCCTATATAACTAGGAGTAAAATTCCCTTTCTTTAAAAAATGCATGACTCCCTTAATAGGGGAGACCTTTAGGACTACCCAATCATCAACCTCAAATTCTAAATCTCACCTTCTTATATTGGCATAAAACTTCTAGCGACTCTGAGAAGTCTTAAGTCACTCCCTAATTATCTTTACCTTCTCCATCACCTGATGAACAAGTTTAGGCCCAAACAACCTAGTTTTAACCACTTCCTACCATCCAATTGGTGACCTACATCTTTTCTTATAACGTGCTTCAAATGGAGCCATCTGAATACTAAAATGGGAGCTATTGTTGTAAGTGAATTCTACCAATGACAAATGATCCACCCAACTACCTTTCAAGTCGATTATGCAGGCCCTAAACATATCCTCAAGGGTATGAATGGTGCAATCATCTTACCCATTAGTCTAAGGGTGAAAGACATTACTTAGGTTTACTTGGGTTCCTAAACGCCTTTGAAATATCACCAAAACGGTAAAGAAAATTGCAAGCTTCAGTTGGATATAATAAACACCGGAGAACCATGTAAATGGACTATCTCTCAAATATACAATTTAGCATAGTCATCCCCCCAAATAATTCATTCTCATTGGAAGAAAATGAGTAGACTTAGTTATCCAATCTACAATCACCCAAATAAAGTCATATTGGTTTTGGGACTTCTGAAGGCCCGTAATGAAGTCCATGTTGATCATTTACCACTTACACATAAGCAGAGCTATCTCTTGGGAAGTGACACCTAGCCTCAAATGTTCTACCTTGACTTATTGTCAATTCAAACACTTAGAAACAAAATTAACAACATTACGATTTATTTTGTTCCACCAATAAATAGACTTAAGGTCATGATAAATTTTCGTAGAGCTTGGGTGAATGACATACCTTGAAGTATGAGCTTCATCAATAATTCTATCTTGTAATCCATCCACGTTTGGCATACAAAGCCTATCCTGATACCTCAAAATCCTATCCCCTCCAATTTCAATTTCTATTACCTTCTATTAATCGATATCTTTCTTAATCTGGATCAAGATAGAGTCCTCAACCTGCTTTTCCATAACCTCAGAACATAGATAGGACTTTGCTATCTTATGACCAATTATTCCCCCATATTCAGAATCCAGAAGTTGAACTCCCAAATTTACAAGTCGGGGAATGTTTCTTAACATCTCACTCTTTACTTTCTCAAAATGAGAAAGATTGCCCATTGACAACATACTAAGGGCGTCGGCCACTATATTGGCCTATCCCGGGTGATAGTACATGCTCATATCATAATCCTTTAATAGTTCCATCCACCACCTCTGTCTGAGATTTAGTTCTTTTAGTGAGAAAACATACTGCAAACTTTTGTGATTAGTGAATATATCAACATGCAGCTCATACAAACAATGCCACCAAATCTTTAGTGCAAACACCACAATTGATAACTCTAAGTCAAGAGTGGGATAATTTTTCTTATACACCTTTAACTATATTGATATATACACCACCACCTTACTATGCTACATGAGAACATACCCCAGCCTACCCGGGATGTATCATAGTACACCGCAAAGCCCTCTGTACCGTTAGGAAGGGTCAAAAGTAGTGCATTAGTTAACTTGTCTTTCAGTTTCTCAAAGTTATTCTTAAAAGAGTCATACAATAATAATTTTACTTTCTTCTGAATTAGTTTAGTAAGTGGAGAAGGTATAGAGGAAAAACACTCTACAAACCTTCTATAATACCCTAGAAAACCTAAGAGCTCTGGATATCAGTTAGAGTCATGGGCCTGGGCCATTTTCTCACTTCCTCAAACATTAGGGGTCAACTTAGATCTCCTCATTAGAAACAATATGCCCCAGGAAAGTAATAGCACTAAGCCAAAATTCATATTTGGAAAAATTTTGCATATAATTTATGATGTTTTAGGGTCTGAAGGATGATTTGAAGGTAATTGTCATGCTCCTCCTCACTCTTGAAGTAAACTAGGATATTATCTATAAAGACTATAAAAAAAATCTAGAAACTAATGAAAAACCCTATTTATTAGGTCCATAAAAGTTACAGGGAAATTAGTCAGTTCGAAGGACATAACTAAGAACTCAAAATAGCCATATCAGGTTTGGAAAGCTATTTTAGGAATGTCAGCCTCCCTAACCTTCTGCTAATGATACCCCAAATGAAGATTGATATTTGAGAAATATTTTTTCACCTTAAAGTTGGTCAAAATGATCATCAATTCTAGAAAGAGGGTATTTATTTTTAACAGTGACCTTATGTACCACCCCATTGTTTCGAGCTAAAGTTTGAACCTTCCTTTCTACGTGTATAGACCAGAACCCAATGATTATTTGTTAATGTATGTGTGATGATCAATCCTCTAGTATGTGAATACCTTTGAATATGAGTTAAGGTCACAACAAAATCCCCAAACTCAAAGAGGAGTTGAAAACTCTTCTATCGATTAAGTTTTGATGAACGTCTAAACTTGTGTCAAATTCCATTGACCATAAATTTTTGTATTTATTGAAATATAGG
The DNA here is from genome assembly GCF_002878395.1 of Capsicum annuum. Lineage (NCBI taxonomy): Eukaryota > Viridiplantae > Streptophyta > Magnoliopsida > Solanales > Solanaceae > Capsicum > Capsicum annuum. The sequence goes on from NC_061114.1 coordinate 187,797,437, forward strand.
GACTAATATATATATAAAATTAAAGTTCTTTGAGTCCTCTTTCGAACGCCCTCAGTTTTGCCTTAATCTGATATTGGAGTAGAAAGTTATACTCGTTTTACTTTGAAGTATCTGTCTTCCAAAATGTGGTGACGACGCTGACGACCTATCAACTAGGTGATGGCCCATCAGTGCTAGTCATCAGCCTAGGGAATAATGTGGTAAAATCAATCACAAAAGTGATGGCCTTTCCCTTGAGTGGCGGCCCATCAATTTTGGTCATCAACTAATGAAGTTTTGCAACTTTTTTGGTTTCCATAGGGGTATTTTGGTCTTTTCCTCACTTCAAAAACCTTTCCCATGAATTTTATTACATTCAAAATATTATTAATCAATCATTATAAGTTATACAACATGAAAATTCTCTCTTCACTCTCAAATTCAAAATATAACTAGGGTCTCCTCCAAGAACAAGAAATCAAGAAAAATCATTCCTTAAGTTGAAGATTTCTAAGGAATGAATCAAGATTCGAGTTATACTCTTTAAACTAAGTAATCTAAGGTACATGGGGTTTTCCAAAACTATATGGTCTTGTTTAAATTGTGTTATTAAGTTTTAAAGATTTAGAAATCACATATGTATGAAGGGTTTTGAGAATAATTTGAAGAATATGCATTATGAATCTCTCTCAATCATATAATGTTTTGGTTTGGAGGCCTTTCCTTGAATCTGGATTTTCTTGTGTATATGTATATATGTGTTTTTAGTTTTGATACATGAATTGAGAGCACGAATTATGAATTTTCCCTCTCATGGTGTTATTTCTTGATTGAAAAGTCATGAATTACTCAATTGCATATCTTAAAGCATGAACCATGGGTTTTATTGTCAACTACGAATTTTATGTTGATTGTGAATTGAAGAGAGGGATATTTCTTTTTTATAAAGGCTGAAAGTAATAATAAAAAAGATTAAATGATAGTCTTGAGAAATTGACCACCATTTGTTGAAATGTTCAAAAAGAGAATCTTTGCATGGTTTGACATATGTTTAGTAAACATGAACCCTATTGTACTGTTTCAATAACTTGGTGGTCTAAAAATTGTTTGAATAAAAGAGATATAATATTATAATATATAACATAGTTATATGACTTGCAAGTCTTGGTATGACAATACCAAATAGATGAATACCATAGCAGATTTAGAATAGACTAAAAATAAAGATTTTACTGAGATTTTCAGATTTTGAATTCAGAATGATGGATGTTTAGAAAAGGTTAAAAATTATCTTAAAGAGAGTTAGATGGTTACCTGAAGAAAGTATGAGTTAAAATACTCTATGCTAAAAATCGTGATTTGCCGACATAGGATTATGGTACCCTACTGTGTGATCTTATGTACCTTGATTCATGTTGTTCTAATTTGGGACTATGGTTAGGAGCCCTGCTTTGTGATCTTGTGCACTACCATGACATGGTTGTTTGATTGGGAATTTTCTCACCCTGCTGTGTGATCTTACGTATCCCTCTTATAGATACTCAAATCCTTGAGAAAAACATGAATTGGGGGCTTGGCCATCGTGTCAAGGGTGAGTACTATATAGCCCATTGTATTACAGATTGTAGTGTGTACCATCTAGCTCAAAAGTAAATTAAAGAGTCGTTTATGATTTCAAAAAAATGTTTCAAAGTCTTTAAAGTATGCCCATGTGTTTTCATATATCATATGTAAAATATTTTTGTATTGCTCTCACTTATGTTATATATAAATACATTATTTTGGATTTCTCTGTGTACCATTACATCTATATTAACCCCCTATATTTCAAGATCTTAAGATCAGTCCTGGAGGCCCGCTAAGCCATGGATTGATTGGTTAGATATTTATAGTTGGCGAGCCTCCATTATTCAGGAAGGCCTAATGTATAAGTCATTGTTAATTTATTATGATTCATAGTCCGACCGAGGGACTTGTACCAGTCTTTAAATAGAGGTTATTTTCTGTTAGTACAGATTTCGTAGACTAGTGTTAGATGTTTTTGATCTTTGTGAACTCATTTTAGGATTGAGTAGTTTGAAATAAAAGTTTACCATAATTATGTTTGGTTATTTATTTCTGTATTTCATCTTAATATATGAATGGTGTATATGATTGCAAGTTAGAAGGATTGCTCAGGCCTTCATTTTTCAAGATGTCCATCATGGCTAGGGCCTCAGTTCGGGTCATGACAAACTTGGTATCAAATCACAGTTCATAGTCCCAGGGTGTCTGCAAAATCATATTTAGTAGAGTCTTTCTTATGGGTGTGTTGTACACCACACTTATAATTAGGAGGCTACTGAGCATTTAGGAGTTGTTTCTTACTCTTTCATACTCTAGATCGTGCTATACTGTTGTCCATAAGAAATTTATCCAAATTCTTTCCTTGTTCTAATTTCATGGGCCATGCCTTATTGTCGAGGCAATACAAGTCTAAGAGTCTAGCTCCCTGAACAAGGTGGCTCTCTCTGATAGAGTTATCCTTAAAAGTTATGAGATAGCAGAAGGACTTGAGAGGATTCCATTAGTAATTCAAGGCATATTGATTCAAGTGTATACCCTTATCTTAATTAAATCATTCTTTCCAGCCTGAGGTACAAAGTGTATTCAATCCCTTTTTAAAGTTCTTACTGCAGATTTCATGCATACGGTTAGTGATATGTAGCAGAATTTTTGAACTATATTTTCACCGACTAGTAGTACATGTAAAAGTTTCATGACCTATTGTTAGTGAGATGGTCCAAGAAGTTGGTGATATGGAGTCACAAGGTTAGAAGTCAAGTGAGGGTAACTTTTGTGTAAATAAAGATTTTTAGTTGTATAACTGTTGATTTAGGGATGGTTTACTATTTTATAGTGATAGACTAATATTGTAGCAATATTTGTAAATTTTTTGGTAGTCTGTAAAGGAAGTGTTGGGATATGATTATTATTCATTCAGAATAGGTAAGGATCTCAAAATGGATAATTATGGTGGTTGTAGAAATTATTCATAGACTGTGAATAAAAAAGGGCAGACTAGTCAATAAGTCATGGGTAGAGACTCTTTGGTGTTTATGGAATTTGGTGATAGTGAGAACGAATATATGGGTAAGTGAGTATGATATAAGAAATTATAATATGTTGATAAGATTAAAATGGGTTATATTATAAGGTTAAGATCAACTATCCCTATTCTATGACTTTATCCCCTTAGATTGTCTTTTCATTAGTAGTAGTAAACTAGTACTATGTGAGAATATAGGTAGTGGAATTTGAGGTGTAGTAGTAATTTCATTGAGGGGATGTGATTTTAGGAAGTAGCTAGGCAAAATGAAGTATTTTGGGTTGATTTCCCAATATGATGGATTAGTATAACATGTGTCATGCTTTGTTGGTGGTACATGATTGATGTTAAACTATTGGCTTGAATGTTAGATGTGAAGTGTAGTGGTAAGAGTAGTAGCTTAAGATTAATGATGAATGTTTTGTTGTAATTAATTAGCAGTCTTGATATGATGCGCGAAATGGCCTAGTTTATAATTTATGAAAGGTTGAAGTAGTAATCGTGAGATATATGTGTAAATAAGGACTAGTGCTAAAGTGATGAATTGTGGATGTATCATTGAGGGGATAAGAACATATGTATAATGGAATAAGTTGAACTCCAGTTAGTAGGTTATTAGATAAAATTTTATGTGTGTAAGTGTTCAGTGTACCTAGTTTGTGTTTTTGAAATTTGTAGTATGGAGACATCTAGTAAGACTAAGGAGTTATTGTATGGCGTTCGTTATAGTGAAATTGAGAAAAATATGGGTAGGCAATATGGGCCTTTTGTATAGTTTCGCCAATTTTATTAAGTTGTAAATTGTGTAATTAGAGGTGTAAAGCTAGCATTCTAAGGATTTAAAGATAGAGTGTTAAGTGTTTAGAAGCGTAGGTGTCTATGCCTATGATGATGGTAGTCATAAGTTAATGACCTTGGGGGTTGGAGGAAATTATTATTTAGTCTCCCTACAAGGGAGAGGTCCTATAAAGAATTTAGTATCCTTATATATTTATTAGTGGGAGTTTGTGTTCATGTGTATATTGATACCCCTTTGTGATAAGGAGTGTGGATTTGTAGAGTGATGGATATAGAGGTTAGCAAAAGTTAAGAGCAGTATTTTTTGGAAAGCAAGGCCTTCAGATTATATTTCATCAGGGAGAGCTTAGAGTTTAAGTTTACAGTGATATCTCGTTGTGTTGAGAGTTGTGGCTATATTTTTTGATGTGAGGTTATGCCTGCAAGTCTTGGGGTGTGACTTTGTTCTGAGGGGGAGATGATAAATTAGAGTTCCTCGATTTTTCTTTTTGTGTCAAGTTTCAAGTAAGATTCATGATAAATCAATTTTTATTCAGGCATGCTCCTCCTACTTCAAATTGAATAGAAATTTACCAATGTCTTATGTATTTAAGTCCTGCCCATGTCTAAGGTTTGAGTTCTTTATGTAACTCATGTCATGTTCTGGCCTCCAAACTAGAAGCAATAATATCCCTCAATGATCCAATATTCAATTTATTAAAGCTCTATGTTATGTTGCTCATGATCCATAAAAGTCCATGTCTCATATGATGCTTGATTCGAAGAAACTATGCTTTCCTTACGTTACTAATTCATTTTATGTCGGGATTAGTCAAAGTGATAAAGTTTATGCTAATTCAAGGAAAATTTTAGTTCTTTAAATAAGGATCAATCGCTTGAAGTGACAATCCTTGTCTTAGTTGTTAACTACATAAATTTTTGCTATATCCCATTTACATCATGATATGTGCATCAATGCTCGTCATTGTGGTCTGTCCTAAGGCAACCATGTTGTGCTATGTTCGTGCCGAATGACTTTTTACTTATGACCCGGACACTTGATATATGAAGCACTTTGTGTCTATTCTATCATATCTTCACCTAGTGTCGCTCCTTGAGTAGTGTAAGTTTAAGTTATGGTCTGACAAGTGCTACTTCTATTCATGATGCTTATGCTTGGGTCACTTAATGACCCTCCATATGTTAGGATGATGGTGGTTGTGGAAGCATAGTAATGTGTCAGTGAGGGGAATAGATGTTCTTGAAGGTGAACATTTTATGTGATTTCTTGAGCTAAGGCTGTAGGAGAGGGGGAAGAAGGAGATAAACTTCCGTTATGTGAGATAGTTAAGAAGGAGTTATTTGGCAATAATCTTAGTGAGAATGATTTAATTGGCAGGTCTTAGTGAGGAGATCCATGAAGTAGTTGTAGTAATGATAGGCTTGAATGTTGTGATTGATAAAAACAAAAATCAATGTGTTATGTGGTTGGTACTCTTTGATTTAAAACCCGAGTAGGTTTGTTGGTAGTGACAAGGTGAAGTAATTTTCCTAGTGTGATGTAAAGTATAGGGTTCCGTAGCTTAAATTTGAACCTTTTAAGTCTGAGTTAGGCTTCAACGTAGAAGTACTATGTTATGAGATTCAAACTCTATGGTTAGATGTGTGATGGTGGAATCATAAGTTGGAAATGATGAAGTATGTTGTTTACTGTTTGGGGTCATAGAGGAGTAGTGTCTCTAAGTTGATGTCTTTTAGTTGTATCTTGTACGGAAGAGAATGTTTCATTCTTATGTCCCATGAGAATCTCATCTCATGTCTTGTACCAATCTTAATCAGGCCGAGGATTCTTAGGAAAATTCATGTCTTACAATGTTTTGATGATGTGCCATTAAACGCATGCAAAGATCATGTCGACGTCAAGTTTCGTTATCTTATGTTTTGTGCTTACACATTTTCCCAAGATGTTATCATGAAGCTCGTTGGCTGCCTTCGTATATTCGTTCAAGAAAAATGTTCAATACTATGTAACATTCTTTATTCTACACTTTTAGAGGTTCAAAAAGTCCCTACTCATCATTCGGGGACGAATGATTCCAAAGGGGAGATAATGTAACACCTTGCACTTTTGGGCTAAAGTTAGAACCATTTTTTCTGCGCGTATAGAACCGAAGCCAATGATTCTTTGTTAATATAAGTGTGATGATCAATCCTATAGTATGTGAATACCTTTGAATATGAATTTAGGTCACAAAAAAATCCCCAAACTCAAAACGAGTTGAAAACTCTTATATCGATTAAGTTTTGATGAACGTCTAAACTTTTGTCATCTTCCATCGACCATAACATTTTGCATATATTGAATTAGGTGGCCTAATAAATATCAAATGAAAGGTGTTTGAGTCCTCTTTCTAACTCCACTGGTTTCGCCTAAATCGGATATCGAAGAAGAAAGTTATGCTCACTTTACTTCAAAGTGTCTATCTGCCAAAATATGACTACAAGGCTGATGTCCTATCATCTAGGTGATGGCCTATGAGCCCTAGTCTTCAGCCTAGGGTAGACAGTGGTAAAATCCATCTCAAAAGTGATGACCTAGGTGGTGACCTATCACCTGAGTGACGATCCATCAACCTTGGTCGTCAACTGATGAAGTTCTGACTTTTTTGGTTTTCTTAGGGGTAATTTGGTCTCTTCCTCACTCCAAAAACCTTTTCCACGAATTTAATTACACTCTAAATGTTATTAATCAATCATTATCAGTTATACAACATTAAAATTCTCTCTTCACTCTTAAATACAAGATCAAACTAGGGTTTCCTCCAAGAACAAAAAATTAAGAAAAATCAATCCATAAGTCCAAGATTTCCAAGGAACGAATCAAGATTCGAGTTCTACTCTTTAAACTAAGTAATATATGGTTCGTGGGGTTTTCCTAACCTACATGGACATGGTAAAATTGTTTTAATAATTTTTCAAAGTTTAGAAATCACATATTTATGAAGGGTTTTGAGATTACTTTAAAGAATATGCATTATGAATCCTTCTCAACCATATTATGTTTTGGTCTTGAAGCCTTCCCTTGAATCTTGATTTTCTCATGTATATGTATATATGTTTTTTAAATTTTGATACATGAATTGAGAGCATGAATGATGAATTTCTCTATTTCTTGATTGACAAGTCATGGATTACTCAATTGCATATCTTAAAGCATGAACCAAGGGTTTTATTATCAACTATGAATTTTATTTTTATTGTGAATTGAAGAGAGTGATATTTCTTATTTGTCAAGGCTGAAAGTGATAAAAAAAATTGAAAGATCGTCTTGAGAAATTGACCATCATTTGTTGAAATATTGCAAAAGAGAATCTTTGCGTGGTTTGACATATGTTTTGAAAATATGAATCCTATTGTACTGTTTTAATGACTTGGTGGTCTAAACATTGTTTGAATGAAAGATCTGTAATATGATAATGTATGGCGTAGAGATATGACTTGCAAGTCTTGGTATGATGATACCAAACATATAAATGCCATAGCATATTCAGAATAGATTAAAATTACAAATTTTACTCAGATTTTTAGATTTTGAATTCAAAAAGATGCATGCTTAGAAAAGGTTAAAAATGGGCTTAAAGAGAGTTACATGATTACTCAAAGAAAGTATGAGTTGAAAGACTCTATACTAGAAATCGAGATTTACCGACACGGGATTATTGTACACTTCTATGTGATCTTGTGTACCTTGATTCTTGTCATCCCAATTTGGGACTATCATTAGGAGCCGTGCTTTGTGATCTTGTGCACTACCATAACATGTTTATTTGATTGCGGATTTTGGTACCCTATTGTGTCATCTTGTGTTTCCCCCTTATAGATACTCCAATCCTTGCGGCAAACTTGGATTGGGGGCTTGATCGCCGAGTCAAGGTCAGATTTTATATAGCCCATTGAATTACAGATTGTAGTTTGTACCATCTAGCTCAGAAGTCAATTAAAGGGTGGTTCATGATTTCAAAGAAATGTTTCAAAGTCTTTAAAGTGTGCCCATGTATTTTCATATTATCATACATAAAATGTTTTATGAATTTCTCTCACTTATGTTATATATAAATACATTATTTTGGATTACTCTGCGTACCAGTACATCTGTATTGACCCCTTATATTTCAGGATCTTAGGCTTAGTCCTGGGGGCCCGCAAAGCCGTAGATTGATTGGCTATAGATTTACAGTTGGTGAGCCTCCCTTACTTTGGAAGGCCTAATGTATAAGTCATTATTATTTTATTTTTATTCATGCTTCGACTGGGGGCCTTTTCCCAGTCTTCAGACAGAGGTTATTTTCAGTTAGTAGAGATTTCATAGGCTAGTGTTAGATATTTTTGATCTTTATGAACTCATTTTAGTATTGAGTAGTTTGAAATAAATGTTGACCATGAGTCCATTTGGTTATGTATTTCCACATTTCCTCTGAGTATATGAATGGTCTATATGATTGCAAGTTAGAAGGGGCGCTCGGGCCTTCATGTTTTGAGATGTTCGTCACATCCAAGGCCTCGACACAAATGGAGTGAACCGTCCTTACATTAAAAGAGCACCGGAGCACCCTAAAGAGAGACACTTGGATAGATAAAGCCTTTATCAAAAAGGTTTTTAACTATTCTTTCAACTCTTTCAATTCTACAGGACCCATTCTATATGGCGGAATAGAAATAGGATGAGACATTATATGGATGGATTGTCGGAACTTAGCATTTGAAACATGCCTCTGAGGTTGCTGGGGACTATTAACAATGGTCTGTGGAGCCCGAGGTGGACTGTTCAGAACTATAGGAAATCCCAGAAGCATTAAACTCTGGGGTACGAGCTCTATTATGGGTCCACATCCCATGAGTAGGACGAACATCCTCTTCTTCGGTGTTTTGTTCATTGGTTCTATGAGAAGGCATGATTAATTTTTAAAATATAGGGAATCATAGATTAGAGGACATTTAGAATCTATAGCATGGATTAAATAATGAAAGAAAGAGAGACATTCCTAAATACCTAGTAGCTTCTTTCTTATAAGTAAGGCACGTTACACACCTATAAAAAGGAATCTACCCAATGTGATTTTGCAGATACCCTGGGACAATGAACCGTTCTCTAATACTAAGTTTGTCATGAACCAAATGGAGGCCCTTGTCTCGATGAGCATCTCTAACCTTGATGTCCCAAACACCTTTTGCTATCTGGCAATCATGGACACCATTCATATACTATAAATAAATGCAGAAAAACAAGCAAAAAGAATCATGGTCATTTTCTGAGTTCAAATGAACAATGCAGAATTTAATTCATAATTATTTAAGAGCCACACGAAAACTAGTCTGTGAAATCTCTTGCAATATGAACCAACATCTGTCTGAATACTTGGACAAGGCTCAGTCGGACCATGAAAAAATATAGCAATTGTCCAACAACCAAGGCATTCCAAAATAAGGGAGGCTCACCAACTGCGAACTTTGGATAGACAATCTACTGCTTAGCGAGATACCAGGACTATGCCTCAGATCCTAAAATATAGGGGGTCAATACTAATGTAATGGTACACAAAGCAATCCAAAATAATTTACTTTTATACAACATAAGCTAGAGAAATTTATAAACTATTTTACATACGACATATGAAGACACATGGGCATACTTAAAAGACTTTGAAACTTTTCGTTGAAACCACGACTCGCTCTTTGTCTTACTTTTGAGATAGGTGGTACACCCTACAGTTATGATATTCCATGGGCTATATGGAATATTTTCTTGACTCGGCAGCCAAGCCCCCAACCCAAGTTTACCGCAAAGATTGGAGTTTCTGATTTTGATACGCCACAGGGCACTAGGATCGCGTAAAATCCCTCTTGGGGACATAATATCCCGTATCACTAAAAAATGGTTTTAGGAAATGAGTTTTCTGAACTTGAAAATTCTTTGGGTAACCACCTAACATCTCTTAAGCCCATTTTAACATTTTAAACATGCACCTTTATGAAATCAAATTCTGAAAATCTGAATAATATCTGACTTCTATTATGTTCCGAGTCTGTTATGGAATTATCTATTTTGGTATCGTTATACCAAGACTTGCAAGTCATATCTTATAAGCAATATAGAATCATGTTACAATACTTTGATTCAAAACAAAGTGTTTGGACCACCAAATCATTCAAACAATACACAAGAATTTGTATATCGAAGTACATGAAAGTATTTATTTACAAACAATAAATATCCCTCTCTTCAATTCACAACCAACATAAAGTTCATAAATGATAATAAAACCCTTGGTTCATGCTTTAAGACATGAAATTGAGTAATCCATAACTTTTAAATCAAGAAATAATACAATGACAAAGTAAAATACGTTATTCATGATATCAATTCATATTTCAAAACTGAAAACACATATATACATATACATGAGTAAAAATTCAAGTCTAAGGAAAGGCCTCAAGACCAAAACGTTCTCAATGCATACTTCTTAATGTAATTTAAAACCCATCATAAACATATGATTTCTAAATAATCAAAACATTACTAAAATGATTTCATCATGCCTCTGTATTTAGGAAAACCCCACATAACTTAGATTACTTAGTTCGAAGAATAGAATTCGAATCTTGACTCGTTTCTTGGAAATCTTAAACTTAAAGGATGATTCTTGATTTTTGGGAAAGAAGTTAGGGTTTTGTTTTGAAGGAATTGGAGTAAATTTTGGCATAATATGACCTAATAACAACTTAATTTCATGTTATGGCTGAGATAGAGCGAGGGAAAAAGATTGAAATACCCTGCTGGACCAAAAGAACTCATTAGAATGAATTGGGCACCCAACGCATTAAGCGATGCACTGTATCGGTCCATACCAATGCAATTCCTGGTGTGCCATCTTGATATCACATTGTCCCACTATTTTGATCATCCAATCATGTCTCAAACGTCATCTGAATTGTCCAAAACTTCCCTGAGGCACCCTCTTTACACCCTTGAATATAAATAAACTCAAAAACCTACTTCTTAAGGTCAGGAAGATTAATTTAAAAAAAATTTTAGTTTAGGAGCTTAAAATATGACTAATTCCTTTTTAACACTTCAAAAAATTTTAGGTTGTACGTGCTCTATGTATGCTACCAAGGGCAGTACTAAGTCGAGAATACTATAGGGCGTTACACCTATAGTGATGGTAGATCACGTATTTACATTGTGGGAGGTGTTGGAAGTGTTTAAGGACCTCAAAACTAAGTAGGTATTGCAAAATAGAGCTTAGGCTATGGCTAGGAATCGCCTTACCATGTCGTACCTTCACTGGAAAGTTTTAGCCATAGGCTTGGCATCTCCAACCTTAGACTTGGCCATCGTCTTGACATCACCAACCTTGGACTAGTCCATGGTTTAGGTGCTGCCAGCCTTATATATTTTCGGTGTTGAGACTCTTTTTTTAGTTAATTCAAGGGCACCATGGTATTTTGTAATCCAATAACCATCCCTAAAGATCTCAACATAGATTAGAGTCTCCCAAAAATGTTTTCACCCTATCAAATCCTTAATTCATCATCTAAAACACAATAGGAGGTAAAAAAACATAATGTTTTCTCTTTCAAGCATAAAGGGTCAATCTTTTCATGATTTCTTCGTCAATTAAGGTATGTGGGACTATCCTAAATCTCATGGGAATGGATTTACTATTTTTAAACTTCATTTTAAAGGTTATATATGCGTATATATAAAATTATTTTAAGATCATTAATAAATTTGTATTGAAATTATTGTATCTTGATGAAATGTTGCAAAGATTATGGTATGAAGTCCTAAACTCAAAATGTTTTTCATGTGATCATGTGATTTTTGGATTGTGAAATTAAATGAGAGCATGGGATATGTAGTTCCCTCTTTTGCTATGATATTCATCGGTTCTATATGTTGAGAATGGATTATATAGATTACTAAACATTTGAGCATTTTATGTACAAATTGTAATGTTTTTCATGAGACAATGAAAGAGTGTTTTACTTGTTTTATAATGATTATGATTCCTAATTAGAATGACTACAAACTGATTGAAAAGGATGACCATTGTAGAAGAAGTATTGAGAATGGTTTGGTTTTCAACTATTTTGAAATATGAAATTTTGTTCGAATGGTACATCTTTTAGGTGGTTAATAAACATCTTTTCAAATAAGATAAGGACAGTTGAGATAATGTGACACAACTTGAAAGTCTGGATATGATGATACCCTATTATGATGTACCTAAAGAAATTAAGAAAAAAATAACTTTTCCAAGAAAATATGGTTTAAAGAATCTAAAACTGGGCATAAAAGAGTTAGATGGTTATTCAAATAAGGCACGAGTCAAATGACTTATTGCCTGAAATATTTATTTTCCAACATAGGTTTATTTTACCAGAAAGGAAAAATTTTATGTTGGTGACGGCCCAATGGCATAGTAGCAAAGAAAAGACTCCAACCCTCATGACAAACTTTAGTTGGGGGCTTGGCCGCTGAGTCAAGGGCGGATTCTATATAGCCCATGGAATAGAAAAGTAGAAGGGTGTCACATCTAGCTCAAAAGTAAGATAATAGTAGAGTCGTCATTTGCAAAATGTCATTTGAAAGATTCAAATTATGCCCATGTATTTTTCAACTATTTTAATGTAACATGTATCTTTTGAAATGCTCCCATCTAAGTTGCATATTAATATATTTTATTTTTCGATTGTTCTATGTACTAGTATATTTGTATTGACCCCCTATATTTCAGGATCTGAGGCTCAGTCCTTGTGTCCCGCTAAGTAGTAGATTGACATTGTCAGAATGTTGAAATAGGTGAGTCTCTCTTATTTCAGAAGGCTTTGTTATGAAACTTTTCATTTATTTTAGTTTATGGGCCGACTAGGGGCCTCTTTCCCATTTTTAGACAGAAGTTGTTTTCATGTTTTTAGGGATTTCGTAGATTGGTATCATGTGTTTTGAATAGGTATTAATTTATATTTTTTATTGTCTAGTAGAAGTAAAAGAATGATCATGTTTCTATTTTGTTAACTTTATACATTTCTTTAAGTTGTATAAATGTTGTGCATGATTGTCAGATTGAAAAGGGCACTCGGGCCTTCATGATTTTAGATGCTTATCGTGGCTAGGGCCTCAGCTCGAGTTGTAAAAAAATGGGTATTAGATCATTGTTCATGGTCCCAAGGTTTCTGCAAAATCTTGTCTAGTAGAGTCTGGCTTATGGGTATGTGGTGCACCACACTTATAATCAGGAGGCTATCGAGCATTTAGGAGTTGTTTCTTGTTCTTTTTACTCTAGCTTGTGCTATAGCATCCTCCATATGAAAGTTATCCAAATTTCTTCCTTCCTTTAATTTTATAGGCCATGCCTCATTAACGAGTCGATTCAACTAGAGAAGCTTAGCCTAAATGATATAGTCTATTCTAATTGAGTTATAAAAGATTATGAAATTGGACAAGGACTCGAGTGGAGTCCATGAGTTCTTTAAGTGAATTGATTTAAGCTTATACCCCTATCAACATCAATCATTTGTTTGAGCCTGAGGTAAGGACTATATTTAGTCCTTTTTCTAAAACCCTTATTGCAGATGTTGTGCTTAAGGGTAATGATGTATGGCAGAATGTTGGAATATTATTTTCACCTGAGTAATAGTATGTGATAAAGTGTCATAACATATGAGTTGTAGGATGTTCCAGAAGTGAGTGATATAAAGTCACAAGCTTAGAAGTCGGAATAAGGGTAAATTTTATGTATAGAAGCAAGTTAGTTGTATAACCTTTGATTGGGGGTGGGTTACCTTTTTATAGTGAGTGACTACTGTGGTAGAAATATTTGTTGATTGTATGGAAGTCTGTGAAGGAAGTGTCTACCAATAATTATTATTTATAAGAAATAGGGAAGGAACTAAGAATGGATAGTTATGGTGGTTGTAGAAATAATTAATAGGTTGTGAATGGAAAGGGGCAGTTTAGTCAATAAGTTAGGGGTACAGACTAATTGATGTAAAGGTAATTTGAAGGTAGTCTAAATGTATACACGGGTATGTAAGCATGATGTGAGGAAGTGTAATGGGTTTATAAGATTGTAATGGGTTATATCAAAAGATTAAGATGGACTATCCCTATTATGTGACTTTACCCCTTGATTATCTTATATTTGTAGTTGTAACCTATTATTGCATGTGATAAGGTGTGTAGTAGATTGTAAGGTGTAGTAGTAAATATCATGGAAAGGATGAACTTATGGGTCATAGTTAAGTGAAATAAGAGACTTAGGTTTACATATGTATTCTACTAATTAGTATAGGATATGGCCTACTTTATATGATTGGTGTTGTTAGACAATAGGCTTAAACTTGAGATGCGGATGGTGGTGGTGAGAATAGTAGCCTATGGTTAATTATGCATGTTTTGTGGGAATGAATTAGTTGGCTAGATGTGTTGTTTGAAATAGCCTAGGTTGGCAAATTGCGGAATAAGGAGTGGATAAACTTTGATACATATATATATATATATATAATCATGATGACTAGTGTTAAAATGATGAATTGTGGTTGAGTCCTTAAGTGGATAAGGGCGTAATTATAGAAGAATATCTTGAACCTCGAGGCACCAAATTGTTAGATAAGGAGTGATGTGTATGAGTGTCACATGTACCTAAATTTCATTCTCGAATCTAGTTTGGAGAAGTCTGGTGAGTTATGGTATAATGTTACTTAGAGTTGGATTGAGGAAATATAGGTAGGCAATATAAGCTTTTGGTATTGTTTTACTAATTTTGTGAAAAGGTGAGTTATATGATTAGAGGAGTAATGTTAGTGTTCTAAGGAGTTGAATATAGAGTGTTAAGTGTTTTGAAGAATGGATGTCCTTGCCCACGATAATATTAGTCACATGTCGATGATTTTGGGGGTTGGAGAAAGTTTTGATTAATGTCCCTGAAGGGGGAGGTCCTAGAAAATTTTTTGTATGTTTTTATTAAAATTATTGAGAGGAGTTGTGTTTATGTGTATACTGACCCCCGTTGTGTTGAGCGTTTTAGTTATATATTTGACAAGATAATATGTCCGCAGGTCTAGGATTGTGACTTTGATCTAAGGGGGAGATGGTGAATTAATGTAGTTCCAAATTTTCTTAGTGTACCAAGTTGCAGGGAGGAGTCATGATAAACCTATTCCTATTCAAGCATATTCCTCCTACTTCAATTGTAATGGACATCTATCAAGGTCTTATGTATTCAAGTCTTGCCTATGTCTAAGGTTTGAGCACTCTATGTAACTCATGTCATGTTCCGACCTCCAAACTAGAAGCAATAACATCCCTTAGTGATCCTATATTCCAAGTATCCAAACTCCAGGTTATGTTACTCATGAACGACAAATCTGTATCCCAAATCATGCTTGGTCCTAAGGGACTATATTTTCATATGATACTAAATCATTTTATGTTAGGATTAGCAAAATGATAAAGTTGTGTGAATTCATTACTTTTTCATCTCTGAAAATAAGAAGTGATAGCTTCTAGTAGAAGTCCTTGTAAATCGTTGACTTCATGAATTTCAAACTTATGTTATACAGTTCGGGATGTAAGCACTCGTTCTTCCCTCTATGGTCTTTCCTGAGGAATCATGCTATGTTGTGTTTTTCTCCAGAGCGTCTCGCTACTTATGATCCAGACACTTGATATATGAAACACTTCTCTATTGTATTGTACCTTCACATCATATCCCACCTTGAGTAAGTCAATGAATATGAGTTATGATTGAGTAGTGTTACTCCCATTCATAATGCTTGTGCTTGGGTCCTTTAATGACCCTCCGTATGTTATTATGATGCTAGTTGTGGAAGAGTAAAAGTGTGTTTGGTGGGAGAGTAGATATTTTTTTGTAGGTGAAAATTTTAATGTGATTTCTTGAGCTACGGTTATAGGAGATGGGGCAGAAGAAGATTAACTTTCGTTACATAAAATAGATAGGAAGGAGATATGTGATGAAAATATTTGTGAGGGTAATTGAAATTGTTGGTTTCAGTGGGGAGGTCCGTGAAGTTGGTGTAGTAATGATAGGCTTGAATGTTGTGATTGATGAAAATACAACCAATATACTATATGGTTAGTATTCCCTGAATTAAAACTCCAGTGTGTTTGATGGTAGTGATAAGGTAAAGTAATTTTCTTAATAGGATATATAGTATAGGGTCCCATTGCTTAAACTGGCACATCTTTTCTTTGAGTTAGGATTCGACATAGAAGAATTATGTAATATGTCTCAAACTCTTGTGGTTATAAGTGTTATGGGAGAATTTTAAGTTCGAAATGATGAAGTATACTTTTTATTGTTTGGGGCATAGTTATGGAGTGTGACTAGATTTTAGGTCTATTGGTTGTATCTTGTAAGGTTGAGAATGCTTCTATTTCTTATCCTCTGTAAAATCTTATTTTATGATTAGTACCAATGTAAATGAAGCTTTTGATCACCAAATAAACTCATACCATATGTTGTGATGATTATGACCCCTAGAACTCATGTGCAAGGTCATCTTTATGTCAATTCTTATTATATCATGCTTTGTGGTTACACTTTTCACTAGGGGTTATCATGAAGCTCTTTGATTTCTTTGCATATTTTGTTGAGGAAAAATGTTCAATGAGAGGTTATGTTCCTTATTCCATACTTTTAGAGCTTCAACAATTGTCTACCCATTATTTGGGGATGAATGATCCCAAAGGGGAGATAATGTAACACCCCGCACTTTCAGGCTAAAGTTGAACCATCTTTTCGATGTATATGGACACGAATTCAATGGTGTCTATTTATAAATAAGACTGAATTATATTTCCTTAGTGTGGAAACATCCTTGGAGATGAATATACACCATAAGAATCTCCTAGCTCAAAATTTAAGTTAAGCACTTTCGTATTGATTAATTTTTAGTTGAAGTTTCTACATGGGTCAACCTCTAGCGACTATTTCTCCTCATATATAAAGATTCATGTCGTCTACAATATAACAAGTTAAATACCTTCGATTCGTCTTTCCTATGCCTCCAACTATTCGTCAATTCGAGTCTGAAGTAAACTCTTATGAGTATTTGAATGAGGCACCGTCCACACTGTATGATTGTAACCCCCTGTAGTCGTAACACTCTTTGGGAAGCATCTAAAATGATCTTTAGTACCCCCGTAGTGATGGTAGATAATCTATTGATGTTGTGGGAGGTGTTGGAAGTGTTTAAGGACCTCAAAACTAAGTAGGCGTCTCAAAAGAGAGCTTTGGTGATGGCTAGCCATCGCCTTACCATTACATACATTCACCAGAATGGTTTGGCCATAGTCTTGGCATCACCAACCTTGTACTTTCCCATATGCTTGGCATCGCCGACCTTGGACTTGGCCATAGGTTAGGCCTCGCCAACTTTTTACCTTCGCGGTGTAGGGACTCCTTTTTTGAGTTAATTCAAGGGAAACATGGTCTGTTGTCATCCAATAACTGTCCCTAAACATCTTAACACAGATTTAAAGCTCCCAATTTTTTTAACCCTATTGAATCCTTTGTTCATCATCTAAAACACAAGAGGAGGTAAACAACTTAGGGTTTGCTCTTAAAAGCTTAAAGGGTCGATCTTTTCATGAATTCTTCATCAATTAAGGTACGTGGGACTATACTAAACCTCATATGCATGGATTTACTATTTGTAAACTTTATTTTAAAGGTTATATATGTGTATATGCGAAATTGTTTCAAGATCACTAATAAACTTGTATCAAAATTATTGTATCTTGATGAAGTGTTCCGAAAATTATGCTATGAAGTCCTAAACTCAAAATGTTTTTTGTGTGATCATGTGATGTTTAGATTGTGAAATCAATTGAGATCATAGGAAATGTAATTCCCTCTTTTTCTATTAAATTCATTGGTTTTACATGTTGAGAATGGGTTATACAGATTGCTAATGTTTGAGCATGTTATGTACAAATTGTATTATTTTTAGTGAGACAATGAAAGAGTGTTTTACTTGTTTTATAACGATCATGATTCCTAATTAGAATAGTTGTAAAGTGATTGAAAATGATGACCACCATAGAAAAAGTATTGAGAATGGTTTGGTTTTCAACTATTTCAAAATATGAAACTTTGTTCAAATGGTAGATCTTTTGGGTGTTCAATAAATATCTTTTGAAAGAAGATTAGGGTAGTAGAGATGTTGTGACATGACTTGCAACTCTGGGTATGACGATACACGATTTTGATGTGCCCTAAGATATTAAGAAAGAAATAACTTCACAAAGAAGATATGGTTTAAAGAATCTAAAATTAGGCTTAAGAGAGTTAGATGGTTAACCGAAAAAAGGAATGAGTCGATTAACTCATTGACCAAAATCATGATGTTCCAACACGATCTTATGTTACTAAGAAGGGATAATTTTATGTTGGGAATGGCCCAATGACGTAGTAGAGAAGCAGAGACTCTAACCCATGTGGCAAACTTGGATTGGGTTCTTGGCCATCGAGTCAAGGGCGGATTCCAAATATCTCATGAGTAAGATAAAGTGTAGAGTCATAATTTGCAGAATGTCATTTGAAAGATTTAGCTGATGCCCATGTATTTTTCAATTGTTTTAAAGATAACATGTATCTTTTGAAACACTATAACCTATGTTGCAGATAAATATATTTTATGTTTGGATTGTTCTATGTACCAGTACATTTGTATTGACCCCCTATATTTCAAGATCTGAGCTCAGTCTGAGGTCCTGCTAAAATGTAGATTGACATTGTCAAAAGTTTGCAAATAGTGAGCCTCCCTTATTTCAGAAGGCTTGGTTATGAAACATGTCGCTTATTTTAGTTTATGGTTCGACTCGGTGTCTTGTCCAAATTTTTAGACCAAAGTTATTTTCATGTTATTACAGATTTCACAAATGGGTGTCATGTGTTTTGTACAGGTATGAGTTTATATTTTGTATTGTCTAGTCTAAGTAAAGGAATGACCATGTTCCTATTTCTTTAACTTTCCCATTTCTTTATATTGTATGAACATTGTGCATGATTGCCAGATAGAAAAAGGTGCTTGGGCCTTCATGGTTCAATATGCCATCTCGGTCAAGGCCTCAGGTCAGGTTGTGACAAATGTCTTAGGTCCTATATTCACCCTTTTAGGTATAAGAACTTGGACTTTTGCTAGAAACCCCTACACATTGAAGTATTTCAAGTTGGGTTTCATTCCTTTTCATTTTTCATAAGGAATTGATAGTGTCTTACTATGGGGCACTCTATTAAGTATTCGATTAATTGTAAGGATAGCTTCCCCCACACGTTTTGTGGTAAACCTAATCTTTTAAGTAAGGAATTCATCATTTTCTTTAAGGTTCGGTTCTTCTTTTCCATAATATCATTAGATTGAGATGAATACAGGACAGTAGTTTGATGGACAATTCTATTCTCTACACATATTTCCGCAAACGAAGATTCATATTCTCCACCACTATCACTTCTTACTGTTTTGATCTTTTTCTCTAACTAATTTTTAATTTCAATTTTGTAGTGCCTAAATGAATCTCTTTTTTCATCCTTACCATTTAGCAAATAGATATGATAATACCTAGTGCAATCGTCAATAGAAGTTATAAAATACTCTTTTCCACCACGAGATAGTGTTGACTTCATATCACAAATGTTAGTATGGATTAATTCTAAGGGATTGGAATTTCTTTCAACAGTCTTCTACAGATGCTTAGCATACTTGGATTCCACATACGTTTTTCATTTTGATTTATTACACTCAAAGTTTGCCAAAACTTCTAAGTTAATCAGTTTTCGCAATGTTTTGTAATTTAGATGTCGTAATAGTTCATTCCATAATTCATTAGACTCAAGAAAGTAAGAAGAAATAGAACTTTTATTGATTTCAACTGTCATTACATTCATCTTAAATAGGCCCTCAGTGACGTATCCTTTTCCTACATACACTTCCCCTTTACCAAGTACAATCTTATCTAAAAACAAATAAATATTTGAATCTATTTTTGTTAATAAGTTCTACAAAAATCAAGTTATTCCTCATCTCCAAAATATAAAGGACGTTGTTAAGAGTCAATACTCTGCCTGACATTCTTTTCAAGAAGATTTTTATGTTCATTCAACTTTTGCAGTTGTAGAATTTTCTATACAAATTTTCTCTTCACCTTAAGCTGAGAGAATGCTGTAAAAAACTTTTTATTGGCACAAATATGATGGGTGGCACCAGAATCCATCCACCATTCTTTAAGATTTCCCACAAAGTAACATTCCTAAAGCATTGCACATAGATCATCCATTTCATTCTTGGATTCAACTATATTAGCTTGATCCTTCTTTTTGCCTTTCTTTGGGGCACGACAATTTTTTGACTTGTGGCCAATCTTACCACAATTAAAGCACTTCTCCTTGAATTTTTTCTAAGGTGGATTGCTTTGTTTTCCAGCTTTCTTTCGCTTCTTTGAGTTGTTGGGGTCATCTTCTACAATCTTAGCTGCCTCATTGCAGAATTTCCTTTCGACCTTCTTTCTGCGGCTTTATTGTGTTCCTCAATGAGCAACCTCACAATGAGGTCTTCGACTGTCATCTCCTTCTTTTTATGTTTCAAGTAATTTTTGAAGTCGTTCCACAATGGTGGCAACGTCTCTATTATTATAGCAATTTGAAAGGACTTGTTCACAATCAAACCTACAATAGAGTGCATGTGAATATTGAGAAGATATTTAACATGTTCAAATAAAGTATTCACTACATTCATACCTTCATCAAGGAGATAATTGAAGATAACTTGCAATTCCTATACTTAAGATACAACAGTCTTACTATTAATCATCTTGTATTCAAAGATCTTGCAACAAAGAACTTCTTAGTTCCAGCATCCTCAGTCATATACTATCATACCAGCAATTCCACAACTCTTTTGATGTCTTTATTCTGCTATACACGTTGTACAAATCATCTTGAAGACCACTTAGAATATATTTTCTGTATAGGAAATTAGAATATTTCATTCCTCTATTATAGCAAATCGCTCCTTGTCTGAGGTACCTTTGGTCACTTATTAAGCATCTTTATAAGTAAATCTTTTAAGATACAAGGTTGTTGAATAGAAGAACATCAACGTTTAAAATCTATACCCAAAAATTTTTTGGGCTACTCTAGTAGTGCCATAGCGGGTGGTGCTGGTGTGTGACTTATTGTAGCAACATTCGTTGTTGCTACACTTGTCCCACCATCAGTAATAATTTTTCCTGTCACAAAAATACTATCACCTTTAGTATATCAATATACTTTTTATAAGTTGTAGCAACTTTAAACACTACTTGTTTTTAGTTTAAAGATGATGTTTTTATGTTTTCTAATCGTTAATTTAATGACCTTTAACTTGTGATGAAGTTTTTATTTCTTGAAATTACTTGTTAAGTTCAAACAGTGTAGAAAGAATAAAGTTTTATCTCAAGAAAACAAACAATACAGATTACGAGATAAATTCCTTAAGATTGTTGTTCCGGCAAGTACAAAAATCTATATGTTTCAAACCAAACATCAATACTAAATTCAAGAACAACTTTCAAGAACTACAATGAAGTTACAACAACTTCAAACATAAGTAAAAATGAATAATCAAATGAACTATCAAAATGAAGTGTTTTATCAACTTTAAGAAAGAAGATGAAGTAGAAAATTCTAGAATCAAGTCCACCCAATGCACGGTGATTCATTTAGGAATTTATTCACCTCAAGTACCCAAGGTTGTGAAATATTTCCTCCAAAAATAAAATGATTCTCTTTCTAAAATTTATGTGCCTCAGATTTTCAGAAATTTTAAACACACTCAACGATTTGATGATCACACGAGAGTTTTTCGAAGATGAAAAAGATTGTTTTTCTACCGAAAAATAATTGTGTTTACCTGAGGAAACATTCAGGTATTTGTAACCATCAAGGTGTTGCTTCATGAAGAGAAGGCAATGGTTTAGAAAGGTGCACCCCTTCATAAAGGTTCAACTCTTTGGGAAAGTCATAACCATTGGAAAGGTTATAGCTACTCAATCCGAAAAGGTACCTATACAAATTGCATCCATTCGCTTATAGTCTTTACAAAAAAAAATCACCTTTTTATTTTCCATTCACACATCTTAATAACCCAACAATATTTTCTAATGGTTTAAGATTTATTCCGGAGAAACGAGAACCTATCTCACCTTTAGCTTGAAGGGAGATAAAAAGGAGATTTAAACTATATAGATGAATAAGTTTCTCACATGTAAAACTGATTTTGTGAACGATTCACTTTTAATCTCTATTTGTCCAGTGATGTCTTACCTAAAATAGACTTGCAAAATTAATACTTCAAGTCCTTACAAAATGGCTGATCAAAAGGAAAGTCAACTTCTTATTTTTGACAATGGAATGGGAATGAGCAAGGTTAGTTAGAATAAACTGGTCACATTTCAAATTACTTGTATGGCGTTAACTTTTATTGTTCCTGATATAACCTACTAATAATAATGACTGCTTGTTTTATTCCGAACATTGGATTTGTTGGGGATGATTCTCCAAGGTCAATTTTCCCAGGTATAGTTTGTCATCCTAGTCACTCTGGTGTAATGGTTAGAATTGGACAAAAAGTTTCTTATATTTATGATGGTGCTCAATCTAAAAGAGGTACTTTGACTCTGAAATATCCCATTGAACAAGGAATAGTAAGAAACTGGGATGATATCTAGAAACTCTAGCATCACACATTTTACAATGATCTTTATGTTGCCCCCGAGGAGCATTCCATTCTTCTGAGTGAGGCACCACTTAATCCCAAGGCTAATAGAGAGGTTATGACTCAAATCAAGTTTGAGATATGTAATGTACCAGCCACGCATGTTGCAATCCAGGCTGTTCTTTCTCTCTATGATAGTGGTCGGACAAATGGTAAGATGCAGATGAAATACCAACATATTCTTGTTTCTTACTTATTTGAATGTGTGCATTATTCGTTTGTTATTTTTCAACAAGGTATGGTGATTGATTCTGGTTATGCTATGACCTACACTGTCTCCATTTATAAGGGACCTGTACTTCCCTATGCTATTTCGAGGTTAAATCTTGCTTGTCATGACCTTACCGAATATCTCATCAAGATTCTCCAGGAGAGTGGTTGTTCTATATTTTGTTATCACCTTAATAGAGAACTTTTTTGTCATCTGAAGGAGAAGTTTGGTTATGTTGCAGGAGATTGAAGAGGCAAAAGTTTAATCATCATTTGAGAAGAACTATGAGCTTCACGATGGACACGTCTTAACTATTTGTTCTGAGAGGTTCCGTTGCCCTAAAGTCCTCTTCAAGCCATCATTGATTAGAATGGAAATGACAGGAATTCACGAAAAAACATACTATTCAATCGTGTCATGTGATGCAGATATTAGGAAAGATTTATTTGGTAACATTGTACTTAGTGGTTGCTCAACTATGTTTCCTGGAATAGCAGAACATATGAGCAGGGAAGTCATTGCTCTTGCTTAACCAGCATAAAGAACGTATGAGCAGGGAAGTCATTGCTCTTGCTTAAGCAGCATAAAGATCGAGGTGGTTACACCACGTGAGAGGAAGTACAACACATTGATAGGAGGATCAATTCTAGCTTCCCTCCAAACATTCCAATAGGTTATCTCTTTTAATTTGCATTATTTCACTAGTAAATAAAACATTCAACAATGGACGAATCCCAAATAATGTTTTTCAACTATGAATGTCTTCGGGTTATCTCTTTTAAGGTTAAGGGATTTAACAGTGCTATCTACATCCCATGCATATGTTAATAACGAAGGGCGAGTATGATGAAAATTGTCCCTTAGTTGTCAACAGGAAGTGTCTCTAAACATTTTGAGAACTCTTAAGTTTGGTTTTATCAAATAGATTCTCCATTTAAGTCACAATGACCCATTTCTTTTTTGTAGTAATACTCAATCCTATGAGCAGTCCGGTGTAACATGATAATCTTGCTTGTGGATCGTCGGGCACTAATGGTTATATTCTATTTTTTTTCGGGGTAAAGAGCAGGTAGTTGTACTTTCTCTTATGATACAATAATTGGACTTCTCATTAGTGTGGAATATGTTCAGCTTTTCTTATTGAACATTACTTACAAGACAATATGTAATGACGGTTCAGGTCATTTTCTATATTTATGCTTATTTTCACTGTTTAAACTTCTCCATAGCTTGCCCAAGTCATTTATTATTTTTTGAAAATGATAATTTTGTTATCAGGTAGTTCGGCGGTTTTTAGAGCCAATTTCTTATTTAGAAGTCTTCGCTAATTTCAAATGGCCGCCAAGCAAAAGCTTCAATAAAATGTTTTCTGATGCAAATATCGACTGCACCAGCAACTATTTAATATCAATATTAGGATTGGTAGACCCTTGGTTTTAGATACAAAAAAGAAATTACAATCATTTTTAGGATAAATTATTGAAAATCTAGAATTAGATATACATTATAGCACAGATAGGATAAATTATTATACAGAAATTTGTAACGCTGCAATTACTACAGGATAAAATAATTAATGAATATATCTTACGAAAAAAGTAAATTATTAAAAGATATTGAAACAAAATTTAAAAAATATTCACGCACTAATAAAAATAGATTCACTAGAAACCTACTAAATCTATTAGATCTATTAAATCCGCGCACCCCCCTACAAATGGTATATGTTAGAGTTAGAATATACATGTTAGAGTTAAAAATTTTTACTTATAATTGATTAATTATGCGAAGACCATTTAAAAATAGAGAAGTTTTTAGAAAAATTAAAGAATCTTTAATTAGTAATTATTCAGAATATATAAGTCTAAATAAAACAAAAGAAAATCCACAAAAATTAGCCTACTTAATTACATTAATATCTAGTATTGAATCAAAATTAATAACACATTTAAAATCCAGAAGAATGAGATATATACCACCTAATTATGATAAAATTAGATTTAGATATCCACCAAGATATTATAAATATAATTTAAAATGAATAAGGTACAACAATATAAAGAATTAAAAGAAATTATCTCTGAAAAACTAAAAGAATTAAAAATAAGACTAGAAAGACTACATTATAATATATTTGCCGGAGTTAGTAAAAATTCAATAGATACACAAAAAGATGAAATATCAAAATTAGAATCACAAATAAATAGTTTAGAATATGTATATCAACATGACCTATTCACAATAAAATGAATAAAGAAAAATTTATAATAGATGAAAAAATATATGAAAACTACGAAGAATCAAAAATAAAAATAGTATTTTCTAATCTAGGACGAAGATATAAGAAAATAGGCGAACATTTATATCTAATGTTAGAAAAAGAAGAATTAAAATTAGAAGATAAATTAACAGCAATGGTAAGAATAGAAAAAGAAAATGAAGAGATAGATAGGAAAAAGGAAATAGAAAAAATAAAACAACAAACTACGGAAGAAATACGAAAAATAGAAGAAACCAAAAATAGTAGAATTGCTGAATTAGAAAAATAATTACAAATGTTAAAAGAGCTGTATGAACAAAGACAAAAAGAAAAAGAAGAAAAAGATAGAGAACAGAAATTACTGAACGAGATAAATCAATTTAAGGAAAAATTAGAGATAAAAAACGAAGAATTAGAAATAAATAATATAGATATTGAAGAGACAGATAATTATGAGTCCGAAGATAGTGAAACATATACAGAAATATTAACAAATACAAAAAATTTAGAAATCAATGAAGAACAAGAAGAAATTAATGAGGAAAACTTAGAAAATACCCACACAGAAATAAATACTCTTGATAAAAAAGAAAATGAAAATATAATACCTAAAACAACAGAAATAAGAAAACCTATATATTATAAGAATAAATTTAAAAAATATAATGAATATGATAAATGGATACCAAAACAAATAGTGAATAAAAATTATAACTTTTTAGATCTAGACTGTGTAATAGATACAGAAAAAAAAATACAATTATGGATAGGATATATGACAAAACAATTATTAGATAATAATATAAATATCACAGATGCACCGGAATATATAGAAAAACCCTAACAGGATCAGTAAAGCTATGGTTTGCAAATTTAACTGAAAATAGCAAAAAAGTATTAAGAACTAATAAACCTATAGAAGGAACATCATCGACAACAACTAAACTAACACCTATAGAATTATTTAAAAAATATGAAACAGCTATAAAAGATGAATTTGGTAGTACGACAACAATCGAAGAAGAACAAAATGAAGAAAGAGATATGAATAGAAATTTAATGTTGAAATTAGCAATATGTAATATGTGTTATATAGATGAATATACTTGCGCATTTAAAGAATATTATTACAAAGGAGCATATAGTATAGAAGAAAGTAAAGAAATAAGAAAATTATATTTTAGTAAATTACCCGAGCCATTTAGTTCGAAAATAATAAAAAGTTGGGAAGAAGCAAAAATAGTAGATACGTTAGGAGCAAGAATAAAATATTTACAACAATGGTATAGAAACTTATGTGAAAAATATAGAGAAGAATTAAAAATGGAAAAAACATTAATAAGAAATTTAGCTTGTTGCAAAAATAAAATAGCACCCCAATTTGGATGCGAAGAAAGATATTATAAGAAAAGAAAAAGGCATAAGAAATATAAGAAATATAAAAAATCAAAATATAAATATAAGAAACCAAGAAAAAGATATTATGTAAAAAATTATAAACATAAAAGACCATACAGAAAAAAGAAATCTATAAAAGAATGTACTTGTTATAATTGTGGAAAGTTAGGACACTTAGCTAAAGATTGTAAATTACCTAAAAATCCAAAAAATAAACAAATATCAGAAATAAAAATAGATAATACCGAATATATGCAGATAGATTATATAGATTATGAATTAGAAAGTGAAGATAGTATATATGAAATTTCAGAAAACGAAACAGATAATGAAATAGATAGCGAAATAGATGAATCAAATGACTGAAGAAGATATAAAAATAATAACAAAGGAAGAATATTTAAATGATGAAGGAACGAAACAAAAAATAATATTTGATAGTAACATATTTGATGAAATAAAAGGAAAAGAATTAGATTTAAGTGTAGAGAAAATATTTAAAATACCAACAATAAAAAATATTTTTACTAGGAAAAAAGATGAATATTATGTAGTATGTCAAAAAGAACATGTAATAGACTGCAGATAAGCAAAAGGAAAAGCTAGTATACCATTAGTAACAAAAAGAATAATTGATAAAGAAATAAATGATATAAAAAGTAAAGGAGATCCAATAAAATATGTACACCTTGGAGGTACAGAGATATTAATAAAAGCATGTTTTAGAGAAGGAATAGATACACCAATAGAATTATATTTAGTAGACGATAGAATTATAAAACCTATAGAAAAGAGCATAATAACTGCCGTAAAAGGAAATCTAATATATCAAAAATTTAAATTTATAATAAGTGCAAATTATTCAGTAGCAGTAATAGATAGAAATATAAATAAATCATTAGTATTATATTGGAAAATATCAGGAATAGAATTAACCCCAGGAAGTAAAATATTTACAGCAAGATGTAAAAATCTATATGTATTAACAACAAAACATAAAATAACAGGAAAAAATAAGATTAACAAAATACAAATTGAAAGCCCATTCGAACAAATAGTAAAAACAATAGATAATAATGACTATACCTATAGAGACATAGATACAGAAGAAAATTTAGAAATAGTAAATGATAGAATAAGTACAACAAAAAGAATAGCTAATGAAAAACCAGAATCATCAAGCTCATCAAAAAGAACAAGTTATGAAACAAATTCAATAAGTAATTTAAACCAATATTACATAACGGGAAATATAAATGAAAAAGAATATTTAATACTTTGGAATACAGGACAAGAAGAAAATCATATAGCAAAATATCTAGTAAGAAATGAAGAAATAAAAACTGACAATGATATATGCCCAGATCTACCAAGAAGTTTACTAAATAATAAAAATATAGCAAAAAAAGAAATAATATTAGGAGTTAGAAAAATAAAAATAGAATTTGAAGTAAAGGACGACATGCAAAAAGCAGATATAATATTAGGAATAAAATGGTTAGAACATGTAAAACCATATAATATAGAACATACACAATTAACCCTAACCTATAACAAAGAAAAGTTATTCTTAAAAAGAGTCTTAACATGAAATGAAGATATATGTATTAATGAAGATAGTAGTAGAAGGTTATTACAGTAGATATTATACGCCTATGATAGATACGGGAGCAGAAGCTAATTTATGCAGATATAATTGCTTACCAGAAAGCAAATGGGATAAATTAAAAACACCAATAATAGTTAAAGGATTTAATAATGAAGGAAGCTTAATTACTTATAAAGCTAGGAATGTAAAAATACAAGTATGGGATAAGATATTAACAATAGAAGAAATTTATAATTATGAATTAACATCAAAAGATATACTTTTAGGAATGTCATTCTTAGATAAATTATACCCACATATAATAACCAAAACAGACTGGTGGTTTACAACACCATGTAAACAAAAAGTAAGAGCAAAAAGAGTTAATAATAAAATAAGAAAGAAAACTGATTGGATAAAAGGAAGTGAAAAAATTACACAAAAGTTGGAAAATATAAAAAATACTGAAGATACATTAGAACTAGTAGTATTTTCAATAAATAAAACAGAAATAACTATATTTTCAATAAATAAAATAGAAATAATTCAGAAAAAATTAGAACAATTATATAGTGAAGATCCATTAAAAGGATGGAAAAAACATAAAACTACTATAAAAATTAAATTAATAGATAAAAATAGCGTAATAACACAAAAACCATTAACATATAATTTTGATGATTTAAAAGAATTTAAAATGCACATAGATGAATTACTAGAAAAACAATATATACAAAAAAGTAATAGTAAACATAATAGTCCAGCATTTATAGTAAATAAACATAGTGAACAAAAAAGAGGAAAAAGTAGGATGGTTATTGATTATAGAAATCTAAATGCAAAAACTATAACATATAATTATCCGATACCAAATAAGATATTAAAAATAAGACAAATCCAAGGATACTATTATTTTAGCAAATTTGATTGTAAATCAGGATTTTACCACCTAATGCTAGAAGAAGAATCTAAAGAATTAACCGCATTTACGGTACCACAAGGATTTTATGAATGGAACGTGTTACCATTTGGATATAAAAATGCACCAGGTAGATATCAACATTTTATGGATAATTATTTTAAATAATTATCTAATTGTATAGTATACATAGATGATATATTATTATACACAAAAACCAAAGAAGAACATTTAAAATTATTAGAACAGTTCACAGATATAATAGAAAAATCTGGAATAAGTCTAAGCAAAAAGAAATCTAAAATTATGAAAAATCAGATAGAATTTTTAGGAATACAAATAGATAAAAGTGGAGTAAAAATGCAACAACACATAGTACAAAAAATAATAAATTCGAAAGAAGAATTAGATACAAAAAAGAAATTACAATCATTTTTAGGACTAGTAAACCAAGTAAGAGAATATATTCCAAAATTAGCAGAAACTTTAAAACCACTACAGAAAAAATTAAAAAAGGATATAGAATATAACTATGATGAAAAAGATAAAAAACAAGTTAAAAAAATAAAATTACTTTGTAGAGAATTACCAAAATTACAATTTCCAGACGAAAATACAAAATTTATATATATAGTAGAAGCAGATGCCAGTGAATATAGTTACGGAGGAGTACTTAAATATCGATATGAAGCAGAAAAAATAGAACACCATTGTAGATACTACTCAGGTACGTTCAACGAGACAAAAATAAAATGGGAAATAAATAGGAAAGAATTATGCTCATTATATAAATGTTTATTAGCAGTTGAGCCATATATTGTATATAACAAATTTATTGTACGAACAGATAATACACAGGTACGATGGTGGTTAACAAAGAAAATACAAAATTCAGTTACAACAAAAGAGATTCGGAGACTAGTTTTAAATATATTAAATTTCACATTTACAATTGAAGTGATCAGTACTAACAAAAATGTTATTGCAGATTACATATCAAGACAAAGCTACACAGACTGAAATAATAGAAGAAGATACTCTAGAAAAAATACTTAACACCCTAACTACGCTTTCAATGAAAGTGAACAGTATGGGTAATGAGATAGAAAAGCTAAAGACTAATGAAGATAAACTGAAGTCTATAGCTACAAATCAGCTAACTCAGCAGTGTGCAGAGCTATGTCGATCGGAAGACATTAAAGTTCCAGAGCTAGAAGGAGACGTTGGGACACTCCATAAAACCCATAACATTTATCAATCTACTTCTGCAGGTACAAGCAAAGGAGTTAATAGACCAAGATACCAGAATGTAAATATGAATAAAATATTTGAAAAACCATTTACACCAAAAACACAAAAAGACCATTTATTCATACCCCCACAAGTTAACACATACCGAGATAGCCTAAACCAAGACAAAAAAGTATACAACTACACCGCCCAGAAATACATAGAAAATATATACAGAGTACAAACCTTTCTAAACCATAACCCCAGAGCTACAGACATCAAAGAACCAAATACCAATTATATAACCCAAAAATTACAAGGATATAATAAATTAATTGCACTACCCAAAACTAACCCAAGCCTAGTTAAAACCTGTTTTGACTATGGACTACTAAATACCATATATACCCAAGACGGAGAAGAGCTAACAGCTATGGAGGAATTATACAAGATATTCACTACCTACAAAAGAATAACAAAAGGAAATTTATTTTATATAAAGTGTTATACTGCACCAGCAGAGATATTATATGATGAAATAAAACCAGTTATACAAGTTGTAAAGATAGGATTAACAAGAGATATGATTATACCAGCAGATATTACGCAACAACCGGAGATACCCAGAATTGAGATACCAGATTTTTATGCAAATAAACGACTTATTGGACTAGCTACGATCATTCAAGAATTAGCAAATAATTATACTAACGGAAACCCAATATGGAGCTACTATTCAAGAGATCATCAAATAATATATTCAAATTCGAAAGAGCTACGACAAGCAGATATGGAAGACGTAAGACAATGGATAATAACACTACTCAACCCAGAAAAACAATCTACCGCAAGAGCAATAAAAAAGGATTTATTTCAGACGGACTGCTAACAAGATACTGTAAAATAATTGGACACAAATATCCAGACCACCAATGTTCGAGGTGCAATGGAGAAGATAATATTATTCCAGAGGTACATCTAGAATAAAAAAGACAAAATGCCAGCTGGAAAGATAAGGTGAAGAGCAATAATGGAGCAGATACGACAACGGAAGATATTTGGACTTATTATACAAATTTTTCTTACGATACAATAATGTAAATCAATTATTACTTTTCTTACATTTATGACTTTTCTTTAGAGTAGGTTAGGCCATAAGGCCACTTTTGTTGACTTTTTTTTCTTTAGTTTTAGTCTTAAGAAACATGTGATTGTAAAACTTACTTTTTCGTTCTATATATAACAAAGGCAGAAGGCATTGCAAAAGCAAGCCTTCATGCGTTGAAGCAACTTTCCTCTCTCCACTCCACAAAAAATATTTTACTCAGTTAATTAGATAAACATATTTCAATGGAAAAAGCTATGGAGCAACAAAACTCAGAAATATCAAAGCTATCCGAACAGGTATATCTATTTATAATTATGAATAGCTAATTTCATAATTCCCAACAATCATGATATGATAAAATAAATTCATATTAGTTACTTTATAGTAGAATTATTCGAAGAATAATATGTTAAGAAGTTTATTAACAAAGAGGAAACGGAAAAAAATCCCTAAGGACTATGCCATCCTAAAGGTGAAACCAATGAGGCAAGAAGCCGTGGCGGGGAGTAACCAAAGTAGAGGCGCTGTTTAAGGGAAAAAGTATCCGAATTACCATGTTAATAGTGACGGAAGAACATATTATTTAAGAATAATCTAGTATATAGTAAGCTAAGATGACTATATTTTATGTACATGGTTGAAGGGAATATTTTGAAAAAAGCAATTTTATGAAAATGAATGATAATTTATCTGATGTGATGGTAGATAAATTCAAAATACTTATTTTGTATGCACTTAGAAATATAAAAGTAGAAGATATAAGAAAAATCATATTAGAAAAAGCTTTTGGTAAATATTACATGACTAGAGTAAATTATATACCATATCTACCTAACTACTCTTATAAATACTTACGATGATAAGTTACATAAAATTTTTAGGAAAAGATATAAAAAAAAAATACAGTTACCAGAAAAACAGATAAAAATAAATATAAATAAATACATGGAAAATAAAGATATAAAATTTCTTAATAAAAATATGCAAAAACTACTAAGGCTAAAACAAACAACTACAAAACACTATAATAAAACCAATTTTAAAAGATAGATTACCTAGATTATCTTAAAGTTTTATCTTATATATACTCAAAGATATAGAAATAATAGATATTAAGAAAATAATATTAGAAGAAGTAATAAACTATGAAATTGAGACTACAAATTGTCTAGAACAGTTATACGAGGAAATTTACCCAGAAGGATATTATTCAGATTAAAAAATGTTAGAATATATTAGACAAACTAGAGAAAATCAAGAAAATCTAAATAATGAAATTAATTATAGAAACCGAATTAGATAAATAATGGAAAACCTAAAAGAAAAATTAGTATGGATAGAAAAAACCTTAGAAAATTTAGATAAAAGTACATGTGATAGTTTATATAATTTAAAAAACTCACTACGAGAAGAACAACACAAGATAATAAATAACATTGAAAATCTAGAATTAGATATACATTATAGCACAGATAGGATAAATTATTATACAGAAATTTTATCTAAGAATTCTTGTGGATCATCTTCAGACTTTGATCCCGTGAAAGAAGAAGGATTCATCTGGGTGAAGTCCCAAATTTTGGTTGTAGCAGTATTGGCCACTTGGTTGGCTGGAAGAATATTTAGTCATTTATTTTGAGCTTCTATAGAATTTTTTAGATTGGTGAACACAACCCTGAATTCTGCATAAGAGACATGCTCATCTAAAGGATCTGCCTGGACAGGTGGAGGTGCTAGCTGGTTTCCTATTCCTCTCTTGTTATTCTTTTTGAGAGGCATATTCTGTAAATGAAAGGAAGATTAGATTATATACATAGTTTTAAATGATGTCATGCTTTTTCGCACGACACAAATACTAAAAGAAGGGAAACTTTTTCGAAATGCCTTATAGCCTCTTGCCCATAAGTGTGACGTGCTACACACCCATGCAAATGACTCCACTTGACATGAATTTTAGACATCCTAGGAAAATTTAAAACCTTCTACTCTGATACCATCTTTGTAACACCCCGAGACTACATCATGGGTGTCACACGGTGCTTACAGTCCCGAGGAACCATAAGCTAACCCATGAGTTGGTACCTGTTGTGAGAACTGAATAACATAATCATAAATATGGAAGAAAACTGATATGCCATAAGGTTTTAATAACAAAAAAAATACTAAATTATGAATCAGAAAAAATAACTATCTAAGTCTTAATGAATACTGAAATCTGAGATAAACTGAATAACAAACTAACATGTCAACTGAAGTCTGAATATTGAATAAATGACTGTAGTATTTGAAAAGCCTCTAAACTGACTAACTAAGAGTTGATGGGACAACCCCAGCTAACTCCAATTAACTAATAGTCTGAAAGCATGAAATAAAATAATTTGTCCTCAAAATACGAGGAATCACCACTACTACTGTTGAATGTCTGAGAAGTCTAAGCACAATCCAGAAACTGAGCATCAGAACCTATGTTATATACATAATAGTGCAAAAAAAAGGTATGTGATCAGTACTTTAAATGTACTGGTATGCCAAATGAGGTAGATACTGGGGATGCATGACCAAGCATATTACATGAATTGAATAAAAATCTGTAAACTGAAATACTAAAATAACTGATATCTGGATGCATTAGTCAAACAACACTGAGAATGAATTACTTGTCTGATTATTGAACTGAGACTGTAGGAGGTGTCATCTAACCGACATTCCCTAATCTGACCTAATTGGGGTCAAACCTATAACCCTAGTTGGAAGGGTGCTGATGCCGTGCCATGGGTACTAATGCTAGATTGTATGGATCCACTCGACAAATGTACTATCCCGAAGGATTAAGGGTGTCAATCCTGAATGACTGGTGACCCCTGCAAGATAATCATGCTTAAATTAACGGGTGACTTCTCATAACCTATGCTGGCTGCATAGTTCTGGAGTGTAGGGACTGCTACTAGCAACTTTGCCTATCTGACAGGGATGTCGCCTTCCCGACACTCGCTTGTTGCTAAATCCTACAACCAACTGAAAGACACTAAAATACTAGACTTTTTTGACTTTAACTGACCGTTTGATAATGCTCATAACACAATCTGAAGTTATTCTGAAACTACTGAAACACGATGAAGTAAACAACTATAGTTTTTGGGTATTTAATACCCCCATGACTCAAAAGCAAACTTAGTAACACAATATTAACTTAGAGGACTTAGCATGAAAAACTTTTATTAATTACTTATTCTTGTTGGCATTTTATCAAACACTTGTAGTTTACTGCTTAATCAAACATGGGAATGTTATAAAATTTGTATTAATACCATGAATTAAACATTAATAGCATGAATTAAACATAAATAGCATTAAATCATGATTTAACTCAATCAGCGATAACATTAAAACAAGGGGAATTGAATAACAACCAAAATTTCATTCATACATGGTGTAGAATCATAGTTCATGGAGATTCATGGTTGAAAGCTTAATTTAAAACAAAGTAACTGGAAAAGAGTATACATTTGTAATTAAAATCGGATACTTGGACTTCATGGGTTAAAGGAACATATGAATGAACATTTAATATGACTAGATTAAGGAATTTTAGTGGATTGATGGTGAGTTCTTGAGATTTGATCTTGAATTTGAGACCTAGGGTTTCTTGTTCTTGATAAGGGGATCTTTGATTTTTAGAGGAATTGAATAAATGAAGAATATTCAGTTCACTTAGGGGTTAAATCTCGTATTGTAGGTTGAGTTTAGGGCTTAGGAAAATGACCAAACAGCCCCTTGGAAATTAATAATGCGGAACTGAAAGGATGAAAACCCTGATTTAAGGCTCTGGCGCTATGCGCCAGTATCGCATAGCCTTACTGGAAATTGATAGATAGGACCTAGAAGCTTGGCGTGATGTGGAACTATCGCAGTAAGCCATTGGAATGCCATTTTGGCCGCCTCCGCAATGCGCCATTATCGTAGAGGCTCATCGGAAATTGACAAATGTGAAATGGGACATCACCGCGATGAGGTGGAATCATAGAGTCTTACTTGAATTTGACAATTGTTATTTTACACTTCTCCGCGATGTGCTACGGGCCCAAATCACGATGTTTTATGACTTAAACTTAAAATCGCCATAACTTCTTACCCGATTATCAGATTTTGGCAAATTTTATTTCGTTGGAAAGCTAATTAAATTTTCTACGCAAGGGCGGGCTCTAAACTAAAAATACTGAGTATTTCAAAAATTTTATTTATGAATACTTATGTATTGGGACTTAAATTATGCTAGGGAAATACGGGGTATTACACTTACCATGTACCTTACCCCCATGTGATTATCCCCCCACTAAAGGTAAAAAATAACAAAATTCTTCAAAAATTAACAAACCACCCTTTCAAAATTAACCACCTCATCTTATTATTACTACCCCACCCCCAACCCCATCTCACCTCCTATCCCACATACCCCCTAACCCACCCTAAGGTCATTTTTTATTTTCCTCTTCATAACAGAATTTACACACTTTGAGAGAATATACACACATAGAACAAAAATAGAGAAGAAGAAAAACTGCCTCACATTTTTCCATCTACATCACACATACGCATACACAGAAGACACACACCGAATATTTTAACTCTCTATTTTATTTCACACAGAATACAATTATGTACACACACCAACACACACTGCCATACATATGAACTCTCACCGACCAGAAAACACAGTGAATAATTGGTAGAGAGGAGAAAGAGGGTGAATGGAGAGAGATATATATAACTAGAGAGGCAAGAAAAATAGAGCATGAAGGAAGAGAGGATAGCAATAAGAGATAAAACTAACAGAGGCTGACCTTTCCAGTGAATTTACACTGGAAAGTGTAGTCTCCACCTAAAAACATAACCCATTTTACCCTTCCGGGCAGTAGCCTAAGCTCGTAGGAGCTCCAGTAAAGTAATGACAACGACCCAGCTCTCGTCCATAACCAAAATCACTAGAAAAATTCCAAAATAACTCACCACCATCAAAAGTAGCAAAACTAGCCCCCCAGACCAATTGAACCCGATGATTTTGATCTAATTTTATTTGAATCTACTGGTAAATGAGTGGAATGGGGATGTTTTACACAAATCTGGTATGGTTTCTAGTTGATTTTTGATCTTTTAACCGAGTTGGCAGAAATAGTCAAGGCTAAACCGAGGCTGGGATTATTCGACGTTTTAGATGCGAATTCTATTATGTTCAAGCAGAATAATACATTGAATTTTGAAATCATCAAATTGAGGTCCAATTCTATTCTTTTCCTCTCTTTATTTCACCTCTTATTATATTTTATGGATCGAATTAAACATTGTTTGTTGGGTTAATCTCCATTGGTGATGGATAATTGCTTGTGTTAATGCATTGTCGATTTACTTGATTGGTGGATTGTGTATTGATGTGTTTTAATCATGTTGAGAATGTATTTGGGGTGATAATTGAAAACTGATAAAAATGTGATTAGTGTGTAGTGATTAATTGATGTTTGTTTGATGCGAAATAGGTATAGAATTTGCTAAATTTGATAATATTATGTTTTAGATCAAAACTAGTAGGAAAATGCTAGGTCAGGTAGGAAAAATTTAGGACTTTTGGATTTTTGAATGTTTGAAATGTTGTTTGAATGGTTTCGCTTTATCATATTTGGAGAAATTGTACTCATCTGGCTCGGAAATTCCCCGAGGTTATTTGAATTTATTATCAGGGAATGCCCCATGATATTTTGTACTCTGAAGAACGATCATTATCAAGGCCCGAGGCATTGGGTAAAGCGTAGTATAAGATAGATAGAATAATTTAGGTTTTAATTTCAGAATTTTTATTTTGGTTTGTAACAAATTAGACTAGACATTAACATTTCAATTTTTGTTTGTTTAATTTGTGTGTTTTATGTGGTTTATTTACTTCATAGTGTCATACTAGCCGATATACATCATGAATTGACCATTGTTGAATCACGAGACCGAGGGGTGATTAACACCTTTCCTTCGGTCAATAGAATTCCATAGCCAAAATCTTTATTCGTAAACCAATTTTAAAAAGTCAAAAGTCATTTTGAAAGAGGTTTCCAAAGGTGACTTGACACACCAGATTTATTCCAAGTGGTTACTTTGAGTTTTTATAGTTAAAAGTCCTTTTCGAAAAAAAATTTATGTTTTGTCACTTAATAATAAAACCCTTTTGAAACTTAAAAATCAATCCTTTAGGGAAAGAAGAGGGGCATGACATCTCTGGTGACTTCGTTGGAGCTTTCAGAATTCGAGCTTTATTTTGAGTTGTATCGACTTAGTGTGACATTATAGGTGTATAGATGCTATGTTTTTGCTATATTTTATGTTATTTTATAATCATTGTTGAGTGCCTACGCGCTACATGTTTACATTTTTTCTCATATGTGTTACCACTTTATATCTGTAATCATGTATGTAACCTGAGTCATTTCTTTCACGACAAGTTTCATACTACACATGTGTACATAACCTCTAGTTGAGTAATCTTTATTTTAGGAGGAGAATCCATCGGGTATATGTGGTGGGTGGAAAGCTCTCTCGACTACTATCGACCATACGCTCCCCGAACAACCTTGTTAGTGGACCCCAGTCTAGGTCAGCCTTTAGATCATGCTTATCTGTATCAAATTGAGGCTTAGCAGGACTCACTTGGTCCTTTTTAGGAGACTCACCCCTAACGTATTCTTATGTGCTAATTGTTGCATCTTTGATGGTAACAGGGTCATTTAACGGACTAATTTAGGGAAAACATGTGTTAGAATTAAATAAAATTATGTGTAGGCAAAGGAAAAGTTCAAAAAGATTAAAAAGAGAATAGAAAAATGAATAAAAAAAGAGAGTTCCATAGTTTTAGAGTTCTTTATGGTTTTTTTCACAATCCTAAAATTTTAAAAGATTTTTTTTACCCTTTCAACTCATTTTCTCTGAAAACAAAGACATCAAAAAGATTTTTTTTTTTTTTGTTCTCTTTAGAAAGCATTCATAATTGGAAAATTTTCAAAAGATTTTTTTAATAGGAAATTTTTATAAAGAAAATTCAAAAGATTGTAGAAGTGTTGTACATTTCATATAAAAAAATACAAAAAATATTTTTCTTTCATAGTTGTTGGTGTGAGTTTTTATGTGAAGTGTAAAATTGAAAACTCAAAAAGATTTTGTTGATGTTTTTCCCCGTCTGTTTGTGGTCGTATCTCTTAAGTCAGGGTTTATTTAGCTATTTAACTGTAATTGTCCAATCTGGATGAACTAGGCAATCCTTCGTGGGTTCGGTGATCTTATTTAAAAAATTCAAAAGGATTTTCATCACTCTTTGTTGAGAGTAGGTGATTCATATTCATCCTTAAAAGAAAACTACAAAAAGATTTTTCTTTAATAGTTTCAAGTTTCATTTTCATATGAAATTCAAAATTGAAAACCCAAAAAGATTTTTCTTTGGTAATCATAGGTTTTATTTTGCATAGGAAGCTGAAAAATTCAAAAAGATTTTCATCAATTCTTTTAACAATTGTTATTTTCTTTTCTTCTTAAAGTTTCAAAAGAAGAAAAGAAAAAAGAATGAGAGATTGATTGGTCACATTGTATCAAAAATTCATGAACTACGAACAACTGATTCTTCTCTTTCGGGGGTGAGATACGTAGGCGCCCTTCTTGAGAAAGTGTTGAACTCTAATGCATTCGTTATCTCTTGTTCATTTAGTTTAAGGTGGTTTGTTTGTGTCATTCTCATTGGACCTCTACATCGCAGCAAATCCAAGGATGGGTTAGTTATGTCCAACAAAGATATAGAGAGTGACATCATGGATCAAGCAAGGAAAAGAGAAAATAAGAATTTAAAGAAAGAGATAGTAAGATTAAGGAAACAAATGATGGAAATATATCGAGCTTGGGGCAGTGGGTTGCCTCTCCTTTCATTCCCCACTATTGACCTCGCAAATACCTTAAGATTTGTATCAAAATTGCAAAGTCAGTTTCCTACTGTTATTGATTCGCTACAATACGCCTTAGAATTCACTCCAACTCAAAAGTATCCCAATGATTCCATCACTCATTCTCTAGCTCTTCAGTGTAAATCTACAACATTGATAGAATCACCTATCCTCCCTGCTTTTGTTGCCCAACCCTTTACTGAGGCTCCCACTTTGTCTTTCTGTCCAATGATTGTGCTCCCTAATTTACTAGTGAATCAATGTTCAATACTCTTGATGATTACTGTTGTACTCCTGATCCCACATCTACGTCAATTGGATCACCAAAATTTCTTACAAAGAAGTTTGGCATGGTAGAAGAGCAAAAAAAAATGGCTAGGAAAATGAAGAACATAACAAAGGTTATGAAAAATTCTTTAGGACTCGCGAATTTTAAAGATGTTGCATATAAGGACTGGGGCATGTCATCAAGTGTTAACCTTCCTCCTAACTTTGAGGTATCAAACTTTGAGGAATATGTTGGGTACGAAGATTCTGTAAAACACTTGGTACGATATTGCCATCAGTTGAGGGGGACTAAAGAAAAGAAGAAGAAAAATGCACCTATTGTCTTTCCAGTGGAAAATCAGAGATGGAGATGTCCAACTCAGAAATATTTCCAGTCTCAATCTAGATCTTACAAATGAAATCCACATTCTCACCTGCAACAAGGTTCCTCTTTGCAAAATCTAAGATATTCCATTCCACTTCATCAGTATCCTTTGAACAATGCACAGTTGTATTCCCATCCATATTTTTATCCATAATGGCATGCACCGGTCCTTCAACATCATCCTCGACCCTCATATATTTGCCAAGGAACTTCTAAGACCAAGTTTCAATCGAGTCCGGAGATAGAAAAGACAAGGAAGTCAAAGGATAATTTACACCAATTGAGAGTTGTATGCCAGTTTATTCCAGAGGTTAAGAAAGTTGGGCATGATCAGTCCCCTCCTTAGGTGTACTCATGATACACATTCAAAATATTTTTATCCTCATGTACAATGTGCATATCATTCTGATATTTAGGGTCATAGTATTGAAGGTTGAAGTGCTTTGAAAAGACAAATAAAAAGGATAATCCAACAAAAATTAATCATAGTGCAAAATGTTGACACTACAACGGTCACACATAATCCTTCATCAATGCACGATAATGCACAATATGAGGGAAACAACAAGTTAAGCATGGAGATTTAAATCTTATTTATTAAAGAGAATGTGTCTAATAGTGGTGGAAGATCTAGTCATGATAATATGCAACCTAGTGGTTAAGATGTCAGGCTCAACAATTGAAAAGTTACTCTTCTCCCTACTAGG
Source organism: Capsicum annuum (assembly GCF_002878395.1). Classification (NCBI taxonomy): domain Eukaryota; kingdom Viridiplantae; phylum Streptophyta; class Magnoliopsida; order Solanales; family Solanaceae; genus Capsicum; species Capsicum annuum. The sequence continues at coordinate 187,838,161 of NC_061114.1, forward strand.
AAGAGGTCTGGTCTTTCTTTTGTTCTTTTTTGTTATCGGAATTATTTCAGGGTTATAGTTCAGAATCTATCTTGTTTGGTCCTTATGTCATTTATGTCCAAACCCTTCTACCTTTAATTTTAACTAAATATAGTGTCCCTTTTCCCTTTGGGTTTTAAATATGTTTCGTACGTTTGTTTTCTTTACATAAGTATATTTTTATGGTGATTCTAGTGATATGACATACTGTCAGAATTTTTAGCTAGATCCTAAAATCTAGTTTAAGCATGAACTTTGAATCATAGGGATAAAGTTAGAAAAAAAGAATCTGAGAAAATAGGTAGAGTGCTGCGTCATTTGGTGATATGTTTAAGCTTTCCTTGAAAATTAAAGCAATTAATTTGAGAATCGCAAGAATAACATGATCATCAATTTAAAGGCATGTCTCAATTAGGTCAAACAGTTGATGCGTGATCCTATATCAAGTGGAACGGAAAAAAAATAAGCTCCACAAAAGCATGTATTGTTAGATGTGAGAAATGTACAACAAAGGTTGAGTTATTTATTTGACAACTGTAGAAGAAGATGTAACACAAATGCTCAGTTAAAGATAGTGTTGCTAAAGTGTCACAAATGATCTTTATTTTTCATTTCATATTGCATGATATGTACTTGCATTTTCAAGGATTGATACGTCGAAGGCATTTCATTCTACTGTCCAAACATTATGTCATCCTTTGTAGCCTTAGTTATATTTTCCTTCATACCCCATTTTTAGGATCAAGATAGAGTCAGCAAAGTTTTAAAAAACGTATCGAGTAAAAAAATAGTGTCAAAAAAGTTTCAAAAAAAAGAGAGAAAAAAATTATGTCAAAAACAAAGAAAAGAGAAAAGTGTCAAGAAATATAGAGTCAGAAAATGTCTCAAAAAGAAAAAGAGTCAAAAAAAAAAGAAAAAAGGAGAGAAAATCAGAATCAAGCAAAAGAATAAGTTGCCGAAACTATGTGTGACTTGATTCTCCTCTCTCGGTATTGAGATATGTTGGCAGTCCTACTTAGGATCAGTCCAACAAAATAAATAATTTAGAATTACCCGGTCAAAAGAAATAAGGGCATGAGCTAATCTCCATTTTTTAAGTCGATTCCAAAAGTTGTAAGTCCTACCCTACCTCAAGTGTTGTTTGGGCCTCATGCCATTCTTTCTTTATAACCTTATCAAAAGCCAAGTTACAATAAAATAAAGTCCTTCAGATAAATCTTTGAGAATGTTAAGGCTAAGAATTTAATGGATAGGATTATGCATTTTTGGAACTACTTTTCTTCCATAGCTTAAGGAATCAGGACAAAAAAATGAGAGAGTGTTATTGGTGAAAACCTTCATGGGCACTATAAGGTGATGGTAAGTTGAGAGAGATAAAATCATAGAGTCTTATCACTGAAAACCCTAACAGGCACCTTAAGATAATTCTGAGTTGAGAGAAATAAGAATGAAAGAGCCTCGTTACCTTAGAGCAATGGTGAGCTGAAAGAAAGAAAATGAGAGACAATTATTGGAAAAACCCTTCAAGGCGTTATTAGACGAATGAAGTCTATAAAAACTAGTGACCTAAGAAAGAAACTCAGTTTCAAGTCCATTAACTCAACAAAAATTGGTGGAAATTTTTAATGGAAAGATCAGGCATCTTAATCTAAAGAGAATGTCATAATCATTAAAGTTGACTTTTATTTTTAGGTTAATCTTTTTCTTTTCTCTGTTTGAAATAGGGACATTTATTGTCTTTTCTTTCTTCACTATATTTCTATTTTTGGTTTTCTTGTGTCAGTAATTCTAAAGGAAAGTCATTTTTTCTTATGTCTTTCAGTCAAATCAATATCACAACAAATGAGAAAAGATTTCAAAACTAGCTACCAACTTCTTTAATCTAATAAAGCAAGACACATTTCCTTGTTTGGGTAATTCAAGTGGCATTTGTAAGGAGACGTATTTCCTTGTCTGGGTAATTTAAGTGCATTTATAAGGAGACATATTTCCTTATCTGGGTAATTCATGTGGCATTTGTAAGAAGACACACTTCCTTAATTGGGTAATTTTAATTTTACTTGTTAGGTTATGCACTTCCTAACTATAGTCTTGACTCCTAGACAATTCACTTTCTAGTCGAGTCATTCTACTTGACCCATAGGAGACACACTTCCTTGGTGGGTATTCAAGTTTCACTTGTTCGGCAGTTCACTTCCTAACTTAAGCCTTTACTCCTAGAAAATGTACTTTCTAATTGAGTAGTTAACCATTAGGGGATGCACTTTCATGTTAGGGAAATTCATGTTTCGCTTGTTACGTAGTTCCCTTCCTAACCAAAGACTTTACTCCTAGAAAATGCACTTTCTATTTGATTCATTCCACTTGACCCTTAGGAGACACACTTTCTTAGTGGGCATTCATGTTTTTCTCGTTAGGTGGTTCACTATCTAACTTATGCCTTCACTACTAGAAAATGTACTTTCTCGTTAAGTAGTTAACCTTTAGGAGATGCACTTTTTTGTCAGGGTAATTCAAGTTTCAGTTGTTAGGTGGTTCCCTTCCTAACTTAAGCATTTACTCTTATAAAATGAACTTTCTAGTCGAGTTATTCCATTTAACCCTTAGGTGACATGCTTCCTTGTCAGGATAGTTCAAGTTTTGGTTTGCTAGTGACATACTTCCTAAATTAAGCCTTTACTTCTAGAAGATGTACTTTCTGGTTGAGTCTTTCCATGCAACCCTAGGAGATGCACCTCCTTATCTGAGTAATTCAGGTTTCATTTATAAGGTGATGCACTTTCTAAATTGAACCTTCACTCCTAAAAGCCGCATTTTCTAGTTGATTCATTGCACTTAAGTCTTAGGAGACGCATATCCTTGTCAGTTTTCATTTGTCAGGTGGCATATTTCCTAATTTAAACGTTTATCTCTAGAAGACGCACTTTCTAGTCAGAATTCCTCACTTTAATTCTTAGGAGACGCACTCCCTCCTCTTGCTTATTTAATTTTACTCTCAAGAGAACCATTTCTTACTCAGAGTCTTGATTCATCATTACAACATGCAAAATATTGTGATTGGATTTGATATTTGAAAAATTTTTCTAATGATAAACTGGGGCAATAATTTAATTCATGTTATTGAAACCATCATTTAGGACCCTCTTGAAAAATGAGACGTTATTTTTGAAAATTAAGATTTCTATCATAACCTTTGTTTGATATAATTTGCTTTCTATTTTTGATGAGGTTTCAGTAGTACGCCTGAAGAACAGGGCGAATAAATAGAAAATCCAGAAACAAGGTGAAGAAGTTGAAAGTGAAGCAACAACGTGAAGAAGTTAAAAGTCAAGAAACAAGGTGAAGAAATTGAAAGTCAATGGATTGAAGAAATAGCAAGTCAGAATCCTGGTGAACAAGGTGAAGAAATTGAAAGCCAATAAACAAGGTGATGAAATTCCAAGTCGAGAGCTTGCTCAGAGAACAATTTAAGGAAATTGCAAGTCAGGAGCCCGCCTATAGAATAGGGTGATGAAATATCAAGTCAAGAGACAAGGACAGCTGCATAGATAGGACTTTTGTAATTTATTTATGTTTTTAACTTGTAATTTTTTTGTTTTGATGTAATGAGAGAGTTGTGGACCAAAACCTTGACAGGACTTCACTCGACTATCTAAATCGGTATAGTCCTTCTCCTTCTAACCCTTTGAGATACCTGTGACTTGATTTCCTCATAACTTGGGTAGGTATGATTTCCAAAATAAAGACTTGATTGCGTTTGTCCTTCTTTTTCTTTCTTTTGAATAAAGGTCGGGTCAAAATTTTGTCTTATTGTCTACTTCTTTGTCTAAAAACATTTTGTGTTATATATTAAATAACTAATCTATTAGGTCAATAGCCTAACGTCTCATATCAACATATACCATAATCATCACACAAATGAGTAATCGTTTTTGAAGCATAAAGCCACAAATATATAATAACAACCCTATATTGATCATGATAAACATCAACCATCATTAGAATATAAAGCACAAGAACTTACCAGAACGTCCCATACCACCGGAATGTACACTAAAAAGAACACAACAAAGAACTCGTCATGGCATCCCATACCATCGGAGAGTACACCAAAATATCCATCCATCAATATATCAAGGCACAACTACACAAGCAACTCACCAAAGCCGCGGGTTGCACATTTCCTCCATGGCCGCTTACCAAGGTCTACAATCATTATCAATACAACAAGTTTACACAATGAAACCGATAGCACCATAGCTAGTTATATAGTTGCTTATTCTCTATTGCAGAGATGAACTCCAAGTCAAATCTATACTAGCTAATCTCGATATCCATGAAGCACTAGTTTACAAGTCTTATAGTTTACTAGTCATCAAATAAGAAAAAGCTACAAGTTACCAACACTATTATTTATTCACCTAGCTCAAGGTCGTTTATTATTATGCATTCTCATTATATAAATCGTCAATTAAGCCACCACAGCATCACATCGTAGATTTTAACTTAACTATTCATCATACAATAGTAAGACCAATATCATTAGGCATGTTACAACCTTAAGGACAAGTTTTCATATTTTAACCAAGCAAGGTCCACCAATTGGTTTACTAGTCTTCTAGCCCACAAGTCATAGCAATTTATTAGAGACAACTAGTTATCACATAAGCCATTTTATTATTCTAAATTCCATAATATGATAATTTATCTAAGTCAAGTAGATTTACTAAGTGAGCCCTTCGTTCTACACAAGATTACACATATCAATTATCCTTAACCCAATACTCAGCATAATCCACTGCAAGTAACTAATTAGAATTAATACGGGTTACACCTCTAAACTAGTGATTAGTGATAAAGAATCATTAATAATCTACCAAGGAAGGCATCATGTCCCAAGTACACACGAATTTAGCCACACATGGAATAATCCCACATATGTCCATATATTTAATATAATCACCACATATGGTATCATCATAACATCGTGTCACGACTCGAGCTGAGGCTCTAGCCGCAAAAGGCATCCCAAACCATTAAGGCCCGATAGACCCATGTAACAGCCCAACTGACTAGTGATATTTTCCGCTCTGGGTCTAGATGCACACAACTTTAAAAAACTTTACTAGGGAGTAAGGCTTTCTTACTTATATACCTAGCATCCCTCCGGTGTTTTGCCTATATGGGACTCCTTATCCTAAGTTGGGATATTACACATTGTTATCTCTTATGGATAAATCAGTATCATAACAACATCAACATAACCTGCAGATTCAATAGGCGTCATTATAACATCATTATATCCTGTGGATTCATCGAATATCATCATAACATCATTACATCTTCTGGATTAACAGAGCATCATCATAATATCAACATATCCTTCGAATTCACTGGGCACCATCATAACATCATTATATCCTCTGAATTCGCCCGATATCACCATAACATCATTAACTCTTTCAGATTAATCGGGCATCATCATAATATCAACATATCCTCTAGATTCACCGAGCATTATCATAATATCATTACATCTTCCAGATTAAACGGTCATCATCATAATATCAACATATCCCCCAAATTCACCGAGCAACATGATAATATTTTTATATCCTCTGGATTAACCGGGTATCATCATAACATCATTACCTCTTTTGAATTAATCGGTGTAACACCCCGCATTTCGGGCTAGAATAAAAACCATCATTTTTATGCATAGATAATTCAGAAGCCATAAATCCTATACAAATTTTTCATTTTAGTCAATTATATAGTGTATGAGCCTATTTAAGCATGAATTGAGATCATAGAGGTTCCCTAACTCAAGGACAAGTTGAAAGCTTTCCTAACATTCGAGTTTGAGAGATCGTCCATATTTGGGTCAAATTCAATTGACCATAACTATTTATATATAATGAATTAGAGGGCCTACTCAATATCAAATAAAATCTTTTCTAATTAGCTTTCCAATGATACCAATTTCACCTAAATCTGATACCTAAGAGAAAAGTTATATCCATTTAAGTGACTAATAGAGTAGCATCATGCTATAAATGTATGACGCACGCCCTATCGTACCCACCAAATTTCAAGTTCTGTTTCCTTATTTTTAGGGAAAAATGGGTATCTTCCATCCCTTATCCAATTATAACATGGGATTAAACTCCCAAAGCACCAAAATATGATTCTTTTCTCTCAAATTCATCAAGAACTCACCCTAGGGTTTCAAACTAAAATCCCAAATATCTCAAGATTTAACCGTGTGTTTTCCTTAATTCTTCATGATTTAGAATCCCCATTGCGAAGGCTACAAGAGGCACCCATAAATCGTACGTATAGCATTCCAAAAGCTAGAGTTCATTCAAAAGCTTCTAACTTAAGGTACGCAGGGTTTTCCTAAAATCTCATGGGTATGAAAATCTTGATTTTTAAGAAAGGGTTTTTCATATTTATGAATATATTCATGTTTTAGAAGCATTGATGATATTGTTTTGGCCTTTAGGAATTAGTCCAAATTGATTTAAAATCATATATATATTGTAAGAATGTGTTTTAAGGTTGATGATTGAATTAAGAACATGATTCATGAAAAATCCCTCTCTAGTGATGATTTTTATTTACTTATAATGTACTATGAAATCGCTTGAATGCATCTTGAAAAGCAAGTTATGAAATATCTTGAATAATATTATATTTGGATTATGATTTTGATTTCAAAAGAGTGAGGGTTTTTTATGTTGATGAATGTTGAACATAATCATATAATGAGAAGGGTTGCATGGTTTGTTAAATATTACATGACCACCACATGTTTATTGAAAGAATTGGAATTTTGCATAGTTTAGACTTATGTTTTCGGAACATGAATTTCCTTTGTTAAATTGCATGTTTGCGTGGTCTAAACCATGTTTTAATGAAAGAATCAAGCATGATGCATTATGTCTAAGTAATAGGACTTGGAAGTCTTGGTGTGACGACACCAATCCAGATAATACCATGGTAATTCAGAATAGAATAGAATGCATATTTGAAGTTAGCTTTTTTAGATGTTGAAAGTAGAATAATATAAAATTGGGCATAAAGAGAGCTTCGGTGGTTCTCCAAAGAAGGCATGAGTTCAAACAAATCTTTGCCCGAAATAATGATTTGTCGATCCGAGTATATTATATTACGCTGGCCTAGTGTCGCGTGGCGTATCAGAATCACAAACTCGAACACTTGCGGCACACTCGGGTTGGGGGATTCCACACTGATTCAATGGAGGATTCCACACTGTCCGTGTAATATCAGAATTATAGGGGAGTTCCACTTAACTCAGAAGTAATACAAAGATCAGAAATTGCTTTCGACAAAAAGATTTTTAGTTTTTTTTGCAAGAATGCCCATGTATTTTGAAAATTATATCTTTCATGATGTTTATGACTAGGTCTCAACTATTTTATTTATATAAAGGCTTTATTTTAGATTGCTCCGCATACCAGTACATCTGTATTAACCCCCCTCCCTCTAGGTTCTGAGGCACAGTCTAGGGGTCCTGATAAGTAGAAGATTTTATCAGACAGAAGTAAAGAGTACCAGTTAGTGAGCCTTCTATATTTTAGAAGGACTAGTTTCTTTTAGACAGTTATTATTTATTATGGTTTTGGTATACCAGAGGCCTTGTCCCAGTTTTGAGATAGTTGTTATTTGATCATGTAGTAGAGATTTCGCAGATAGTTTTTAGATGGTGTTTAGTTGATATTGGATTTTATTCCTCGTTGTTAAACTAAATTTAGATTTTGACCATGTTTTCGTAGAAGATTTTATTTCCACATTTCCTATTTATATATGAATGGTGTATATGATTACAAGTTTGAAGGGCTCTCGGGCCTTTATGGTTCTGGATGTCCGTCATAGTCAGGGCCCTAGTTTGGGTCGTGCCAAAATTGGTATTAAAGCATGGTTCATAATCCCAGGGTGTCTGCAAAATTGCATAGGGTGGAGTATTGTTTATGGGTGTATAGTGCACCACACTTATAAGCAGGAGGCTACTAGGCGTTTAGGAATGTTTCCCTTTCTTCATGTTCTAGTTTGTGCTATTTATCCAGACTGTTCCTCTTACATACTCTAATTTGTGCTATGGTGTCGCCCATACAAAAGTAAAGTTATCCCAATTCTTTCCTTACTATGATGTGCCCTGATATGTCTTATTATTGGGGTGATTCAAGTTCAAAAGTTTAGAGTCTAAATGGTATGGTCCTTTCTGATTGAGCCATATAAAAGTTTAAATTTGTGCAAGGACTTGAGAAGGGTCCGTTAGTGCCTCAGAGTGTATTGATTTTTGTGTGAACTTTAATTCTGATGAAATTGTGTTTTTTGGCCTACGGTATTAAGAGTATTCCATGTTTTTTCAAAAATTTATGTTACAGATGTCATGCTTCAGGGGAAATAATGTGTAGCCGAATATTAGAACTGTATTTCAACCGGATTAGTTGTATAAGTTTAAGTGCTGGTTGATAACGCTCAATCTACAGCTCTCGTGGGAGTGTAAAGCGGTCGTTAGCAAATATAGAACCCAACCTGGGTTGGGTATCGATCCCACAGAGAATAGCTTGGCCAACAAGCAAGAGAAATTACTAGACTTTTAGTGCAAGTCTCGTAGGAAAGGGGGGATTGTAGTATGTAACCAAAACAAGAATGTAAGAACTGAAAATAGCAAAATAAAGAGAGATTGTCACGTGTGTTGTAAACAATGAGAATTGAGGCGTTGGGGTTATGTCCACCTTCTGAGGTATACGTCTCTATTGGCTATGAGTGTGTAGAGTCTTGACATGTAATTGCTTATAGAGAATTGTAGTCGATGGTAAATCCAAGCGTCTCTCGACCTAAACAAGGACTATTTCACTTTAACTCTCTCGAGCTTAAAGCGTGACTAACGGTACGAATTCTCCAAGAAGTTAGTCCAGGTACGGCACTAGCTTTTTAATAGGAAAGGGTGTCCTACTACCTTGACATTATCTCTTTTCCAGACAAATAACTTTTCTCTCGAACAAGTCAGATGTTAGACTGGCGTTGGTCTATGCGTCTTCTTTTCTAGACAAATAACCTTTCTCTCGAACAGGTTAGATGTTAGAATGGCGTGTTCTTGTGTTTGAACCGCAAAGAATGTAGATTTAAGATGAAGAGAATAATGATATAAGCAATATACTTGTCTTGAACTCACAAACTCATAGCTATAGATAGTAACTCATTCGGCTTCCATAACCCCAACTAAGAGATTTAGTTACCCATGAATGCGAAGGATATCACGCTTTGCATGGTGGATGGCGTGAATAGTAGGTGTTTGGCGTGTGGTTTTAGTGATTCCGTAGCAAGTAACGATTCTCTTGTTGTGGAATTTAAGAGTAGAAGAATGAAGACTTGAGAATGGGTTGTAGGAAGATGTCTTAATTGTAAGGAGATGAATGAATTGTCAGAATGTCTCCCCTCCTCTCCTAAAATCTCTAACATGATAGGGTATTTATAATACTCCTATCCTACTCCTACTAAACTAATAAAATAAATAACCAAATCCTAATATACTAATGAAATCCTTGACCCAATTGTACTAGGGTAAGGTTACAAAATTATAATCCAAATAGAATGATGAAACACATAACCTAATTGCACTAGGTTAATGTATTATGGCAAAAATCCAGCTTTGTGTCTGTAAGTCCCAAAGTCTTCAGAAATGCTGTTTTAGCCCGGGACAGATTTTCCATGCAGCAGATTTAGTCCTTTATGCGTCCAGCTCCTTTCCATCTCGTTTGTGAGCTTTCTTTTGCGTCAAGTAAGCCATAAATTGCTGTATTTTGCATCATTTATACCTGAAACTTTCCTAATCACATTTGTTAGCTCATTTACAGGAAAAAGGACTAAAAGTGTACGAAATAGATAATTAGTTCTCGAAACTAGGCTAAAATATGGGCAAAATATATTGATATAGGCGCGTAATTTCGCCTATCATCACTGGTGTCATGACCTACTGGTAGTGAGATTAGACTAAGAAGTTGGTGATATAAAGTGACAAATTCAGAAGTTAGAGTGAGGGTGACTTTTGTGTAAATAAATATTTTAGTTGAATAACCGATGTTTGAGGATGATTTCCCACTTTATAGTGATACACTAATGTGGTGGATAGTAGCATGTGTGGATTGTATGGTAGTATGTGGGGGAAGTGTTTGACTCAGATTTTTTATTTTTATAGAGTAAGATGTGTATCCTTCGATCATTATATAATGTGTGTCAATTTTCTATCTCTTGTAATATGTAATCTTGTTATCATAGTATTTTTGAAAAAAAAATAGAAGTCTAGGGAAGTCATGTAGGGCTCTTTCGATTCACTAGCATAGATTCTTTGTTATTCATTACATTTTCTTGTTCAAAACACAAAAAGCAAAGTCTAGTGAAGCCGTGTGAGGCCTATTTTGATTCACTAACAACTTGTTGTTCAACTTGTTGTTCTTGTGTTTGTTGAATATATGTATAGCCGAATCTTTTCGCAAGAGATTGAGTTGGTAATGAAGTGATACGTCCTAGTGTGTTAGTTTAGTAGAAGGTAGAGAAGGAGTTATTAGTTAAGATGAATTGTTGTCTGCTTGAAGTATGAAAATGGCTAGATGAGCCAGTAAGTTATAATTGTAGACTCATGGTTGTTTGTGGAATTTGAAGGTAGTCTAAATATACACTTGGGTAAGTAAGTGTGATATGAGAAAGCCATATAAGTATATAAGATTGTGTGGTGTTATAATATAAGATTAAGGTTGACCATGTCTATTATTTGACTTTACCCCCTTGACCTTCTTTTTGTTGGTAGTTGTAAACTAGTACTACTTGTGAGAAGGTATGTTGTAGATTTTTGAGGTATTTGGACAGAATGTCCCGATTTGATGGACTAATATATTATGTTGCCATCTCCATTGGTGGAAGATGATTGATTCTAGACTATTGGCTTGAATTTAATGTAGGATGTGGATGTAAGAATAGTGGCTTAAGATTAATGATGAATGTTTTATAAGAATTGTGTGTCAATTTGGGTTTTAAATCATGCTTAGCACTAGATATTAAGTTTGAACAGTTGATGTCCATAAAGGTGGATGTGATGATTTCTTGGTTAATGATACTAGTTATATGAATGTTATCTAATAGGCTTGAATGGTGTATGCAATAGATTAAGTTTATTCGATTAGTAATAAATTATGATGTTGTATGTATGAGGTAGAAGTATGCCCCAGGTGATATAGAGTTGCGGTATTTTCTAAGACTATTACATGTTGTGTATGGCTAGTGGACATAGTACTACCGTTGAGTTGCTGAGTGGAGAAAGACTAGTAGTATGATTCATGAAAGGCTTGGTGATATCCATGATTATGTGTTATAATCGAAGTTTGAATTTTTGAAGGTTGAACTGACAGAAATAAGAGTTGAAGCGCTATAGGGTGTGTACTCTGACTATAAGAATACTTACGAGGATTCGAAGTTAGTAAGTGTTCAAGTAATATATGATTGACTATTGGGGATATAAAAAGATAGAGTGTGTCCTAGAAGGTAGGATTAGCAGTGGGTTTTCCCCTTCTAAGTATAGCTATTTGGGTTAAGTTATATTAATTGCATGTAGTGTCATATTCCAGACCCCAGAGTGCAGTGAGTGTTATTCAATTTAGAGTCTAGTAAGGGATCTGTCAAACTTAAGATGATGGCTTAAAGCTAAGGGGGAGATCATAAAACAAGTGACCAAGACAGGCTTTCAGATTCTAGTAGTGCTATCAGTATGATATAGAACATCAGGAAGTAAGGGTAAGGCTCAACTCATTCTTATCTCAGTATTTTTCAGTTATACCAATACTTACTCATGTCTTACATTTCAGTTCCATGATCATAGTTCATGTTCATGTATATGATAGAGAATCACGGGCTCTTCTAGTTCTAAAAAGAGGATTTCCAGTTCATTCAGTAGTCAGAATTATATTTCATATGTTATGAACTTCAAATTGAGGTCGGCAGCTCATAACTCAAGTACTCACGCTTTATGGTATGCTCAGTTCCCATAATTCATGCTATACTCTTTATAATTGATTAGATTCAGCTTATAGTCATGTATGCCCCAATTAAGATCACTTTGATGAATCCCTGATGTTGATTTCTAATTCCTTCGGCCTCAGTTAAGTGTCGAGTCTTGTATAATATCCTCCCATGCTTCAAGGTCTTATATTCTAACCTTTTAGTGACTCTTCCTTATGTGATGATAGTGGTGATGAGTAAATGATTTTTGTTAATGGAAGATCATAGTATGTTTTTTTTAGATAGGGCCATAAGTGTGAAGAAACATTTAGGGCCAAGTCTTTGATATATGTGATGGTTAGTGGAAATTTGTGTGTGTATGTTCTTGGGATAGCGCGTGGGAGTTATATTGATAGTGGATTAGACAATATGTGAAATATGTCCTTATGGGTGTTTGACTTGGAGTTCATATTAGTTCATAAAGATAGGCTTGAATGACATGTAGAGATTTAAGTGGAGGAACACAATATGCGCTAGTGAATCCATATTAAGAGATCAGAGTTAGTCATTGAAGTGGTAAGGCAAGATATGCTTAGGGTGTGATTTAAAAAAAAATACATATAGAAGATTGAATCATATAGTTTAGACTAGTATCGTGGTGTGGCATGTTGTAATTTGTCATTTGAAGTTAGGCTTGATCATGGTGAGATGACTTATGTTACTTTAGGCATTAGTATGAAGATTTATCAATGACCATATAATAATTCTAAGTTGAATCAAATGAGTATGGTATTTAAAGGGAATAACATAGTTAAGGGAGTATTCGAGAAGTGTGCTAAGCTTGAAAGTAAGAAGTTGCATTGCCTAAGGCCTGGTAATTCTATCCTAGTTTATGAGTTATATGCCTATATTCCATGTTGTAGAGTAGCGTCATTGTTGTGATTCCTTAGTTTTCTGTCTTGTGTAACTCATGCCCAAGATTCTTTGCTCCCGAATGCTACTAGAACTTCTTTAGAAAGAGTGTTGAAGAGATACTCCAGTTAAGTATAACTTTCCATTATAATTTAGCCAGTATAACCAACAGTTCAGTTTAACAATCAGGAAGACAAGTTCCTGTGGTTTTCCACCTTTATACCCAGTCCTACTATCCGAAGTCCCATGTGTATGACCATCCCAAGAGATAATCTATTCCATCCATGTAAATTGCGAATTCAGTTCAGTCCGAACATCATGTTTCAGATTCAGCTATTTAGTCATGACTCAGTTCATAAGAGTTCAGCGCATAGTCTCAAATCTCTCTAGGCATTTTAATTCAGACAATGTAATACCTTTGTATAATCTAAATCTTACTGTATCAAGATTCATACATACATAATTTATAACTTCTAAATTTGATACGTATGATTGGATCATGAACATCTCAAGGGAATCCTAAATTTTCAGCATGAAACAGCTCCTTAAAGCAAGTAAGGGCAAGTCAGCTCATAATTCAATTTCATGTTAGAAATTTAAATGTTTCAGATCAGTATATTCTTTCTTAGAAGAAATATCTTATCCACATTATTCCATACCTTTAAGACTTCAACATTCCTACCCATCATTCGGGGATGAATGATCCTAAGGGGGAGATAATGTAACACCCCGCATTTCTGCCTAGAATAAAAACAGTCGTTTCTATCCATAGATAATCCAAAATCCATAAAAACGATGCAAATTTGGCATGTTAATCAATTATGTAGTGTGTGAACCTATTTAAGCATAAATTGAGATCATAGAGGTCCCCTAACTCAAGGACGTGTTGAAAGCTTTCCTATCATTAGAGTTTGAGTGAGCGTTGAAACTTGGGTCAACTTCAATTAACCATAATTGTTTGTATATAATCAATTAGAGGAACTACTATATATCAAAAGAATTCTCTTCTAATTATCTTTCAAACGATATCAATTTCACCTAAATCTGATACACGAGCAAAAAGTTATTTCCATTTTAGTGACTGAGACAGTAGCATCATGCGATAAGCGTGCAACGCACGCCCTACTACACGAAACAAAATTTCAGGTTCTGTTTCTGCTTTTTTAAGGGCAAAATGGGTATCTTCCATCCCTTATTCAGCTATAACACGGGATTAAACTTCTAAAACACTATAATATGATTCTTTTCTCTCAAATTCATAAAGAACTCACCCTAGGATTTCAAACTAAAAACACAAATATCTCAAGATTTAATCGTGGGTTTTCCTTAATTCTTCATAATTCGGTATCCCCATTGCAAGGGCTACAAGAGGCACCCATCAATCTTATGTATATCATCCCAAAAGCTAGAGTTCATTCAAAAGCTTCTAATTTAAGGTACGCGGGGTTTTCCTAAAATCTCATGGGTATGGAAATCTTGATTTTTAAGAAAGGGTTTTTCAGATTTATGAATATATTCATGTTTTAGAAGCATTGATCATATTATCTTGGCCTTTACGCCTTCCCCCAATTTTATTTGAAATTATATATATATTGTAAGCATATTTTTTAAGGTTGATGATTGAATTGACAGCATGATTCATGAAAAATTCCTCTCTTGTGATGATTTTCATTTACTTAAGTAACCCCTATAACATCTGTCACCTTCTGAACCTGATGTAGGAATACCTGTGGGTCCTCATCTAACTTAGATCCTATGAAGGAAGGAGGATTTATTCAGGTGAAGTCCTAAATTCTAGTTGCAGCTGAATTGGCCACTAGGTTGGCCAGAACGATAGTTAGTCATTCATTCTGGGTAGCAACTAACTGATCAAGAGTAGTGATTATGGCCCTAAACTCTGTATGAGAAACATGATCACCCAAAGGGTCTTTGGGATGAGGGGCTGACTGATTCCCATTTCTTCTTTTAGGAGGCATGTTTGTAGAAGAAAGAGAGAAATGGATTAGACTGAGATTATGCTCACTGACACGACATGAATACTAAAAGAAGGGAAACTGTTCCTAAAATATCTCATAGCCTCTTGCACATAAGTGTGGTGCACAACACATGCATGTACAATACTCTACTAGATGCGGCTTTCAGACTTCCTAGGACTCTATTGAACCTAAGGCGCTAATACTAAGTTTGTAACACCCCGATTTTCTAAATCAGAATGCTACACAGTGCTCATGAACCCGAAGGACTATAATCTAACCCATGACTTATATTTGTACCTGTATACTGCATAATATATCATAAAATATAGAAACATGAACATAAAAGGCCATAAGGTTCGAACTGAATAAACGTCTGATAACAAAATATCTAAAAAAGGTATAACAATACCAAAACAAGTCCTAAATACTAAAAATAATGAGATCTCAATATCTAATCTGACATCTAGTCTGAAAGCATCTAACTAAGTTGAATAAGAAGTTAAAGGAACAAGTCTCCACCTAACTCCATCAAAAAACTAAATAGTAAATATAGCAATAATCATATTGACCTAGAATGAGAAAGGACTCACTGTAAACTCTGAACACTGGAATGCTACTACTAATCTAGAGCTCGTTCCTCTAAACCAATGGTGTAACATAAGAGAATGCACCATAGCGTAAATGCATTAGTACGTCTGAATGTACTGAGTATACGAGTGAGGTAGGCTAAATGCAAAGGGTTATATGCATGAACAATGTTGACTAATATGAATGTGAGAATACATACATGCATACATAACTGTAACTAAACTCGTAGAGATACTGACTACTGATTCTGAACATTGACAACATGAGTGTACTGATATTGAGATACTGAATAGATGAATGACTATTTCTGAAAGTTTGAATTATAAAGAATTGGTCTGGTTGACTGTGTCTGATAGTCTTAAAGCTGAATATTGATATCATGAATTCTGATAACTGATATAACTGATACATAGTTCAGAAAATTGATATAACTGATATAACTGTGATGATCGGCCTAACCGATGTAACTGATACTGAGCGACTGTATTTGATAGTCTAAATTTTAATGGAACTATCTGAGTTCTATTTTATATGGAGTACCTGAATTTGAGATCAGTCTTTTCTAATGGGTGATCTTGAAGTCTAGTTATAATGATAAGGATTGATTGTCTCTAATAGTACTTAATCTGTACTACTGAACTGAGTTGACTGTATCTGACAGTCCTGAATCTGTAACTGAAGCTGTGGGATGTATTCATCTAAAAAATATACCCCAAGTTAAGTTGAGTGGGGTCCAATCTCTACCCTGACTTGAAGGGTGTCAGTACCACGCCACCAGTAAAGACATCTGCTATGGAGTCAGTCCTAATCAAATGGGTGACTCCTGGGATTAGTCCTATACATATAAATATGCTACTGGGTGACCCCTGAGTATGTTAGTCCTATCTAATGGGTGATATCTCCTACCTATGCTGGCTACATAGTTCTGGAACTTAGGGATTACTTCTAAGGATCTCAGTCCTAATCTAGCGGGTAAGTTCCCATCCCTAGGATCACTCGGTGTTGAATCCTACTCCCACCTGAAAGACACTGAACTAAATAACTGGGCTGAATAGAATTATTGAACTAAACTGATTAGCTGAACTGATACTAATTAACTAGATTGATACTAGTGGTATTGTTTAGCGGAGCTAAACTAAGTTTACTGGATTCTGATGACTGACGGAATGTACTGAGTTCTAAGGACTGGTTGATTGTACTGCAGTTACTAAGATTGACTTTGGATACCGAGGTTATAGATATTACTGAGTATTGAGATCACTGAGATTACTAAACTACTGAGATTACTAAGGTTACTAGATTTTCCTGAGTCATATGACTGACTGAATTCTATAGATCATGGCTTGACTGAGAGTATCGTGATAACATGACATGGCTCTAGGAACACTATTATATTTTTAGGTACGAATACCCCCAGGACTCGATGGACGGAAATTGACACAACATGACTAACTTGATCATAAGATTGGAGTCTACAATTCATATTATCATAAGTAGGGGATATTATACTTCATGTAGTTCTTCAACATTTTAATCAAGGTAGGGAGTGCATGGATATATTTCATGTACATATAGTATATCTCCATTATCATACATGCTTTATACCACAACAATAGCAATACATCAATAGCATGAAATTTATATTGAAGTATATAACTAACATGGACTTGTCATTTAGATATAATGGAACCATGTAAACATGAATTTCTAGTATCCTAAGCATTTTATCAAACATCTTGCATGCATAATATTTATCATAGGTGTACTTTAACAAATTTAGAAATCTTAAACCACCCAAATTCATGGGTTTCCAACTAACCTATTCACATGATTCATGAAAAATACATCAAGATACAACCTTGAATGAAAACAACAATCAACAACATGAATATAGTCATAATACAACAAGGAAATCACAATTTATAATTTCAAACATGATTCTTGAGCTCCATGGATAAAAGGGACCCATGGATGAACATTACGCATACCTTAGATTTCGTGAAGATTGAAGGAAAAATTTCCTTGAAATAGACTTTTCTATGAAAACCCTAGTGCTTGTTCTTGAGATTTTTGATCTTGAGAGGAAACCCTAATCTTGTGGTTGAGAGTGTATGAGAGAGCTTTTTGAGATGTTTAACTAAAGTAAATGGAAGATTATACGCTCCTTGCGGGTTATAACTTGGGGTAAGTGAAGGAAAAATACTAAAATAACCTTACTAAAACATCCCTCAATTACTGGGAAAAATAGCTGACGACATTCGTGACAAGCCGTCAAGGTGGTGATAGGCCATCATGAATTGTCGTCACAAAAGAGTGAAATTTTAAGTTTCGAGTTAAGGTTGACGACATTGGTGATATTCCATAACGGGATTAATGGCTTGTCACAAAATTTCATCATTAGGGTCAAAAATCTGCCCAGGTCTGATGACATTGCTGATAGGCCGTCACGGGCGTGACAGTTTGTCACAAAATGTCATCACCAGTTTCCCAGCCACATATGCTGGAGCAAAATGGGTATAACTCTTTGCTTCGATATCAGATTTAGGTAAAATTAGTATCGTTGGAAAGCTAATTCAAATATATTTTATTTGATATATAGTAAACAACCCAGTTCGTCATATACAACGAGTTATGATTGATTGAATTTGACCCAAGTTTGGATGCTCACTAAAACTTGAACAATAGGAAAGCTTTCAACTTGTACTTGAGTTAGGGGACCTATATGATATAAATTCATGCTCAAATAGATTCCCACACTACATAATTGATTAACACGGTAAATTTACATAGGATTCGAGGCTTTTGAAACGTCTACGCATAGGAATAACGGATTTTCATCCTAGTTTGAAATGTGGGGTATTACAAAATTGAAAGGCTTATCATGAATATCACGTAAATCATCACATATTAGAATCAATTCTTTTAATTAATAGCCTATAACATGGAATGAAACCAAACAACAACATTTACATCACTTTTCAATTCATTCAAATCATGAACATTCATAAATACACTAATCTTGGATTTTGAAAATAGATTCTTGAGCTTCATGGGTGAAAGAGACCCATGAATCAACATATTACATGCCTTAGAATGTTACTCCGTAAAGATCCTTTGAGAGATTCTTGATCTTTGCCCTTGAATTTGAGAGCTAGGGTTTCTTGGCTTTAGAAAGAGCAACTCAATTTGGGGAAACTAGAGTGAATAATGATATCCTTAGGTCATGTAGGGTTAAACTTCGTGCTTAAGACTGAATTAAAATTATAGGAAAAGACCTATTTAACCCTGGATATGTCTTTTAAAACTTGTAAAAATTTCCCAACCTGGTACAACGTGGCACTATCATGCTGTATCACTAAAATTTGACAACTAGGAAATTAGACAACGGCGCGATGCGGGGATATCATAGAGTTTCACTGGAATTTGAAAATTGGGATTTGGGAGCCCACAGAGTCCTACTGGAAATTGAAAAATGTCATTTTGGCTTATGGCGAAACACGCCACTGACTGAGATGATGGTGTTGTACGATTGAAACCTTAAATCGCCATGATTTCTTACCCAGTTATCGGATTTAGGCGAATTTGGTATCGATAAAAATCTTATTGAATTCCCATATGACAAAAAGTGAAAATATTGAAAATACCACATGTATAAAAGTGGATTCATCTTTAAAAAAATCTTTGACATTTTTGGGGATGAATTTAAGCTAGGTATAAGTACGGGGTATTATAATTCTCTTGCAAGATTAAAGCTTTAAGGTATGTTAGATGTTCATCCACAGGACCTTTTCACCCATAGAGTCGAAGAACCTATTTTTATATTTTAAATCATGAATTTACATGTTTACAATTAGTTATTTTCATGAAGATTTTATGAATTTCAATTATACATAATGGTTGCAAGTGATTTTAGTTTAAAAGTAGCCCTTACACATTTGAAGCATGAAATTCCATGTTACATCCCCAATGTATGGTTTTATTGCTGTGATTATGTTATTACCACATGTATCAATCGTTCTGATGCCTAAGTTCATGAATTTTAAGTGTTTGATGAAATGCCTAAATGGTTGGATTTTTGAACAATGACTACTTATTATTTTTTGAAGCTTTAGTATGTTCCTACTGTTATTGTTATCAAGTCCTGCGATTATGAATACCTGAAAACTTAGTATTTTACTTTTTCTCATTATTTTTAGAATGGTTTTGAATATATTAGAGTATTATCAGCTCCGTAAGCTAAGTTCAGGCCAGTAATCAGAGTCAGTTCAGTTAGGAGTAGGATTTAGTAATAAGTGAAGCCAAGGATGGTAGCTCACCTTCCAGTTGAGGGGGGACCTTTAGTATCTGTCCCTACTTTCCAAAACTACGTAGCCAGTGTGGGTTAAGATGTTACCCTACCAGTTGAGAGTCGACATATATCTCACTAGAGCACCTACCAGTAGAGGGTGACTCTTTAGTCCTTCAGGATTTCACTTTAGTGGATCCACATAGCTAGTGTTAGTTATCATGGCTCAATACTGATGCCCTTCAAACTGGGGTAACAAGATGGACCCTAATTAGCTCATTTTGCGGCATGTCGGTTATATGATAGCTCCCACAGTCTTAGTCCAGTCCTAGTTCAGAAGTTAGTTCCTATTTGTTGACTATAACATACAGTTTATCAATTAAATCAGTACTCAAATTTCAGTATTTAAGCTTATAGACTATATCAGTATCATGTTATATTCTTGGTTAAGCATTCTCAAATTTTACAACCTTCACGCATACTATGCATCAGTTATTTTATACCATTCATTTAGTCAATTACTATTCATACACATGAGCCCATGCATATCAGTCTAACCTCATTTAGTATACTAGTACATTCAAAGTACTTACCATATACTTGTTTCTTGGGCTATGATATCTCATATCATAGGTTTGGATGCTCAGGTTCCCGACCGCACTTAGGCATCCTAGCATATCAACAGTAGTAAAAGTGGCCAGTCTTCATATTTTGAGGACTAATTATATTTATTTTAGTATCTTACTTCAGTTAGACAGTTGGAGTTAGTTGGGAAATGTCCCTTCAACTCTTATTCAGTCAGTTTAGAGGCTTTCAGATACTTTAAGACAGTTTTGTCAGTTTTGTCATTATTTTACAAATTTTCAAATGATTTTTTTCAGACATTTGTTTCCAAGCTTATGATTTTAGAGATATTTTTTTGTATTTAAAGCCTTATGGAAAATTTTGTTGTTTCCGTATATGTTCATTACCTGTATATTATTCAATGCTCACATCAGGTACCAGCTTGTGGGTTAGCTTGTGGTCACTTGTAACTGTAAGCACCATTTTGCATCCAAGGTGTACTCTAGGATATTAAAAACCTGGTATCAGAGCCTAATATTTTAAAGTTTCCTAGGAAATCTTAAAGCCACGTTGAGTAGAGTGTTGTTTATGAGTGCGAAGTATGCTACACTTATAGACTAGATGCTATAATACGTTTTAGGAAAAGTTTCCTTTATTTCAATATTCATGTTATGTGAATGAGAATGAGCTCTATTTAAACTCCCTTTCTAATTCAATCTTATTTCTATTTACAAAACATGCCTCCTAGAAAGACTAACGGAAGAAGAAATGGGAAACAGCTCATACCTCCACCCGTTCTGGAAGATCCCTTGAACGAGCATGTCTCCCTTGCTTAATTCAGAGCTAAATTTACTACTTTACTCAATAGTTTCTTAGAATAATTAGAAGGCTACTGTCCTAGTTGTTTAGTGACTAATAATGCCATCGCTAGGATTCGGGACTTCACCCGACTAAACCCTTCTCTGTTTTTTGGGATCCAAGATTAATGAAGATCTGTAGGAGCTTCTTGACATGGTTAAGAAGGTAACTGACATTGTAAGTATGACTTAAACTGAGAGTGCAGAGTTAGGTGCTTTCCAGTTATAGGATGTTGTTCACACCTGGTATAAGTAATGAAAGGGAGATACATACGCAGATGCAGGGCCTGTTGAATGGGAGAAGTTTGCTATGGCCTTTTTAGATAGGTTCTTTCCCTTGGATTTAAGGGAATCTAAGGTGCAGGAGTTTATAAATTTGAATAAGGGGAACATGAGTGTGAACGAGTATTCTCTTAAGTTTACTCGACTAGCCTGGTATGCTCCTAATGTGGTGTCTAATGACAAGTCTAGGATAAGTAATTCTATTTCTATGGTAGCTGACAGCATAGTCAAGGAGTGTAGTACAATGATGTTGATTAAGGAGATGGATTTGTCTAGGTTAATGGTATATGATCAATAGGTTAAGGAGCAAAAATTTAAGAAAAAGAGGGAGGGTGAATAAGAGAGGTTGCTTTAGTTTTGCTCAGCCGAGGTCAAAGAGTGATAATCGTCCTCAATTCCATCATAAATCTTTAGCCCTACATCTTTCTTCAGCTAGTGCGCTAGTGCCAAAGTTCAAAACTAATAATCGAGATAGGGTTCCAGGCTCTAATTCCCATGGCAATATAAATAGTGGTCATACAAATCCTTATAGCGAGAAATACTATAGAAACCATCAGGATATGTTTACAGCTGGCAGTGATGTATGCTTTGTATTTGGCAAGCCAGGCTACAGAGTCAGGAATTGCTTAAATAGTGGTCATCAAGGTCAATCCAGTCATCCCCTAGTTCCATTCAGTTGCCTGACTCAGCAGGGTGCCACTACCAACATAACCAGTGATCAGTACCCAAATAAATTATATGAACTTCAATCTCAACAGGATTAGGAAATTTTAGAGATATGGTTGTTGTTATATTTTAGGTCTTTCATTTACATTTTATGCTTTGTTAGATCTCAAAGCTTCTTTTTCTTTAGTAACTCCCTACATAGCTATTAATTTTGGTGTTAATGCTGAGACTTTAGTAGAACCGTTCTCAGTGTTAACCCTAGTAGGTGTCTCTATTATAGCCAGGTAGGTATAAAGGAACTGTTCAGTCATAATATCCCAAGAAGTCACCTCAATTGATATTATAGAGTTACAAATGACTTATTTTGATGTCATTCTCAACATGGATTGACTCCACTCATGGTATGCTTTAATTCATTGTAGAAATAGAGTTGTTCATTTTTAGTTTCCAAATGAATCAGTCTTTTAATAGAGGGGTAGTACTTCAGAACTTAGGGGTCAGCTTGTTTTGTACCTTAAAGTGAGAAAAATAATATCTAAGAGATGTGTCTACCATATTGTTCGAGTTAAATACTCTAGTTAAGAGATCCCCAATCTCAAGTAAGTTTCAGTAGTGAGGAAATTTCTAGATGTGTTTTCTAAAGATCTTCTCAAATTTCCTCTCAAAAAGGAAATCGACTTTGGAATAGACCATTATCCCGATACCCAACCTACCTCTATTCCTCCCTACTAAATGGATCTCGTAGAGCTTAGAGGGTTAAAATAACATTTTAAATATCTCTTAGATAAGGGATTCATCAAGCCCAGTGTTTTCCCATTGGGCTATCTAGTCCTTCTCTTGCGTAGGAAAGATGATTCTCTAAGAATGTTCATCGATTACCGTCAGTTGAACAAAGTCACTATCAAGAATTAGTACCCACTCCCAAGAATAGATGACTTACTCGATCAACCTCAGGATGCCAGTTATTTCTCTAATATAGACCTCAGATCCGACTATCAATAGCTCAGATTTAGAGAATGTGACATTTCCAAAATAGCTTTTAGAACTCAATAGGGTGACTTAGAATTCCGAGTGATGTCCTTTGGTCTAACGAATGCCCCAGCAACTTTCATGGACTTGATGAACAGAACTTTTAAGAAGTACTTGGACATGTTCATCATAGTCTTCATAGATGATATCCTTGTATATTCCTGTAATGAAACTAATCATGCAGACCAGCTCAGAATAGTATTGCATACTCTGAGAGCCCATCAATTGTTTGCCAAATTTAGTAAGTGAGAGTTCTAGATAAGATCAACAGCTTTCCTTGGCCATATTATTTCTGGTGATGGCATTAGAATTTACCCTCATAACACTAAAGCAGTGAGAAACTAGCCTAGATCCGTCTCTTCATCAGATACCTGGAGTTTCTTAGGTATGGCTGGCTATTATTAATGGTTTGTTAATGGTTTTTCATCTATTTTATCCCCCATGTCTAGATTGACTCAAAAGAAAGTCAATTTTCAGTGGTCAGATTCCTGTGAGAAGAATTTTCAGGAGTTGAAGATATGACTCACCTTAGCTTTAGTTTGGACATTGCCAGATGGTTCAAATAGGTTTGTTGTGTACTGTGATTTTTCTAGAGCTGGTTTAGGTTATTTTTTGATGTAGAGAGGTAAGGTTATAGCCTATTCC
The DNA here is from genome assembly GCF_002878395.1 of Capsicum annuum. Taxonomy (NCBI): domain Eukaryota; kingdom Viridiplantae; phylum Streptophyta; class Magnoliopsida; order Solanales; family Solanaceae; genus Capsicum; species Capsicum annuum. Next base: position 187,862,004 of record NC_061114.1, read on the forward strand.
TCTAGATAGATTAATCCCCATGAAAAGAATTATCCTACCCGTAATCTTGAGTTAGAAACTGTTGTGTTTGGCTTAAAAATTTAGAGGTATTATCTATATGGGGGCATGTTGATGTGTTCACGAACCATAAAAGTTTGCAGTATATATTTTCACAAAGAGAGTTAAATATCCTTTATAGAAGGTAGTTAGAATTGTTGAATGATTATTATATGAGTGGTTTGTACCATCTGGGCAAGAACAATGTAGTGGCAGGTGCCCTTAGTAGATTATATATTAGTAGTGTGGCTCATGTTGAGAATGATAAGATAAATTTAGTTTAGGAGGTTCATCAGTTGACTAGGTTAGGCATTCATTTGGTTTACTCAGTTGAGGGTGGTGTATGCATCGGGAATAGTTCAGAATCTTCTTTGGGTGCCAAAGTGGAAGAAAAGCAAGATAGGGATCCCAGTCTAGTTAAGTTGAAGGAGTCAGTCAAAGATCAGAAAGTAGAGATTTTCTCCTAATGAGGAGATGGTGTGCCATGTTGTCAGGGTAGACTGTATGTGTCATGTGTCAACTGTTTATGACAGTGAATTCTTACAGAAACGCACAGTGTGAGTTACTCTATTCACCTAGGAGCCACTAAGAAGAACCATGATTTGCGAGAAATCTATTAGTAGAATAGTACGAATAGAGATATTATAGAGTTTGTAGCCAAGTGTGATAACTATTAGAAGGTTAAGGTTGAGCACCAAAGGCCTAGTAGCACTATGCAGGAGTTCAATATTCCTACTTGGAAGTGGGAAGAGGTGAACATGGATTTTGTGATAGGGTTCCCTCATTCACGTCGGGAGCATGATTTGATTTGGGTTACTGTAGATGGAATGAAAAATCAGCCCACTTATTGCCAGATTACACTTTTTATCCACCAAGGATTATGGCAAGCTCTATATTAGAGAGTTGTTCAGGGTGCATGGAGTCCCGTTCTCCATCATTTTAGATAGTGGTACGCAGTTAGCCTCTCACTTTTGGAAAGTTTTTCTGAAAGGTCAACACCCAAGTTTATCTCCGTACAACCTTTCACCCTCAGATCAATGGCTAGGGAAAAAGGACCATTCAGACCCTAGTGGACATGTTGAGAGCTTGTGTTATCGACTTTAAGGGCTGTTGAGATGATCATTTTCTATTGATTAAGTTTGATAACAATAACAGTTATCATTCCAATATTTATATGTCTCTATTCATAGATCTTTATAGGAGGAGATGTAGATCTCCTATTGGTTGGTTTGAGGTAGGTTAGACCGCATCGATAGGGCTAGATCTAGTATTTGACACATCGGAGAAAGTTCAACTAATTAGAGAAAGGCTTAAGACAGCCCAAAGCCGACAAAAATCCTATGCAGATATGTGAATGAGAGATCTTGAGTTTAAAGTTGGCGATTGAGTTTATTTGAAAATCTGTCCCATGAAGAAAGTGAAGAGGTTTGGCAAAAAAGTGAAGCTCAGTCCCCGATACGTTGGCCCTTACAAGATCTTGAGTTGTTATGTTAAGTTAGCATATGAGCTTGAGTTGCCTACAGATTTGGCATCAGTGTACCCAATATTCCATATTTCTTTGTTAAAGAAGTATATTGGCAATCCAGTTGTAGTAGTCCCTTTAGAAAGTATGAGCGTTCAGGATATTCTTTCTTACTAAGAAATCATAGTTGAAATCCTTTATTGGCAAACGCATAGACTAAGGAACAAATAAGTTCCCTTGGTCAAATTTTTTGGCAAAATTAGTCCGTTGAGGGAGCCACTCGGGAAGAATAAGCAGACATGTATACCAAGTACTTTTATCTTTTCCCTGCAAACTCAGATTCAGCTCAAGGTAACAATTTTCCTTAGATTTTTCTCTTTTCTATTTTTTTCTCTTTTCTATTCTCAGTTCTAGCTATATAATAATTTTCCTATCATTACATTCATTCACGAATAAGTCCAGTCATGTATCATGTCTCATACTCAATTATGTAATCATTTTTCAACTATGAATGTTCAGTAAGTGAATTTAATTTCCTTGCTTTTCTCAGCTTAATTAGTCTTATTCGAGGAAGAATGTTCCCAAGAGGGTGATATTGTAATATCCCGTGTTAGTCTTAGCTCAGTTCATCCCATAATGCATGTACATGAAAATTTAGCTAAGTGTTGAAGACTTAGTTTTATTTTTGGCATCTTAACTTTGATGATTTTTAAAGAGACCTTCTCGACCCCGAGATAATGGTTTCTAAGTTAATTCATGTTAAGGGGTGTAAGTAGCATGTCTCAGGGGAAGTTTTAGATTTTTTGGGTGAGTATTAAGGCACATTTGGATTTTAATTCAAAAACCTCACCGCAATTATGGAGCATCACGATGGGTTTAGCGGTGGCATCCCTGGCGCATCGTGGTGATGCGCTAATCAGCGCTCCAGTTACGAATTCAAATTTCAGAGGGGCAGTCTTGTCTTTTTCCAATATCTCAATTCGTAAAATACGAGATTAAATCGTTGATAGGGAATTATTTGCTCACTTTCCCCAATTTTATTCTCAAATAAAACTTAACCCTTCCCCAAATTCATCAAGTTCAATCACTATTCCTTCAATAAAACTCAAGCATTCAATCTTCACCATCCATGGACTATCAAGAAAGTTAATTCTCTTGCAAGATTAAAGCTTTAAGGTGTGTTAGATGTTCATCTATTGGCGTTTCACCCATAGAGTCCAAGAAACTATTTTAATATTTTAAATCATGAATTTACATGTTTACAAAGAGTTATTTTCATGAACCTTTTAGGATTTTTGATTATACATGATGTTTGCAAGTGATTTTAGTTTAAAAGTAGTCCTTACATGTTTGAAGCATGAAATTCAATGTTAAATCCCTAATGTATGGTTTTATTGTTGTGATTATGTTATTCACAGATGTTTCAATCATCCCCATGCCTAAGTTCATGAATTTCAAGTGTTTGATGAAATGCTTAAATGGTTTGATTTTTGAACAATGACTATTTATTATGCTTTCAAGCTTTAGTATGTTTCTACTCTTAATGTCATTGAGTCCTAGGATTGTTAATACCCAAAAATTTAGCTGCTTACTTAGTCTCAGTATTTTTAGAATATATTCGGATATATTATAGTATTTTCAATTCAGTTAGTTATCAAATTAGTAAGCTTAGTTCAGTCTAGTAATCAGAGTCAGTCTAGTTGGGAGTACGATTTAGCACTGAGCAAACCCATGGATGGGAGCTCACCTGCCAATTGAGGTTGTGACATTTAGTAGTAATTCGTGTGCTCTAGAACAACGTAGTAGCATTGGTTGAGATGTTAACCTGCCAGTTGAGGGTTTCCACATATCCCACTAGAGCACCTCCTAGTAGAGGGTGACTCTTTAGTCCTTTGGGACATCACTTTAGTGAATCCATATAGCCAGTGTTAGTACCCGTGGCACGGTACTGACACCCTTCAAACTGGGGTCACAATTTGGACTTGAATTAGCTCATATTAGGGCATGTCGGTTATATGATAGCTCCTACAGTCTCAATCCTGTCTCAGTTTAGAAGTCAGTTTACATTTTCTTGACCATAGCATCTAGTTTATCAGTTAAATCAGTACTTATATTTCACTATTTCGGTTTATAGATTAATTCATTATCATGTTATATGCTTCATGCATTCTCACATTTTACAACCTCCACACATACTATACATCAGTTGTCTCATGCCATTCATTCAGTCAGTTACTATTCATGAACATGACCCCATTCATATCAGCCTAACCTCATTTAGCTTACCATTACATTTAAAGTACTGACTACATAATCATTTCTTGTGCTATGATATCTCATATCATAGGTTCGAACATTAAGGTTCCCAACCGTACTTGGACATTCCAATGCATCAGCAACAATAGCAGTAACAAGTCCTCATATTTTGAGCATCGATTATGTTTATTTCGGTAGTTTACTTTAGTTAGACAGATGGAGTTAGTTGGGGCCTATCTCTTAAACTCCTATTCAGTCAGTTTAGAGGCTTTCAAATACTTTCAGACAGTTTTGTATGATTTGTAATTATTTTACAAGTTTTTAGACAGTTGTTTTTAGACACTTGTTTCTAGGTGTATGATTTCAGAGATATTTTTTTCATATTTAAAACCTTATGGCATATTCAGTTTATTCCTAATATGTTCATTACTCATATATCATTCAGTGCTCACAACAGGTAGTAGCTCATGGGTTAGGTTGTGGTCACTTGTGACTGTAAGCACTATATTGCATCCAGGGTGTACTCCAGGGGAATTACTATAATGCCCCAATGCTATACCCTAGGCATCACACAATGCTTACAATCCTGAATGATCACAAGGTAACCCATGACTAGTACCTACTATGAGCACTGAATGATAATCATAAAACATATACGGAAGTAAAAACTGAAAAAAAAAAAAAGGCCATAATGTTTATAAAACAGAATCAATATTGAGTACATCTATCGAATAACTGCTAAATAAAAGTGGTTGAAAGCCTCTAACAATATAAAATAAAATAGTTGATGGGATAGGCCCCAACTAACTCAAACTACTATCTGAAAATAACAGAACTACTATAAATACTATAAGAAATGTAATGACTAAATAAATATCATGTCCTCGATAGATGATGACTCACTACTGTAGTTGCCGCTGATAGACTTATCTGGTGAAATACGTCAGGAACTTGAGCGTCTGAACCAATGATATAAGACATCATAGCATAAAGAAAGAGTATGCATCAGTACTTGGAATGTACTGGTATGCTAGGTAAGGTTAGGCTAATATACATGGGTTCACGTGCATAAGAATAATCACTAAATATCATGAAATAACTAGATCAAAGTATATGCAAGACTGGGACTATGGTAAGTACTGAACATGAAGTACCAAACATTTATTGTCTTTCTGAATTAGTTTGAAGTTAAAGTATTAAGTTTCTGATAATTCACTAACTGATAACTATGATTCATAATCGTGTAAAACTGAACTCATTTCTATACTGAATACTGACTACTGAATAATGATTACTATATAATAAATACTAAAACTGTAACTATGGGAGTTATCATCTATCCGACATACCCTGATTATAGACTGATTTGGGGTCCAACCTATAGCCCTAGTTGGAAGGGTGTTACCACCGTGCCAAGGGTTACTAAAATTAGCTAGGTCAACCCTAATCTAGAAGAAAGACTCATGAGATGTATATGGTTACATCAACCTTAGTCTGAATGGAAGACAATTTACCCTATGCTTGCTATGTAGTTCTGTAACTCAAGGATAGCTACTAAAGGTCAAACCCTCTGCTAGTATAAATTCCCCGATCCCTGGGTTCGCTTGGTGTTGAATCCCACTCCCAACTAAATCTACATTGAACTAGACACTAGACTGTACTAGGGTTGACTGAACTTATACTGATTTTATTGACTGATCGAATGCTACTGTTCTTTATAATATGGAATCATTCTATTTCAATTGGAGAGTAGATAAACAGCTAAATTTTTAGGTAGTCAATACCCCCAGGAATCGATAGCATAGATAATGGAACCATGCCTCAACTTTAAAAGTATCACACATAGAGTATCGTGCACAATTCCTTAACATAGACATTTTTTCAAACACCTAGGATGCATAAATCTTATATATGAAAATGGGCAATATACGATTGTCATGACTAGTATATCAATATCACAATTCAAGAATTTAACATAAGGGTTGCATAAATCAACACACATTCTAGTTTATTTACATGAAACTCAAAATATTCTTGGCTTGAAACCCACACAACAACATATACATAAACACAATTCTATTCAAGGATGTAAATTATAATCTAAGTTTAAAAAATAATTCTTGAACTCTAGGGGTTGAAGTGACCCAAGTATGAACACCTAAACATACCTTGATTGAAGAATTTGTGAAGTTCTTGGTGGGTTTCTTGAGAGTTAACCTGGAATGTTGAAGAGATAAGGTTTGTTCTTGAGAGGAAAAAGGTGAATAATGATGTATCTATACTATTTGGGCCTGAAATTATGTGTTTAGGATGGTTTTGATGTGAGACAAAAGACCTTATTGTCCTCTAATACGCGGAATCAAAAGCTCAAAAATTGAGGAGTGTGCATCACATGCTCTGGAGCTCTAGAATGGAGCATGAGCCTCATGCTCCCTAGGGGTGGACTGGAGCGTGTATCACATGCTAATCGCATGAAGCTACTATTTTGGAGTTCCAAACATGTCCTTATGCTTTCCCAAAAATTTTGAAACTCACCCGAGATGTACCATTGATAACCTCGATCAAGAATCAATTTTAAAATCGACATTCTAATGCTAGTAAGGTCAGGAATTAAATCATCGAAGTTTAGGAGTTTTATAAATGAGTAGGTCTTAACACTTGTTTTTGTTTAGATTCTATGTGTCTTTAGCAAGAAGTAGGAGCTTAATTAAGCTAAAAATGCATGGGGTATTACAATATCTCCCCCTTGGGAACATTCTTCTTCGAATGAGGCTGGTTAGGATAACAATACATATAGACTAAGGTTATATACTAACATGCACAACTGAAACATGACTGAATCTTGAAACATGATGCATGGATGAACTGATTTATGCATGCATGCATGACATGAGAATAATATAGAGCTGGAACTTAGTATAAAGTAGAATAAATCTAAGAAGGACTGTAACCTTAGGCTAAGTCTGGGTTTCCGGAGATGAGATGAGGGTACTTGGTTCACATGGCTGATTCTACTTCCCAAGTGGCTCCCTCAACTGACTGGTTTCGCAAAAGAACTTTGACCAAAGGAACTTCTTTGTTCCTTAATCTGCGAGTCTGACGATCAAGAATTTTGATTGGAAATTCTTTGTAAGAGAGACTATTCTGAACATCTACGCTCTGTACAAGGGCTACAACTGTTGGGTCACCTATGCACTTCCTTAGCAAAGAGACATGAAACACTGGGTGCACTAATGCTAAGTCATCAAGTAAATAAATCTCATAGGCTACCTTTCTAAAATGACTCAGAATCCTATAAGGACTAACATATCAAGGACTAAGTTTCCCCTTCTTTTTAAACATCTTTACTCCCTTTATGGGAGAGATTTTAAAATACATAATATCATCAATCTAAAACTTGAGATCCTTTCTCCTAACATCCTCATAAGATTTCTGTCAGCTTTGGATAGATTTAAGCCTCTACTTGATTAATTGAACATTCTCTAAGGCGTAGAATACTAAATCGAGCCCTATCAGCATGGTCTCCCCTACCTTGTACCAACCAATAAGAGATCTACACCTCCTCCCATAAAGAGCCTCAAATAGAGCCATCTAAATATTTGAATGCAAATTATTATTATATGCAAACTCAATCAAAGGTAAGTGGTCATCCCAACTACCTTTAAAGTCAATGACACACGCTGTCAACATATCCTCTAGAGTCTGAATGGTCCTTTCTGCTTGACCATTTGTTAGAGGGTGGAAGGTTGTACTAAGATGGACTTGGGTACCAAGACCCATTTTGAAGTCTTTCCAAAAGTGAGAGGTGAACTGCATACCTTTAACTTAAATAATGGACAATGGGAAACCATGTAACCTAACCAACTCTCTGATATAGATCTTGACATAGTCCTTGGCTGAATAGGAGGTATAGGCTAGCAAGAAATGGGTGGACCTGGTCATCTTGTATATAATGACCCAAATCGAATTTTTTTGATGATGAGTATAAGGAAAACCCGTCAGGAAGTCTATGTTTACTTCTTCCTACTTCTATGTGGGAATATTAAACTCTAGCATGGAACCACTAAGCTTTTGGTGCTCAATCTTCACCTGCTGACAAGTAGAGCACTTAGCTACAAACTATGCAATGTCTCGCTTCATCTCACTTCACCAATAGACTTACCGCAAGTCGCGGTACATATTAATGTCCTCTGGATGAATAAAGTAATGTACACCATGCGATTTAGCAAGAATTCATTGTCTCACATTATTTACACATAGCACACAGAGCCTACCATTGAAAAGCAATACACCATCTCCCCCTTGTGAGAAGACCTCCACTTTATGGTCTCTAACAGACTCCTTTAGCTTAGATAAACTGGGATCTCTATCCTTCTTTTCTTTCACCTTGGAAACTAAAGAATATTTTGAACTATTCTATATACATAAACTACCCTCGGCCGAATCTACCAAACGAACACCTAATCTGGAAAGCTGATGAACCTCTTGAACCAACATCTTCCTATCATTCTCCATATGTGCAACACAAACCATAGACAATCTACTAAGGACATCTAATACTACATTGGCCTTGCCTAGATGATACAAAATACTTATATCATAATCTTTCAACAATTCTAGCCAACTTCTCTGATGAAGATTCAACTCTCTCTGTGAAATCACGTATTGTAAGCTCTTGTGATCCTTGAACACATCTACATGCACCCCATACAGATAATGCCTACTAATTTTTAAGGCAAACACTATGACTGCTAATTCTAAATCATGGGTAGGATAATTCTTCTCATGGGGCTTAAGCTGTTTAGAGGCATAGGATATGACCTTACCTCTCTACATTAATACACAATCAAAACCAACTAGAAGTATCATTGTACACATCAAAAAGGTCTGAACCATCTTGAAACATCAAACTGGGGCAGAGGTAAGTCGAGTCTTTAAATCCTAAAAGCTCTTCTCGCAAAAATATGACCACATAAACTTGACTTTCTTCTGAGTCAATCTGGATATAGGGGATGAAATAAATGAAAACCCTTCAAGAAACAATCAATAATATCCCGCCAAACCCAAAAAACTTCTGATGTGTGACAGAGAGATGGATCTAGGCTAGTTTCTCACAATTTTTGTATTTTGAGGGTCAACTCTAATGCCATCACCAAAAATAATATGGCCAAGAAAAGCTACTGATCTTAGATAAAACTCACACTTACTAAACTTGGTGAACAAATGATGAGCTCTAAGGGTCTGCAATACAATTTTGAAGTGGTCTACATGATTAGTTTTAATACAGGAATTCACAAGAATATTGTCAATGAAGACTATGATAAATATGTCTAAGTACTATTTGAACAACCTGTTCATCAAGTCTATTAAAGATTTTTGGGAATTGGTAAGACAAAAAAACATAAATAGAAATTTGAAGTGTCCATATTTAGTTCTGAAAGAAATTTTTGGAATGTCATATTCTCTGACTCTGAGATGATGGTAGCTAGATCTAAGATCTGTCTTAGAGAAGTAATGGGTACCCTGATGTTGGTAAAACAATTTATCAATTTTGAGAAGTGAGTATTTATTCTTGATGGTGACTTTTTTTAACTAATGGCAGTCTATACACATTCTAAGAGAACCATCTTTCTATCACACAAATAGAACTAGTTCAGCCCATGAAGATGCTCTAGTTCTGATGAACCCTTCATCTAAGAGGTCTTTCAACTATTCTTTCAAATCCGTAAGTTCATATGGAGCCATTCTGTATGGCGAAATAGAGATGGACTGAGTATCGACAAGAAGGCTTATTCCAAAGTCAATTTCCCTATTGGGAGTAACCCCAGGGAGATCTTTGGGAAACACATCTAGAAATTCACTTGTGACTGGAACTAATTCAAGACTAGGAGTTTTGGAACTAGAGTCATTGACTCGCATAAGATTATTAATACACCCCTTGGATATCTTTTTTCTCGCTCTAAGGTATGAAATAAGTTGACCTTTAAGTGTAGTGGTACTACCCCTCCATTCAAGAACTGGTTCATTTAGGAATTAAAAATACATAATTCCGCTACTACAATAAACAGAAGCATAGCATGAATGGAGCCAATCCATGCCAAGAATGATGCCAGAATATGTAATCTCTACCTGGACAAGGTCTGCAGAATTAACTTTTTGAGACACCATAACCGAACAGTTCTTGTATACCCATCGGGCTATATAGATTTACTCACTGGGGTAGAGACTAAGAAAGGTTCTATTAGGATTTGGGATTGACTCCAAAGTTGATGGTTATATAAGGAGTTACAGAAGATAGAGAAGCTCCAGGATCTAACAAATCATAATTATGTAAGTTAAATACTTGCAACATACCAATAACCACATCAGGAGAACTTTCCTGATCGTGTTGGGACTGAAGTGCATAGAGCCTATTTGGGTGTTGCCCACTGGTGGCACTAGAAGTGTCACCCTGCTGATACGGGCGACCAGACTAAACTGGGAGATGGTTATGCTAACTCTGTGAACCTACCTGAGGACATTCTCTGATTTTGTGTTCTGGCTTACCACACCTAAAACAAACATCATTTCTAGCCTTGCAGACACCCTGATGTTTTCTGCCATATTTTTGGTAAAGAGAATTTGTTTAAGCACTGTTCACACTACCCTGAGATTTAGAGCCTGAAGCCCTATCCTTATTATCATTCTTGAATTTGGGCATCGGTTCACTAGCTGAAGATTGAGCTGGGACTAAAGATTTTGGGTAGAACTGAGGACGGTTACCACCTTCTGACTTTGGCTGAGCGAAACTGAAGCTACCTTTTCTAGCTCTTTTGTTCTCTCTCTTTTTTTCCTTAGCCTTCTATTCCTCAATATGCTGAGCATGGACCATTAACCTAGCTAAGTCCATCTCCTTAATCAGCATTGCGGTCCTACACTTCTTGACCACACTATCAAATACATAAGACACAAACTTGCTTATCTTAGACCTACTATTAGCTACCACATAAGAAGCATACTGGGCCAACTGAGTAAATTTGAAGGAATACACTTTCACACTCGTGTTGCCCTACTTTAGGTTGATGAACTCTAATACCTTAGCCTCTCTCAACTCAACTATGTATGAACTATACCTTGCAGTTGATAGGTAGATAACTCAGCACTCTCACTAGCAGTTACCATCATAATGTTTGTTACCTTCTGTACCAAGTCGAGGAATTCCTAGGGATCCTCTTCAGACTTAGACCCTAAAAATGAAGAAGGGTTTATTCAAGTGTAGTCCTAAATTCTAGTTGAATCAACATTGGCCACTGGGTTGGCCTAAAAAATAGCTGGTCAAATATTCTGAGCTACTACAGAATGGGCTAGAGTGGTGAATGCTGCTCGAAATTATGCATGAGAAACTAGCTCATTCAAGGGATCTTCCTCACACACCTCACCGAGACTACACCTTGGACATCACATGGTACTTACGACCTCGAAGGATCTTAAGCTAACCAATGACTAGTACTTACTGTAAGCACTGACTAAAAATAATTAAACATATGCGGAGGGATAAACTAAAAAAAATGCCAAAAGGTTAATAAAACTGAATCAATACTAAATACATATGTAGAATAAATGCTAAATGAAAGTTTCTGAAAGCCTCTAAACTCTAAAATAATAGAGTTGATGGGACAGGCCCCAACTAACTCTAACTATTTCTGAAAATAATGGAACTACTGAAAATACTACAAGAAATATAATGACTAAATAAATATTACGTCCTCGATGGATGAGGACTCACTACTGTAGCTGCGTCTGATAGACTGATTTGTCTTAATACGGTCAGGAACCCAAGAATATGAACCTAACATATGAGACATCATATTGCAAAGAAAGAGTATGCGTCAGTACTTTGAATATACTAGTATGCTAGGTTAGGTTAGGGTGATATATATCATCTATCTGAATTAGTCTGAAGCTGAAGTATTGAGTTTTTGATAACTAAATAACTGAAAACTGTGAGTCATGATCGTGTAGAAATAAATTGAGTTCTATACTGAATACTGATTACTGAAACTGTAGGTATAGGAGTTATCATCTAACCGATATACCCTGAGTATAGACGTATTTGGGGTCCAACCTATAACCCCAGTTGGAAGGGTGTTAGAACTGTTCCACGAGTTAATAAAATTAGCTGGGTCAACCCTAATATGGCAGGAGGACTCATGAGATTTATATGGTTACATCAACCTAGTCTGATAGGAAGATGATTTACCCTTCGCTAGCTATGTAGTTCTGTAACTCAGGAATTGCTACTAAGGGTCAAACCCTCTGATGGAAGTAATGCCCCATCCCTTGGTTCACTCGGTGTTGAATCCTACTCCTAACTAAATTGACACTAAACTAATCACTAGATTGTACTAGGATTGACTAAACTCACACTGTTTCTATTGACTGACTGAATGCTACTATTCGGGATACTACGGAATAATTCTATTTCAACCGGAGATTAGATAAAAAACTAAATTTCTGGGTATTCAATACCCCCAAGACTTGTTAGCATAGATAATGGAACCGTGTCTCAACTTTAAAAGTATCACACATAGTATATCATTCACATAGATATTTTGTCAAACACCTAGGATGAATAAATCTTGTACATGAGAATGAGCAATATATGAATGTCATGACTACTATATCAACATGACAATTCATGGATTTAACATAAGGGTTACATAAATCAACACACATTCTAGTTTATTTACATGAAACTCAAAATATTCTTGGCTTTATGCCCATACAACAACACTTACATGAACACAATTCCATTAAAGAATATAAATTATGATCTAAGTTTTAAAAAAAGATTCTTGAACTCCAAGGGTGGAAGGAACCCATGAATGAACACCTAAGCATACCTTGATTAAAGAACTTTTGACGTTTTAGGTGGGTTTCTTGAGGGTTGACCTTGAATGTTGAAGAGATAGGGTTTATTCTTGATAGGAAAAAGGTGAATAATAATGTATCTATGCTATTTGGGGATGAAATTATTTGTTTAGGAATGTTTTAATGTGAGACAAAAGACCTTACTGTCCTCCAATACATGAAATCAAAAGCTAAAAAAATTCAAGAGTGTGCTATGGAGCGTGCATTGCATGCTTTGGAGCTCTGGAATGAAGCATGCACAACATTCTCTATCTCATGATCCCTAGTGATGGACTGGAGCATGCATCGTACGGTAATCACACGCAGATGCTGTTTTGGATTTTAAAACATGTCCTTACGGTTGCCTAAAATTTTTGAAACTCACTGGAGATGTACCTTTAACAACACCGATAATGAATCAACTTTAAAATTTACATTCTAAGGCTGGGAATGTGGGGAAATAAATCATCAAAGTTTAGGAGTATTATAAATGAGTAAGTCTCAACACTTAGTTTTATTTTAGATTCTAAGTGTCTTAAACAAGCACTAAGAGCTGAATTAAGCTAAAAATGCATTGGGTATTACATTTACAAACTTTATATTAGAGCATAATGTTTTAAAGTGTCCTAGGAACTTTGAAAGCTAATTTGAGTTAAGACTTGTGCATGGGTGTGAAGCGTGCCACACTTATGGACAAGAGGCTATAAGACGTTTTAAGAAAAGTTTCCCCTCATTCAGTATTCATGTCATGCGAATAAGCATAAACTTAATCTAAACTCCCTTTCTAATTCAATCATCTTTTTATTTATAGAACATACCTCCCAGAAGGACAAACGAAAGAAGAAATGAGAATCAATCCGCACCTTATCCTATTCATGAAGATCCCCTGAATGAGAAGGTCTCTTATGTTAAATTTAGAGTTGAATTCACTAATTTAGCTCACTTAGTAGTATCTCAAAATAATTATCAGGCTATTGTCCCAGCTGTTCCAGTAGCTAATACTGTTGAACCTAGGATTCGAAACTTCACCCGAATGAGCCCTCCTTTATTTTTGGGATCCAAGTATGATGAGGATCTAAAGGAGTTCCTTGATATGGTTTAGAAGGTAACTGACATTATGGGTGTGACTTCTAGTAAGAGTGCAAAGTTTTATGCTTACCAGTTGGAGGATATTGCTCACACCTACTATAAGCAGTGGAAGGGAGATAGAGGCGCAGATGCAGGGCCTATTTAATGGTGAAGTTTTCAACATCATTTTTAGATAGGTTTTTTTCTTTTGAGTTAAGGAAAGATAAAGTGCAGGAGTTTATCAATTTGAAGTAAGGGAACATGAGTGTGAAAGAGTATTCTCTTAAGTTTACTCGGCTAGCTTGGTATTCTCCTATTGTGGCATCTAATGGCAGGTCTAGGATGAGTAAGTCTATTTTTGGGGTAGCTAATAGCGTGGTCAAAGAGTGTAGGATTTTTATATTGATTAAGAAGATGGACTATTCTAAGTTGATGGTCCATGCTCAAAAGATTGAGGAACAAAAATTTATGGAAAAGAGAGGGAGAATAAGAGAGCAAGAACAGGTAGCTTCAGTTCTGCTCAGTAAAGGTCAGAAAGTGTTAACCGTCCTCAATCCTATTAGAATTCTTCATCCCCAGCTCCATCTTCATCTAGTGCACTAGTGCTATAGTTCAAAATGATAATAAAGATAGGGCACCATGCTCTAAGTCCCAGGGCAGTGTGAATAGTGGTTATACAAATCTTTTTTAGCAAAAATACAGTAAAAGTCATCAGGGTGTGTGCAGAGCTGGCACTGATGTATACTTTAGGTGTGGAAATACAAGCCATAGAGTCGGGTATTGCTGAAATAGATGTCAGCAGGATCAGTCCAGTTGTCCTACAATTCTATCCGGTCCCCCAACTCAGTAGGGTGCCTCTTCTAGTACAACTAGTGATCAGTGCCCAAAAAAATTGTATTCATTTCAATCTTGACAGTATGAGAAAAGTTCTCTTGATTTTGTTATAGGTACGTTATAGGTCTATCATTTACATATTTCTGCTTTGTTAGATCCCGGAGCTTCTCTTTTTTTGTAACTACTTACATAGCTTTTAATTTTGACATCAATCCTGAGACTTTAGCAGAGCCCTTCTCAGTGTCCACCCCAGTAGGTGTCTCTATTGTAGCCAGGAAGGTATACAGGAACTTTTCAGTCATAATATCCTAGGAAATTACCTCAGTTGATATTGTGGAGTTAGAGATGACTGATTTTGATGTCATTCTTGACATGGATTGGCTCCACTCATGCTATGCTTTAATTGATTGAAGAAATAGGGTTAGTTATTTGCCATTTTTGAATGAACTAGTCCTTGAATGGATGGGTAGTACTTCAACACTTAGGGTTCATCTTATTTAGTACCATAGAGTGAGTAAAATAATATCCAAGGGATGTGTCTACCATCTTGTTCTAGTTAAAGACTAGTTCAAAGATTCCCAGTCTAGAGTCAGTTCTAGTAGTGAAGGAATTTCCAGATATATTTTTCAAAGATCTTCCTGGAGTTCCTTCTAAAAGGAAAATCGACTTCGAAATAGACCTTCTTCTAGATACCTAACATATCTCTATTCCGCCTTATAGAATGGCTCACACAGAGCTTAGGGAGTTAAAAGAATAGTTGAAAGATCTCTTAGATAAGGGATTCATAAAGCCCAATGTTTCCCCATGGTGTGCTCCAATCTTTTTCATTCATAATAAAGACGGTTCTATCAAAATATGCATAGATTACCATCAATTGAACAAAGTCACTATCAAGAATAAGTACCCACTCCCTAGAATTGAAGACTTATTTGATCAAATTAAGGGTGCCAGTTATTTCTCTAAGATATACCTCAGATCCGGCTATCATCAGCTCAGAGTCTGAGAATATGACATTCTAAAAATAGCTTATAGAACTTTGTATGGTTAATTTGAATTCCTAGTCATGTCCTTTGGTCTAACCAATGCCCCAGTAAATTTCATAGACTTGATGAATAGTGTGTTTAAGAAGTACTAGGTCCAGTTTGTCAAAGTCCTCATAGATCTCCTCTTTGTCTATTCCTGTAATGAAACTGATCATGCAGACCAACTCAGAATAGTATTACAGACTCTTAAATCCTATCAGTTGTTCGCCAAATTTAGTAAGTGCAAGTTCTAGCTAATATTTGTAGCTTTCCATGGCCATATTATTTCTTGTGATGGTATTATAATTGATCCTCAAAAGACCAAAGCAGTATGAAACTGTCCAGACCTATCTCTATGTGAAATATCCAAAGTTTCTTAGGTTTAGCTGGCTATTTCCTATGGTTTTTTATAGGGTTTTCATCTATTGCATCCCCTATGTCCAGATTAACTCATAAAAAGGTCAAGTTTCAGTGGTCAGATTCCAGTGAGAAGAGTTTTTAGGAGTTAAAGACTCGACTCACCTCAGCTCTAGTTTTGACATTGCCAGATTGTACGAATGGGTTTGTTGTTTACTGTGATGCTTCCAGAGTTGGTTTGGGTTGTGTTTTGATTCAGAGAGGTAAGTTCATAGCCTAGAACTTTAGACAGATTTAGCCCTATGAAAATAATTATCCTACCCATGATCTTCAGTTAGCTGCGGTTATGTGTTCCTTGACAATTTAGAGGCATTATTTTTATGGGGTGCATGTTGATATGTTCACAGACCATAAAATTTTGCAGTATGTATTTTTACGGAGATAGTTAAATATCTGTCAGAGAAGGTCAAGTTATTTCATGCCATTCATTCAGTCAGTATTATTCATGCACATAAGCCCATGCATATCAGCCTAACCTCATTTAGCATACCAATATATTCAAAGTGTTGACCGCATACTAGTTTAATGAGCTATGATGTCTTATATCATAGGTTCGAACACTCAAGTTCTCAACAGCACTTAGATATTCAAGTGAATCAGCAATAGTAGCATTGGTGAGTCCTTATATTCTGAGGACCAATTATGTTTATTTCAGTATTTTACTTTAGTTACACAGTTGGAGTTAGTCAAGGCATGCCCCTTCAACTCTTATTCAGTCAGTTTAGTGGCTTTCAGATACTTATAGTAGGTTTTGTCATTATTTTACCATTTTTCAGACGGTTGTTTTTAGAAACTTGTTTCCAGGCTTATGATTTTTGAGATATTTTTTGTATTTAAAACCTTATGGCATATTCAGTTGTTTATTCATATGTTCTTTACCAGTATATTTTTCAGTGCTCACAGAAGGTACCAGCTCATGGGTTAGCTTGTGGTCACTTGTGACCGTAAGCACCGTATGGCATCCAGGGTGTACTCCGTACTCCTAGGGTGTTACAATATGATTATTCACATGTAATCCAGGCTATCAACATCACATAAGACCCTACACAGTAACATACTTCACATGAAAACTCAGATTCAACAATTACATCACATTCCAGCCCCCACACAAGCACAACATATAGATAACCACATATCATAATTAGTTTCCACCCTTAGCATGCATTTTGGTATGCAAATTAAATACCCATTCTATTCTAAGGAGTTAAGACATGACCTACCTCAAATGCTAAAATTGGTCCACTGCACTTCCAACCCACGACCTTACTTTCAATAAACGATCCTGAACTCTACTAAAAACATCAAATATAGAATCTACGTGTCAAAATAAAAATCAATGACACCCATCTTAATACTTTTGGTTTGTTGTCAAAATGATCCCCCATAATGTATTTTTGAAAAGGAGTGGTAACCTATATGACACAATGATATCGTGGAGGCTTACTACCTCGAGATTCCAAAATTTCCCTGAACCCTTTTTAAAATTTTGAAACTCTTCTGAGATAGTATATTAACATACCTAAACACAATTTAAGTCAAAAATTGATTTTTCGAACACGAGAGGGTCAAAAATAAGATGATGGAATTAAGAGTGTTATATTATCCCCCCTTGGGATCATTCATCCCCTAATAATAAGCTAGGACCCTTTTCATATGAAATAGCAAGAACACTCCAGAATCAAATGATAAACTTGGATAGAAACAAAAGGAAAACAAAACTCATACCATAAGAACTTTCATCCGACACATGGAAGAAGAATGGGTACTTAGCCTTAATATTCTCTTCAATTTCCCAAATAGCTTCTTCTGCATTTTGATTTCAGTAAAGGACCTTTACCGAAGCCACATCCTTGGTTCTTAACCTATGTACTGATCTATCCAAAGTCACAACTGGGAATTTCTCATAAGACAAAAAATATGTTACACCAACACTCTCAATAGGCACAACCAAAGAAGGATCAACCATATACTTCTTCAACATTGACACATGAAACACGGAGTGAATGGAACCCAATCTTATAGGCAATTCTAGTTCATAAGTGACATTTTAAACTCTCCTCAAGATTAAGTATGGGCCAACATAACAAGGACTGATATTATCTTTCATCACAAATCTCATCACTACCTTCATGGGAGATACCTTCAGAAAGACCCTATCACCTACCTCAAACTCTAACTTTCTTTGCCTCACATCTGCATAGGACGTTTGGCGACTCTGAGCAGTCTTAAGCCTATCCATGATTATTTTCACATTCTCCATGGTGTGGTGAACCAATTCAGGACTAAACAACCTAGTCTCGCCTACTTCAAAAAACCTAATGGGAGACTTATGCCTCCTTCCATATAAAGCCTCAAATAAAGCCATCTGAATAATAGAATGATAATTGTTGTTGTACACAAACTCAATAAGAGGCAAGTGATCAACCCAACTACCTCCAAAATAAATCACATATGCCCTTAGCATATCCTCCAATATTTGAATAGTCCATTCAGCTTGTCCATCAATTTGAGGGTGGAAATCGGTGCTAATGCTCACCCGTGTACCAAATCACTTTTGAAAGAAAAACCAGAAATGAGATGAAAACTACGTACCCCATTCTGAAATAATGGATACTGGATCACCATGCATTTTGATAATAACCTGAATGAAAAACTTGGTGTAATTCTCTCCACAGTAATTAGTCCTCATAGGCAAGAAGTAAGCAAACTTAGTCATCCTATCCACAATAACCAAAATTGAATCCAACTGATTATTAGACCGCAAACAATAGTAATGAAATCCATTTTAATCATGTCCTACTTCAAGATAGGCAACTCTATCTCTTGAGACATACCATCAGGCCACAGTGTTCCACTTTCACTTGCTGACAAACCATGCATTTAGTCACTAAATTAGCCACATCTTTCTTTAGGTTGTTCCACCAATAGATTTCATTCAAATTATGATACATCTTCGTCGAACCAAGATGAACGATATAACTTGACTCATAAGCCTCAGTCAAAATTCTTTCTCGTAACCCATCGACATCAGAAACACACAATATGCCTTAGTACCTCAAGATACCATCTTCATGAATCTCAAATGCCATTACTTTTGATGACCAACATCATTCTTAATCTTCATCAAGATAGTATCCAAAACTTATTTCTCCTTTACCTTAGCAACAAGAGATGATTTAACCACCTCTTGAAAAATTACCTTTTAATCCTTAGAATCCAAGAGACGAACTCCTAAATTTTCCAATCGGTGAATATCCTTCACCAATCCTCGCTTCTATTCATCCCCATGAGAAATGATTCCCATAGACAACTTTCTAAAAGTATCAGTAACCACATTAGCTTTATCTGGATGATAGTAAAGACTCATATCACAGTCCTTGAGCAATTCAAGCCATCTCCTTTGCCTGAGATTCAACTTCTTCTGAATGAACACATACTACAAACTCTTGTGATATGAATTAATATCTATGCATACACCATACAAATAGTGGTACCAAATCTTCAAGGCAAAAACCACAGCCAACTATTCCAAGTCATGAGTTGTATAATTTTTCTTATGAACTTTGAGTTGCCTAAGAGTATAAGCCAAAATCTTATCATGCTGCATCAAAACATAACCCAATCCCACATCGAGATATATCATAATAAACAACAAAACTACCACTGCCCTCGCACAGGATGAAAACTGGCGCAAATGTCAACTTATCCTCCAACTTTTCAAAACTACCGTTACAAGCAATAGACCATAAGAATTTAACTTTTTTTTGAGTCAATCTAGCGAATGAACAATAATAAAAGGGAAACTCTCCACAAATCTCCTATAATACTTAACTAAGCCCAAAATGCTTTGAATGTCGGTAGGAGTCATGGTTCTAAGCCATTTCTTAACCACCTCAACCTTTTATGTATCCACTTTGATCCCCTCACTTGAAACCACATGACTAAGAAAAGTTATTGTATTCAACCATAACTCACACATAGAAAACTTAACATAAAACTTTTGGTCCTTAAGAGTCTACAACACAATACGACGGTGATTGGCATGATCCTTCTCACTCTTAGAATATACCAGGATATCATTAATGAACACTATTATAAATAGATCCAGAAACTATCTGAATACCCAACTCATAAGATCTATAAACATATCCAGAGCATTGGTCAACCTAAAATACATGACCAAAAACTCGGAGTCACTATACCGAGTAAGGAAGGTAGTCATAGTGATATCCACCTCCCTAATATTCAACCTAGGATAACCTAACTGAAGATCAATCTTAGAGAAATAGTTAGCACCCAAAAGTTGATCAAACAGATCATCAATCCTAGGAAGAGGGTACTTCTTCTTCATTTTCACCTTATTCAACTAGTGGTTGTCTATACATATTTGAAGAAACTCATCCTTTTTAGGCACAGAAAGTAAAAGAAAACCCAAGGGAGACATACTAGGACAAATAAAGCTCTTATCAAGAAGATTTTTTAACTGCTCCATGAGTTTCTTCAACTCAGTTGGAGCCATTAAATAAGGTAGAATAGAAATAGGATGGGTTCCTACAGAAGTATCTTCCTCTTAGGGGGAATACCAGGAAGATTGTCAGGAAACACCTCAGGAAACTTATTAACCAGAAGAATAAATTACAAAGAAGGACCCATAGAACTAGAATCTTTAACTCAGACCAAAGGATAAAGGCACCCCTTGGAAATCAACTTCTGGGATCTAAGATAAGAAATGAACCTTTCCTTAGGCACTAGGGAACTTCCCTTCCCATTAAATTACTAACACAATAGGTAATTGAAAATTGATTTTTCGGGTCTGACAATCTAAAGATGCATCGCTCCAATGGAGCCAATCCATCCCTAATATCATATCAAAGTCTACCATATTCAATTTTATCAGATCCATTAAGGTCTTCTTATGAAAGTTAGACACCACATAAACACTATATACTTTTCCAGCAACCACAAAATCACCCATTAGAGCAGAAATAAAAAAGTGTTCAAAAATACTTTTGGGACCAAAACCAAAATGTGAAATATTTTTGGGACAAAAACCAAAATACACAGCCACATACGGGGTCACATAAGAAAGGGTTAACCCCAGATCAATCAAATAATACACATCACGAGAGAAAATCTATAATGTACCACTAAAAATATCAGGAGATTCCTTGGGTACCTGATTAGTACCAAGAGCATAAAGATGATTTCTACCAGTGCTCATAAGAGAAGTAGCACCCTTTGGTGAAGGAGATGAAAAAGTATCAATGGGGACCTTCTTAGCTCTAGAAGCAGCCTTAATTAGAAAGTGTCACTATAAATGCCCTTGCTAACCACACCTAAAGCTCATATTCCTCCCTTATTCATACTAACCATGATAAAGATGCCCATAAAAATGACAAGAAGGATAAGATAAGGCTGATTGGGCTCCACTAGCCTATGACTAAGCACGTTGAACCTAAACCCACTATCAGTCTAAAAGCAATTATTACCAAATGACTTAGGATATGGAGCATTAGTCGTAGAATATTATCCAAAATTTCTCAATTTCTTCCTTTTTCCCCATTGTCTGCCATCTCTATCCCTATTCTTCTAACCTTCACCCTACTCTAAGTACCTAAACTTCTTATTCTGCCTTTCCTCCAAGTCTCCATATTTCTTCCTTTTATCCTCAACATATTGTACGTAAGCCATAATCCTAGAGATTTCCAGATCATTATTCAGTATACCAGCCCTACACCATAGAACCAAATCATGAGACAATCCAGAAGAAAACATCCTCATCCTAGCCCTCATCTGAGATACTAACTTCTGAGCATAGCGAGACAACTAATGAAATTTCAAAGCATACTCCTTTAAAGTCATATTTTTTACTTCAAATTAATGAAATCCTCTACCATAGCTTCCCTCAACTTTTGAGGAAAGAAACTATAAAGAAAGGCCTCTAAAAAGTCATCCTATACAGCATTCTTAGAATCATCACCTCTTAATTGCTCCCACTCCTTATACCACTGATAGGGTACATCTTTCAGCTAATATGCAGCAAACTTCACACTCTCTATATAAGAAGCATACATTACACTAACAAAATTTTCCATATCATTAATGAATCTCTATAGATCCTCATCAACCTTAGATCCTGTAAATGTTGGGGGATTCAACCACATAAACTAGCCAACTCTAGTGACCTTAGAAAAAGGAGCAATAGAACCAACATGGTCAGACTGACTAAACTGAGATGCCACCAGTTAAGTAAGCAGATAAATGGACTGGAGGAACTACGTATTAGAAATATCACTCTAGGGCTCATGGGCATGAGCAGTATTAGCTCGAGAAGTCTGAGGAGGAGTAGTAGGAATAGGCGAAACTCCATGATGGGTGGTATAATCATTATCAGGGACCCTACACTGGGTCTGTACCCCATAAGTAGGACGAGTTCCATCCACAGTGTCGTAAGGAGGGACATAGGAGTTTCTATAAAGAGGCATGATCTAGAACATAAGGAAGCCCGAGATTATATAAGTTTAATCACACTAGACTCCATAGCCTAAAAATAGAGTACAAGAAAGGGAAACATTCTTATATGCCTTATGGACACCCCCTTATAAGTGTAGTGCACTAAACACCCATAAAAGTTACTCTACTTGACATAGCTTTGTGGATAATGAATGACTAAATATTTCTCTAATACTAAGCTCCTTACCTCCCAAACCTGGGCCTGGCTATGATGGATATCTCAAGTCTACCAAGGATCGGAGACCACTCCCCTTTGCCGAGTCAAATAGAACATAATACATATATAATAGTAGAAGCAATCAAATAAACATAAGGAGTATGAACAAATAATCAAAGGATATAAGATTTCCAACAACCATTCCAATCCATAGTAATCCACAAAGCCTCTAAGACCAAAAGAACTCCTAAGTCGGGACATGCCCCCGACCATAGACAAAAAGGGAATTCAAAGATAATCTAAGAAATAAATAAGACAAGACCATGGAATTAGTGTCTTTCAAAGATAGAAGCTCACCACTTTAGAGCTGACTCATGAAAATCAAGAAATCACATATCACTGTGCAGGAAAAGCAAAAGTATCCTCGACTACTATATTATGAAACAATGTTGGTCCTAAGATGGTTAGAGGGGTAAAAAGTAACATGTAACTCAGTGATAGGGGGGAAATAATGCCATTTCAAAACAATCAAATCAATCTCAATGTACATGTCCACATATATACATATACATATATAAAAGTATTGGGATAGGGCACAAGGCTTAGCATGAGAGTACAACATTAGCTTAACTGTCATAAAACACCAACGGGCTATATAGGTCCAGCCCCCAGCTGGATAGGCCCTAGTGCGTGTTAGCCGCATAAATTGGAGATATCATAAAAAGCTAGGGAATCTATTAACCTATGTCATCCATGATAAATACATACATATATATAAGGTGTGAAAAAGCCTATGATCATCATGACCAACCCTCATGCTAACAAATGTGACTTTCCAGAATCAGTCCCTCAGGACCTCCACCTTCACGGCTAGATACACAACCCCCTTTAAGCCAAATTAAAATACATACACATTTACATTCATTTAACCAATTGATCCATTAAGGCATACCATTGGTATCGTTATACCAACTATGCATGCAAGTTAATAGCATAATTCCATATAAATTAAGCATCACTTGGTGGAATACATGACCCCATAAGTCCAAATATTCATCAATGTAGAGGAATCCACGCCCCAACGATTCAATGATTCACTGACATGGGGGAATCCACAACCAACAAAGTTTAATCTAAAATTCAAGTCATGGTCATAAAAGCCTTACAAAATAATTTATGTTCCATTATCCTTCTTATGCAATGCCATTATTTTAAAAATAGATTCAATATACGTATACTCATGTTTCAAAGACAAATTCATAAAGTTGGGTTGAGGTTATTAACAATTCAAATATCAAAATCCACAAATTTTGGGGAATCCACGACACCCATAGTTTGTTAAATCAATTTAGGGAAATCTATGAATTCTTAGACCAATTTCCATACCCATGCACCCAATTAGTTCTAAAACTATCAAGTCTAGCATTAATGATTCACAAAAACCATGGGAAAAGTATTTCAATCAATAATACTCAAACGCCCTCAACCCACATTCAAAATCAATAATTAAATTATATGAAAAATAATTGTAAGCGCGTTATTTTAACAAAACAAGTTTGGGGAATAGATACATGCATTAGGCACATGTAACGCCTCAACTTTTTGAACTGGAATGTTACACGGTGCTTATGACCCCGAGGGACCAGAAGCTAACCCAAGACTGATATCTATACCTATATACTGTAATTCATGATATAATAATGCAGAAAATATGAACAATAGGCCATAAGGTTCACCTAAAATAATATAATAATCATATGGGACAAAAATACCAAAAATAACTGAAAATTAAATTTGAAAGCTAAATTTGAGCATAAATCCGAAAGCCTCTAAGTACTATCTGAAATAAGGAGTTGAAGGAAAATGTCTCCAATTAACTCCATAAAACTAAACTGAAGAAATAAATGAATAAATCAAATAATGTCGCCCTCGAATGAAGAGGACTCACTGCAACTTTGTATGCTAAATGTGAATGCTACTGCTGGTCTGGGACTCGTGCCTCTGAACCTATAGTACAATATGAAAAGAAAGCACCATAGCGCAAATGCATCAGTTTAATTGGAGTACTGAGTATACGAGTGAGGTAGGCTAAGGCAAAGGGTTTACATGCATGAATAATACTAATGACTGACTGATATGAATGTAAGAGTACAAATATACATATATAGTAACTAAGATCGTGAGTACGTGATGGCTAAATCTGTACGCTAATACATGGTTGGAACCATAGTTCTGATAACATGGATGACTGTATCTGACAGCCCAGAATCTGATTGAACTCTCTGAGTTCCATGCTATAATTGAATTTGACCATAGCTAACAGTCCTGGTATACTGATATCTAAAGAACTGTCTGAGTTCTTTTACTGAGACTGATACTGAAACTGTGGGAAGTAGTTGTTTAACTGACATGCCCCATGTATACCATTACGGCTAAGTTGGGGTCCAATCTCTTCCCCGACTGGAGAGGTGTCAATACTGCTCTACTTGTAAGGACAATTATGAGTGACCCTTATCTGGTAGGTACTCAAAATGAGAACGGTGGGACCCTAAACTAACAGGTTAACCCACCTCATCAACCCTAATCTGACAGGCTAAGATGCCTCAACCTACGCTGGCCGCATAGTTCTAGAACACAAGGATAACAGCTAAGAAAAACACCCTAAACTGGTAGGTGAGTCCCCATCCTTGGATTCACTCGGTGCTAATTTCTACTCCCATCTAAAGAGACTAAACATGATTCAACTGACTGTACATGGACATATTAACTGAATTTCATTGACTGATAGAATAGTACTATTATCTGAGAGTTAATTGAAATCATAAGATTTCTTAGGTTTCCTGAGTCACATGACTGACTGAGTTCTATAGATTATAGCTTGACTGAGATTATCGTGACAATATGACATGGCTCTAGGCACACAGCTATGTTTTTTGGGTATGAATAACCCCAAGACTTGATAGAAGAAAACTGACAGACATGACATGACTTGATCACAAGATTTGAGTTCGTAATTCATAATATCATAAGTAGGGGATATCATATTTCATATAGTTATTCAACATCTTAAACATTGTTGGGAATGCATGGATATATTTTATGTACATATTGTATATCTCCATTATCTTGCATGCTTCATAACACCACAATAGCAACATATGAAAAGCATGGAATTCATATTAAAGTATATAGCTAACATGAACTTGTCATTTACATATCATAGAACCATACAAACATGAATTTCTAGTATCCTAAGCATTTTATCAAACACTTTGCATGCATTCTTTAAGGCATAGGTGGGTTTCATACTTGTACCATATTAAACCATCTAAAGTTCATGGTTTTCAATTAACAAACATATATATTCCATGAAAACACCTTTAGACATAACATTGAAACTTGAACAACAATCGTCAACATGTACATACTTATATCACCACAAAAAGTTTACAAAATAATATTTAAAACATAGTTCTTGAGCTCTATGATCGGAGTGGATCCATAGATGAACACTATGCAAACCTTAGTTATTAAATCTTGAAAGAGATCTAATGTTTATAAAGGTTCTTGAAGAATTACTAAGGCTTGCCCTTGATTTTTCTTGACTAGGGTTTAACCCCTTTAGGAAAGAATATCCTTGTTCCTGAGGAGATGATCTTGAGAGAAAACCCTAATCTTGTGGTTGAAAGTGTATGAGAAAGCTTTTTGAGATGATTTAACTAAAGAGAATGGAAGATAATACGTTCATTGAGGGTTATAAGTCATGGGAAGTGAAGGGAGATGACTAAAATACCTTTATGAAATAAATTCTCAGTTCCTGAAAATAATAGCTGACAACATTTGTGACAAAGCGTCAAAAATATGACAAGCCGTCAAAAATATCATCACACAGAAGCTAGATTCTGCCTAAGGCTGACGACATTTGTGACATGGCATAAAAAATGTGGTAAGCCGTCGAAAATATCATCACACAGAAGCTGGATTCTGCCTAAGGCTGACAATATTTATGACATGGCGTCAAAATTATTGTAAGCCGTCAAAAATGTCATCACACAGAAGTTGGATTTTGCCTAAGCCTTACGACATTTGTGACATGGGATCAAAAATCTGGTAACCCATCAAAAATGTCATCACACAGAAGCTGAATTCTGCCTAAAGCTGACGACATTTGTGACATGGCATCAAAAATATGGTAAGTCATCAAAAATGTCATCACACAGAAGCTAGATTCTGCCTAAGTCTGACGACATTTGTGACATGGCATCAAAAATGTGGTAAGCCATCAAAAATATCATCACACAAAAGCTAGATTCTGCCTAAGGCTGAAGACCTTCGTGATAGGGCATCACAAATATGGTAAGCTACCATAAATGTCGTCTCTTAGGAGCTGGTTTCTGCCTAAGGCTGACGACCTTCGTGATAGGGTATCACAAATGTGGTAAGCTACCATGAATGTCGTCACACTATTTCCAGCCTGATATGCTGGAGTAAAATAAGAATAACTCTTTGCTCCGATATTGGATTTATGCAAAATTGGTATCGTTGGAAAGATAATTCAATTATATATCTATTGATAGGTTATGAGCTCAAAAATTCCAACTATAATGAGAGATAAGCTTTTTTGAAGTTGACTATATCAATATCCTTCTCAAGAATTCAATCGGTAAGGAATATTTTGATTCGTCTGATTGCTGGGAGTTATTTGAAGCCTTAATATTCATCTAACTTAATTATAAAACTATAAAAGAACCATGATATACTAATCATAAGCTTGGTACATGGCTCTAATAATGGTTTGGATTTTTGGGGGTATTACAATATCTCCCCCTTGGTAACATTTATCCTCGAATGATGACTACTTGAGAGGGGACAAAAGATAAAACAATGCATACACTGATCATGCTCAACTGGCACATGATTTTAAGATTGAATTGAATTCTAAACTGAATATAGCCCAACTGAATATGCATATCTGATGTATGACTGATAAGCAGAACTCATGAATGCATAATAAGCTATGCACTAATACTTGATACCAATTTTATACTGGAATTTTGAACATGTAACTGAAAAAGCTTAAGGAAAATAGTTACCTTGAGCTATGTCTCAATTACCGAATAAATGATGAGTGTACTTGGTTTGCATGTCTGCTTCTGCTTCCCAAGTAGCTCCCTCCATGGATTGATTCCGCCAAAGAACCTTGACTACAGGAACTTTTTCTTTCCTCAGCCTACAAGTTTGATAGTCGAGGATTTTGACTGGAATTTCTTCATAAGAGAGGATATTCTAAATGTCAACGCTCTGAATAGGGACTACAACTACTGGGTCACCTATGCACTTCTTGAGCAAAGAGACATGGAAGATTGGATGGACTGAGGCTAGATCTGAAGGTAATTGAAGCTCATAGGCTACCTTGATGAAGCGACTGAGAATCTTGAAGTGACCGACATATTAGGGACAGAGCTTTCCCTTCTTGCCAAATCTCTTCACTCCCTTCATAGGACAGATCTTGAGATAGACACAGTCATCGACCTTGAATTTGAGATCCTTTCTACGAATATCCGCATAAGACATCTGTCGGCTCTGAGCAGCCTGGAGTCATTCTCTAATCAACTAAACTTTCTCTAAGGCATCGAATACTAAGTCAGGCCCTATGACTGCGTTCTCACTAAATTCAAACCAACCGATTAGAGACCTATATCTTCTACCATAGAGAGCTTCGAATGGAGCCATCTGAGTACTGGAGTGATAGTTGTTGTTGTATGCAAACTCAATCAAAGGCAATTGGTCATCCCAGCTTTCCTTGAAATCAATTGCACACGCCCTTAGCATATCTTCTAGAGTCTGAATAGTCCTTTCTGCTTGACTATCTGTCTGAGGATGAAATGTTGTACTGAGATGAACTTGGGTACCAAGACCTTTTTAGAACATTTTCTAGAAGTAAGAGGTAAACTGGGTACCTCTGTCTGAGATGATAGATAGTGGAACACCGTGTAATCTGACCAACTCCCTGATATAGAGTTTGGCATAATCCTCAGGTGAGTAAGAGGTATGAACTGGAAGTAAATAGACTGACTTGGTCATTCTGTCTACAATGAACCAAACCGAATCATGTTGATAATGTATTCTAGGCAAACCCGTCACGAAGTCCATGTTCACTTCTTCCCACTTCCAAGTAGGAATAGTGAACTCCTACATGCAACCACTAGGTTTCTGATGCTCTATCTTAACCTGCTGACATGTAGAGCACTTAGCCATAAACTCTGCAACGTCCCTCTTCATCCCACTCAACCAATAGATCTCCTGTAAGTCACGATACATCTTAGTGGCCCCTGGATGAATAGAGTATCGCGCACCATGTGCTTCTACAAGAATTCGCTACCTCACATCATCTACACCAGGAACACACAGACAACCCTAACAATGAAGAACACCATCTCCCTCTTTGGAGAAAACCTCTACTTCCTGAATCTGAACTGACTCTTTTATCTTGACAAGGCTAGGATTCCTATCTTGCTTCTCTTTCGCCTCAGAAACTAGAGATGACTCTAAACTACTCTAAACATATACACCACCCTCTGAAGATTCGACTAAGCAAACGCCTAGTCTGACAAGCTGATGAATTTCTTAAGCTAATTTCTTCTTACTATCCTCAACATGGGAAACACTATCCATGGACAGTCTACTGAGTGCGTCGGCCACTACATTAGCCTTGCTAGGATGATAAAGGACACTCATGTCATAATCCCTCAAGAGCTCTAACCACCTTCCCTGATAAAGATTAAGATCTTTCTGGGAAAAGACATACTGAAGGCTCTTATGATTTGTGAAGACGTCTACATGAACATCGTATAGATAATGCATCCAAATCTTTAAGGCAAAGATAACTGCTGCTAACTCAAGGTCATGAGTAGGATAATTCTTCTCATGGGCCTTTAACTATCTGGAGGCGTAGGCTAGGACTCTACCATGCTGTATAAGGAGATATCCTAAACCTACTCTGGATGCTTCAGAATATACTACGAATCCATCGGAACCATCGGGAAGTGCTAAAACTGGAGATGAGGTGAGTCGAGTCTTTAACTCTTGAAAACACTTATCAAAAGGTTCTGATTACTGAAACTTTACCTTCTTCTGAGTCAATCTGGACATAGGAGATGCAATAGAAGAAAATCCCTCAACAAACCATCGGTAATAACCAGCCAAACCCAAGAAACTCCTGATATCTAATGGAGAGATAGGGCGAGGCCAGTTTCTTACCACTTTGGTTTTCTGAGGATCTACTCTAATACTATCACCAGAAATAACTACTGGTCTTAGCCAAAATTTCCACTTACTGAACTTGGCTAACAATAGGTGATCCCTGAGAGTCTGAAGAATAATTATAAGATGGTCTGAATGATCACGCTTTGTGCGAGAATAGACATAGAATATCATCTATGAAGACTATGACGAATATGTCCAAGTACTGCTTGAACACCCGATTCATCAAGTCCATGAAAGCTACAGAGGCATTGGTAAGACCAAAGGACATGACTAGAAATTCAAAGTGACCATACCGAGTACGAAAAGTTGTCTTCAGAATGTCACATTCTCTAACTCTGAGCTAATGATAGTCTGATCTGAGGTCTATCTTGGAGAAATAACTGGCACCCTGAAGTTGGTCAAATAAGTCATCTATCCTAGGCAGTGGATACCTATTCTTGATTGTTACTTTGTTGAGCTGACCGTAATCAATACACACTCTGAAAGAACCATCTTTCTTGCATACGAATAAGATTGGCGCACATCATTGGGATACACTGGGCCTGATGAATCCCTTATCTAAGAGATCCTTCAACTTATCTTTCAGTTCCTTGAGTTTTACTGGTGCCATTCTGTATGGAATAATAGAAATAGGTTGAGTATCTGGAAGAAGGTCTATGCCGAAGTCTATTTCCCTTTTGGCAGGAATTCTTGGAAGATCTTCGGGAAAGACATCTGAATATTCATTAATCACTGGGACTGATTCGAGACTGGGAGATTTGGAACTAGAATCCTTAACATGCACGAGATGATAACACACCCCTTAGAAATTATTTTTCTTGCCCAAAGATAGAAAACAAGCTGACCGCTGATAGACAAAGTTTTACCCTTCCACTCTAGGATGGGCTCATTTGGGAACTAAAACTGAACTATCCTATTTCTACAGTCGACTATGGCATAGAAGGAATGAAGCCAATCCATGTCGAGAATGAGATCAAAATCAGTCATCTCTTACTCGACTAAATTTGCTGACGTGGATTTCTAAAATATCATAATCGGGCAGTTCCTGTATACCCACCGAGCTATGATGGTTTTACCCACTAGGATAGAGACTGAAAAAGGCTCTTCTAAAATTTTGGGACTGATTTTAAAATCGCCTGCTACTTATGGAGTGACAACAGACAAGGATGCACCTGGCTCTAGCAAAGCATAAACATAAACATGGAAAATCTGTAATGTACCAGTAACGATATCAGGAGAATTTTTCTAATCTTATCGGGTCTGAAGAGCATAGAGTCTATTTGGGCGTTGCCAACTAGTAGCACTGGAAGTGGCACCCTGCTGGTTCAAGCAACCAACTAAGCTGTGGAATGATTCTGCTGATCCAAAGGGCCTGGCTGAGGACACACCCTAATTCTATGGCCTGGATTACCACAACCAAAATAGACATCACTACCGGTTCTGCAAATACCCTTGTGGTTCTTACCACAAGTCTGACAAAGGCAGTTTGTTCGGGCACTGCTAACACTGCCCTGTGATTTAGAGATTGGTGCTGTCTCTGGTGTCGTCCCTAAACTTCAGCACTGGGGCACTAGCCGAGGAATGGTCTGGAACTACTGACTTAGGATGAAACTGCAAACGATTTTCTCTATATGATTTGGGCTGAGAAAAACTAAAATTGCCTGCTCTTGCTCTCTTATTCTGCCTCTCCCTAATTTTAACCTTATGCTCTTCTATCTGTTAAGCATGGGTCATGATCCTGGCTAAAGTCATATCACTATTCAACATTGCATACCTAGACTCATTTACCATGTTATCATTCACCCCTGACATGAACTTGCTCATCTTAGCCCTGTTTTCTACAACCACATGAGGGGCATATCTAGCTAGCTGAGTAAATCTAAGAGAATACTCTCTAACTATCATATTTCCCTACCTGAGATTGATGAACTCAAGAACTTTAGGCTCTCTCAGCTCTTGGGGAAAGAATCTGTCTAAGAAAGCCATGACAAATTCTTTCCAATCAATAGGACCTGCTTCCTCTAACCTTTCTACTAACTACTACTTATACCAAGTGTGAGCGACATCCTGCAATTGGTATGTGACTAACTCGAAACTCTGAGAAGAAGTGACTCCCATGATATCAATGACCTTCTGGACTTGGTCAATGAATTCCTAAGGATCCTCGTCTGGCTTAGACCCAAAGAAGTACGGAGGTTTCATTTGGGTGAAGTCCTGAATCCTAGCTACTGCTGAATTGGACACTGGGTTGGTCGGAACGACTGCTGGTCATTCATTCTGGGCAGCTACAAACTAAGAAAGAGCGATAAATGCGGTCCTGAACTCCGCATGAGAAACATGTTCACCCAAAGGATCTTCAGGCTGAGGAGCTGGCTGATTTCTTCTATTTGGAGGCATGTTTCTGAAATAAGAGAAGAGCGGATCAGACTGAGAAACTGATTTGAAATTATTCTTAGTAGAACAACATGAATACTGAAGAAAGGGAATTGTTCCTAAACATTCTCATAGCCTCCTGTACATAGATGTGGTGCGCAACACGCCCATGTACAAGACTCTACTAGATGCAGCTTTCAGACTTCCTAGGACTCTATTGAACCTTAGGCTCTGATACCAAGTTTCTAACACCCCAATTTTCTAAACCGAAATGCTACATGGTGCTTATGACCCTGAGGGACCACAAGCTAACCCATGACTGATATCTATACCTGTATACTGCAATTCATGACATAATAATGTAGAAAACATACACAATAGGTCATAAGGTTCAACTGAAATAATATAACATCCATATGGGCGAAAAATACCCAAAACAACCAAAAACTGAATCTGAAAGCTAAATCTAAGCATAAATCTGAAAGCCTCTAAGTACTGTCTGAAATAAGGAGTTGAAGGAACATGTCTCCAACTAACTCCGTAAAACTGAACTAAAGAAATAAATAAATCAATCAAATAATGTCATCCTCAAATGAAGAGGACTCACTGCAACTCTGTATGCTGAATGCGACTGCTGCTATTGGTCTGGGACTCGTGCCTCTGAACCTATGGTGTAACATAAAAAGAAAGCACCATAGCACAAATACGTCAGTACAACTGGAGTACTGAGTATACAAGTGAGGTAGGCTAAGGCAAAGGGTTTACAGGTATGAATAATACTACTGACTGACTTATATGAACGTAAGAGTACAAACATACATACATAGTACCTAAGATCGTGAGTACATGATGGTTAAATTTGTATGCTAATACATGGCTGGAACCGTAGTTCTGATAACATGGATGACTGTATATGACAGCCCTAAATCTGGTTGAACTCTATGAGTTCCATGCTATAACTGAATTTGACTGTATCTAATAGTCCTGGTATACTGATATCTTAAGAATTGTCTGAGTTCTTTTACTGAGACTGATACTGGTACTTGTTTAACTGACATGCCCTATGTATACTATTACGGCTACACTAGGGTCGAATCTCTACCCCGACTGGAGGGGTGTTAATAACATACCACTGGTAAGGACAGTTGTGAGTGACCCTTATCTGATAGGTACTTAAAGTGAGAATGGTGGAACCCTAAACTGACAGGTTAAGCCACTTCATCAACCCTAATCTAACAAGCTAAGATGTCTCAACCTACGCTAGCTACGTAGTTCTAGAACACAAGGATGACTGCTAAGAAACACACCCTAAACTGGTAGGTGAGTCCCCATCCTTGGATTCACTCGATGTTAACTTCTACTCCTATCTGAAGAGACTAAACATGATTCAACTGACTGTACATGGACAGATTAATTGACTTCCATTAACTAACGGAGTATTACTATTATCTGAGAGTTAGCTGAGATCATGAGATTTCTGATGTTTCCTGGGTCACATGACTGACTGAGTTCTATAGATTATAGCTTGACTGAGATTATTATGACAACATGACATGGCTCTAGGCACACAGCTATATTTTTCGGATACGAATACCCCCAAACTCGATAGAAGGAAAATGACACATATGACATGACTTGATCACAAGATTTGAATCCACAATTCATAATATCATAAGTAGGGGATATCATATTTCATATAGTTATTCCACATCTTAAACATTGTAGGGAATGCAAGGATATATTTTGTTTACATATTGTATATCTCCATTATCTTGTATGATTCATAACACCACAATTGCAACACATGAAAAGCATGGAATTCATATTAAAGTATATAGCTAACATGAACTTGTCATTTACATATCATAGAACCATACAAACATGATTTTCTAGCATCCTAAGCATTTTATCAAACACCCTGCATGCATTCTTTAAGGCATAGGTGGGTTGCATACTTGCACCATATTAAACCACCTAAAGTTCATGGTTTTCAATTAACAAACATATATATTCCATGAAAACACCTTTAGACATCACATTGAAACTTAAACAACAATCGCCAACATGTACATACTCATATCAACACAAAAAGTTTACAAAATAATATTTAAAACATGGTTCTTGAGCTCTATGGATCCAATCTGTTCATAGAGCTCAAGA